>NW_016107471.1:216222-234208 GCF_001604975.1 Cebus imitator | reverse complement strand
TGGCACAATCTCAGTTCACTGCAATCTCTGCATCCCAAGCTCAAACGATGTTCCTGCCTTAGCCTCCCAAGTAGCTGAGACTACAGGCATGCACCACTATGCCTGGCTAACTTTAGTATTTTCTGTAGAGATAGGGTTTCCCCATATTGTCCAGCCTGGTGTTGAACTCCTGGACTCACGCAATCCACCTACCTCAGCTTCCCAAAGTATTGGGATTACAGGTGTTAGCCACCACCAACAGCTTTTTTTTTCCATTAAACTTTTCTCAGTGAATGAAATTTCCACTGAAAATTAACTTATACACTTTCTACTCTCTGGGCTGCAGTGAAGGCCCAGTGTTAAGCAGAGAGTATATAAGTTAAAGTAAAAGGTGTGTTTATGTGTGAAGAACATGAGTCACCTTTGTCTTACCTATTGGGTAGGGGAAGATGGTTTTGCAGGGGCGAAGTTTAAAGAAGCAAGGAAAGTGGCCGGTGTGGTAGCCCACGCGTGTAATCCTAGCACTTTTGGAGGCCGAGGCAGATGGATCACAAGGTCAGGAGCTCAAGACCAGTGTGGCCAAGATGGTAAAACCCTGTCTGTACTAAAAACAGAAAAAATTAGCTGGGTATGGTGGCAAGCACCTGTAATCCCAGCGACTCGGGAGGCGGAGGCAGAGAATTGCATGAACCCAGGAGGCAGAGGTTGCCGTGAGCCAAGATCACACTACTGGGCTCCAGCCTGGGAGGCAGGGCGAGACTCTGTATCAAAAATAATAATAATAATAAAGCAAGGAAAGTCTACCATATACAAAGGCAATTAGCCACAACTCATTGCCAAATGCCTGGGTTATAAACCTACTGGATTCCCTTATGTAGTAAAAGAATCTGCTATAGAATAACCTTTAATATTTCATTTTAAATGTCCAGCTTAATAGTACATAAAAATGAATATACATATACAACTAATATGTATGCATTAGAGCAAATCAGAAAGAAATATGGAAAAAGAAAAACAACTAATTTGTAGAATGATGAGATTTGAGGATGACTTTTAAGGCAGTAGATCTCAAATACTTTTTCCCCCTGGGACACACATACTGTATGAATTTCACATTCCAATGTTTTCTACTAAATTATGATCTTTGGCATAGATAAAACAAACTGGAGATTATGGGAGATTCCCCTTCTGACCGCAGTAAGTTACTCACCACCTTTTTTTCTCAGCACACTCAGGGAAGTATATTAGAATTCAGCTAAGTAAGAAAAACATTCTTTTTTTTTTTTTTTTTTGAGATGGAGTTTCCCTCTTGTTACCCAAGCTGGAGTGCAATGGCGCGATCTGGCTCACCGCAACCTCCGCCTCCTGGGTTCAGGCAATTCTCCTGCCTCAGCCTCCTGAGTAGCTGGGATTACAGGCACGCGCCACCATGCCCAGCTGATTTTTTGTATTTTTAGTAGAGACGGGGTTTTACCATGTTGACCAGGATGGTCTCGATCTCTTGACCTCGTGATCCACCCGCCTCGGCCGGGCCTGGTTAGTACTTGGATAGGAGAAAAACATTCTTATCAGAAAACCCTGATTCTGCTCTAACTTATTAAAGCAAATAATTAGAAAACTTCATTCATTTACAGCCACTTACTGAATGCTTAATTATGTGCAATACTTTGTTTCTGTTTCAACCATTATTGCAAATTATTTATTACACAGTTCCTGACTGGTTTATGTAAGCCACCCATATAGGACAGCAGAGAGACTGAGAGAATCTGTGCGGTTTTAAGTAAAGTAGATTGTAACAAAGCTGTTTGTAAAATCAAACATTTTAATAACCTAGTAAATAGGTGTCGGTCAACACTCAATTCTTTAAAAGTCTTAACTTTAGACTAATTTTTCAATTGTGAGGAAAAATAGAATGGTGGGTAGGAAAGCAAAACAAAGCAAAGACCCAAAACTCTTGTCTTGCCTCTGTTCTCCGTATTTATTCATTGCCCAATTCCCTTTTTATCCTATTTTGCAAATGTATTATGTCATGTGCATCCCTTTCTCTTGGTCAGGGCTAATCTTCCTGCCCAGTTTATCCTACATATCTTTATCAGCTAATGTGTTTTCTTTCTAACCTCCATGAAAGCAGAGATATGTTTTGTTCACTGCTATATTGGCACAGTGTAGTACCTGACATATAATAGGTACTCAGTAAGTATTTGTTATTGAGCCAATTATTCACTGACATTTTACTTTCACTCTCCCCTAATAATTCTCAAGAGAATGTCTAAATTATTCAGGCTTATTTTCAAGGGCCTCCTTTTGTAATCTTGCTACCAAGCCTTATTCCTTCCTCCATTCCCATGTTAACACTCTAAGCAGTGCTGGCCCATCCTATTCTCCAAAGTACTGATTCCCCTGATTAGAAGGCTTCTTACCTCTGTTTATCTAGCCACATTCCAGACATCTTTTCTATGTTCTGCTTGCATCTTATCTGCTTCTTGAGGACACGTAGGCACCTTCTGCCCACAATAACCTCTCTTTTCTCTCCAACAGACTGAAAATCTGTTTCACTTAGTATTATAACCACTGATCTTTTTCTTACAGGTACTTGCATTCTTATTTATTTATTTTTACTTTTTTGAGATGAGGTTTCACTCTGTTGCCCAGGCTGGAGTGCAGTCTTGGCTCACTGCAACCTCTGCCCCCCAGGCTCAAGTGACTCTCCTGCCTCAGCCTCCTGAGTAGCTGGGACTACAGGTGTGCCACCACACCCGACTAATTTTTGTATTTTTTGTAGAGTTGGGGTTTCATGAGGCTGGTCTTGGACTCCTAGACTTAAGCAGTCCTGCCTCAGCCTCTCGAAGTGCTGGGATTACAGGTGTGAACCACTGTACCTGGCTCATATTTATTATTTGTACAGATTTATGGGGTGCATATGAAATTTTGTTACATGTGTGTAATACATAGTGATCAAGTCAGGGTATTTAGGGGTACTGAGTTCAATACATTCTTGTTGAGTATAGTCGCCCGATTTTGCTGTCAAACATTAAATTTATTCCTTCTATCTTACCATGTTTATACCCTTTAACATGCTTCCCTTCATCCTCCTCCCCCACCCTTCTCACCCTTCCCAGTCTCTGTTATCTCTCTTTTCACTTTCTACCTCCATCTCATCCAGTTTTTTAGCTGCCACATGTAAATGAGAACATGCAATATTTGTCTTTTTGTACCCGGCTTATTTCACTTAAGATAATGATCTTCGGTTCAATCCATGTTGCTTGCATTCTTATGTAACTGTTTTACATGTCCATGTCTTACCTCCTAAAGGACCTGAGGGATGAGACCTGAGGGAGGTGAGAGACGGAGCTGCATGCATATCTGAAAGGAGAATCGGATTAGCAGAGGGAACTGCAGAAGCACATTCTGAGGCAGAAATGCACTTCACCTGCTCGAGGAAGTGGAAGGTGACAGCAGACCAGAGCAGAACTAACCAGGGTGAAGAATAGTAAGACATAAGGTGAGGAGGGAAGAGGGCAGGCATTGTAGGGGCTCATGAACCAGGTTATGGTCCTAGCTTTTTATTCCAAATGTGATGGGAAGATTTTGAGCAGAAGAGTGCCATAATCCATATTCCTTTCTTTCAGTGTTCAAACTGAATTTGTAAGCATCTGGAAGACTGAGATTTTGAGCTTCCAGCCATATACAGCTTCTTTGATCTCCTCACACTTCCTTTTGCCTATTTTGTTTCCTTGTTCTGAGATACTCATCTTTCTTGTTGTCCTAAGATACTTCATCTTTCTTCTTTTATTTGGCCAACTGAATCTCTCAGGCCTGAGTTTGAACAGCCTTTCCTCTAATAAACTTTCATCTACTAAAGGACCTACTCTTTTCCCTTATCTAATATGCTCATCATGCTTCACTGTAACTCTCCCTGTTGGACTATAAGCTCTGTGACAGTATATCTGTCCTATTAATTGCTACATTCCCAGCACCTAGACTAGCACCTGGCAATAAATATCTAACAAATATTTGTTACTTAAAGAATATCTACTGATTTATTTTGTTTCTACTTCATGCATAATAGTATACCATCTATATGCTAAGTGTTTAATATAGTCCCATTTAATCAAGCAAAAGATGATAAGAATTCATGAAGTGTCTATTGTAAGCTGAGATGGATAAAACAGATCTGACTGATGAGACAGTTTCCTTCAGAATAATTGGACATTGTATTCAAAGTCCACCAACTAGCCCCTTCCTCTCTCTTTTCCTCTTCCAAATAATTTATTGAGACCTACTATGTACAAGGCACTGAAGATAACGGTGGTAAGCTAAGTGAAATCCCTATGCTTGATGACTTAACATATAGCCTAGTGAAGGAGACAGAATATTGACAAATCAATAAAGGAAGCATTATTGGGCAGTGATAAGTGCTATTAAAAAATCAAAGTAAGCCAGGTGCAGTGGCTCATGCCTGTAATCCCAGTGCTTCAGGAGGCCGAGTCAGGTGGATCACCTGAGGTCAGGAATTTGAGACCAGCCTGGCCAACATGTTGAAATCCCATCTTAAATAACAATACAAAAATTAGCCAGGCTAGGCCAGGTGTGGTGGCTCACACCTGTAATCCTAGCACTTTAAGAGGCCAAGATGGGTGGATCATCTGAGGTCAGGAGTTTGAGACCAGCCTGACCAACATGGAGACACCCTGTTTCTACTATAAGTACAAAATTAGCTGGGCATAATGGCACATGCCTGTAATCCCAGCTACTTGGGAGGCTGAGGCAGGAGAATCACTTGAACCTGGGAGGAGGAGATTGAGGTGAGCCGAGATCGCACCATTGCACTTCAGCCTGGGCAACAAGAGTGAAACTCCATCTCAAAAAAATAAAATTAAAAATAACTGGGCATGGTGGCGTGTGCCTGTCATCCCAGCTATTCAGGAGGCTGAGGCAGGAGAATCACTTGAACCCAGGAGGTGGAGGTTGCAGTGAGCCAAGATCTGCCACTGTACTCCAGCCTGGGTAAGAGAGGGAGACTCCACATAAAAAATAAAAAAAAATTTAAAAAAAAAAAAAAATCAAAGTAGAGGAAGGGGGTAGTAACTGGGTATGAGCATGTGTTAGTCAATTCAGGCTGCTATAACAAATTGTTGTCACTAGTGGGTGGCTTATAAGCAACAGAAATTTGTTTCTCACGGTTCTTGGCTGGGAAGCCCAAGATCAAGGCACTAAGTGTTTCCACTTATCATCTGTATTTATTTATACATCTTTGAAAATGTTAATAGAAGCAAGAATATTTTTCTCAAATCTTCGTCTGGTGTGAGCCTGTTTCCCGGTTCATGGACAATCACCCATGCAGAACCCTTCAGATTCTCTTTTATAAGAGCATGAATCCCTTTCATGAGGGCTCTGTCCTTATGACCCTGTCACCTACCAAAGGCCCTATGTCCTACTACTATCACATTGGGGGGTATGTAGGATTTCAACATGTGAACTTAGGGGTGGGGGACATAAACATTTAGTATATAACCGAAGGCAATTATTCCAGATAGGTTGGACAGAAAAAAAGGCATCTCTGAGGAAGAGACATTTGACCAGAGTCCTGAGGGAGGTGAGAGATGGAGGGACATGCATATCTGAAAGAGAATTGGATTAGCAGAGGGAACTGCAAATGCACATTCTGAGGCAGAAATGCATTTCACCTGCTCGAGGAAGTGAAGGAGACGGTGGGCCAGAGCAGAACTAACCAGGGTGAAGAATAGTAAGACATAAGGTGAAGGGGGAAGAGGGCAGGCATTGTAGGGGCTCATGAACCAGGGTATGGTCCTAGGTTTTTATTCCGAATGTGATGGAAAGATTTTGGGCAGAAGAGTGACATAATCCATCTTCTGTTCTTTCAGCACTGAATGGCCATCTCTTATAAGCCAGGCACTGTGCCAGGTCTGCTTCTTAAGTCAATCACACTTTGATTTGCCCCCTTCTATGCTCCATCGATATTTCACTCTCAGAGCAGGCCTCTAACTTTCCATGTCTTTATCTATAATCTACCTTGTTTCCAATGCAGCTGTCAAGAGCCAGCTAGCATGGCACCCCTTTTGTGAAGCTGGGTCTTCTTTGGGTTTTCATGGTACTATTTTGTGCTTCTGCCACAGTGGTTATAATTGGCTTTGGGTACATCAATCAGTTCCTCCCGTAAAACCATAAGTCAGCATATCTTATTTTTGTCTAAGGCCCTGAATTGAGTCATTTTTACCCCCTCATCCTTGTACAAATTAAATCCATTTTAGAGGCCATTTTAAGTACCAAAGAACACATGTATAACAGGCAGCAAAACTAGTACAGCAATATAGAACAACAAGATACTCATAGAATCTGACAAAAATTGTGATAAAAGCTAAGGTTAATGAAGCACTTTGTCATTTATAAAACTTAATACAAAACTTTAGTAAACACTATAGAATTACAGAGTTGGAATTGATCTTGTAGCCTTTTTAGTTCTCCCCTCCTTATCAAGCTAGGGAGATTAATGGCTAAAAAACCAGTAGGTGGAAGAAAGAGTTACTGCAGCTAAATTCTCAGACAAGTAAGCTAGAATGTCAGATTCATAAATGAGGAAATGATGAGCAGGAGTGGAGGAGAATGGGTGCTAGCAACTTAAAATCATACATGTGAAAATCATACTCGCTCCATTCTCACACCTTCGGGGACTCCTTGCACAGGCCAGTGGTTGTCACTGTGGGACACACCCTTACACATGCCCTCTTTCCTTCACATCTGAATTTGGGGGGTTGATTGGAGCAACATTTAGAAGCTCCTATCCCCACTTCTTATGCTTCTTCCCCTGAGACAGGAAGAGAGAGGAGTATAGCAGGAGGACTATAACTGTGCTGAAGATGAGGTTAGGTGACTGCCCAGAACAAAGAAATGCACTTCAAAGTGTTTGAAGCCTTGGCTGGACTATACATCAGGGATACAGGCAAATCCAAACTCCTCGATATTGTGAGGCACACTCAAAACTGAGTAAATGACTGAATAACTGAACAGAATAACATATATATCCAGAGATAATATAAATTCACAGAAAGCAAAGAAATGTATTGATGGGCTTAATTTTTTTTTTTTTAATTGAGACAGAGTCTCACTCTGTTGCCCAGGCCAGAGTGCAGTGGCCTCATCTTGGCTCACTGCAACCTTCGCCTTCTGGGTTCAAGGAATTCTTGTGCCTCAGCCTCCCAAGTAGCTGGGACTACAGGCATGTACCACATGCCTGGATAATTTTTGTACTGTTAGTAGAGATGGGGTTTCACCATGTTGGCCATGCTGGTCTCAAACTCCTGACATCAGGTGATTCACCCGCCTCAGCCTGGCAAAGTGCTGGGATTAAAGGCATCAGCCACCATGCCTGGCCTATTTTTTGAAAGAGCTACTTGAAAAATATAAGGACAAAAATACATTTAGTAGCTTAAGAGAAATGTTAAACAATTTCATATGGCAAAGTTATACATTTAATAGGCATAATTAGGCACCATTCTAAAATATAATTAGTACTCAATATTTTACACTTTGAAAAATATTTACACTATATTTTTACTTTAAATGTTGCCAGACTCTTTTTTTAAAAGGGCTATATTTGCACTTTACTATATGCCAACATTTTTTTCTGAAGGTCATCAGTAAACCACTGAATGGACATGTCTGCAAACACAGTTTATTAATGTGAGAGTGAGTGATTATTGTTATGGAGTTGTTAAGGAACCGTAATGTAGATACTATCTCAATAATGACATTTTGCCTGGTATAGCATGTTTATGTTTCTGGATTTGGACAGGAATAGCGTTGGAAGGGGTGGCAAATCTTGCATAGAATCCTTAAAAATTATTGTCTGTATTCATGTATACATCTTTTTTTAAATTTAATTTAATTTTTTTATTTTTTATTTTCTAGAGATGAGGTTTCTCCATGTTGGTCAGGCTGGTCTCAAACTCCCAACCTCAGGTGATCTGCCTGCCTTAGCCTCCCAAAGTGCTGAGATTACAGGTGTGAGCCACTGCACCCAGCTTTCATGTATACATCTTTGAAAATGTTAATAGAAACAAAAATATTTTTCTCAAATATTGATACAAAAATCTCTTTAGAAATCAGCAACATTGGCTGTGTGCAGTGGCTCATGCTTGTAATCCCAGCACTTTAGGAGGCCAAGGCGGGCAGATCATGTGGTCAGGAGATTGAGACCATCCTGGCCAACATGCTGAAACCCTGTCTCTACTAAAAACACAAAAATTAGCTGGGCATGGTGGCATGCACCTGTAGTCTCAGCTACTCAGGAGGCTGAGGCAGGAGACTTATTTGAACCCAGGAAGCAGAGGTTGCAGTGAGCCGAGATAGTGCCACTGCACTCCAGCCTGGCAAAAGAGCGAGACTTTGTCTAAAAAAAAGAAAAAAAAAAAAGCCGGGCGCGGTGGCTCACGCCTATAATCCCAGCACTTTGGGAGGCCAAGGCGGGTGGATCACGAGGTCAAGAGATCGAGACCATCCTGGTCAATATGGTGAAACCCCGTCTCTACCAAAAATAGAAAAATTAGCTGGGCATGGTGGTGCATGCCTGTAGTCCCAGCTACTCGGGAGGCTGAGGCAGGAGAATTGCCTGAACCCAGGAGGCGGAGGTTGCGGTGAGCCGAGATCGCGCCATTGCACTCCAGCCTGGGTAACAAGAGCGAAACTCCGTCTCAAAAATAAATAAATAAATAAATAAAAGAAAAAAAGGAAAGAAATCACCAATATTTCACATTTATTTGATACTGATCCTAAAAATAGAAGTGTTCTTTTTGTAGCCTATAGATTTATTATTCCCTTATTCTTTAAGAAGTTCCTTGTTGAATCTAGAATATGAAATTTGCAACCTCAAGTCAAAATGGAATATGTTAGTTTTCCTATCTTGTATTATTCGGAAATTTAAAAATATATGTCACTATGCACAAAATCTACTTGTTACAATTATGTGTGATAATAGATTCTTTGGGCATTAAAAATTTTATGTGAGTATTGTTAAAAAAAAAAATTGTGACTTTTTGCCATTACAAGTCTATGAAACCAGTGAAACCAAAAAACTGTGTATGGGAAAGAACTTTGAAGGCTTTGCTGACTGCTTTGCTAAATATTATCTGGTATGTTTAGTCATGAAGAAAAAAGAAATGAACATTTCTTTATACCTTACTGTGTGCCAAGCATTGATAGGCAGTTTATGCACAGTATATGATTTAATTCTCACAACAACCATAAGAGACAGTATGATTTGCAGTTAAGAGGAAGAAATTGAATTCATGAGCTTAAAGTATAAGCAATGAAGCCAGGAGTTGAACAACATCTTAATGCTCATTCTACTTCATGTAATTTCAAATGAACAAAAAAGTTCTCATGTGCTTTTCTTTCATAACCTGCCATTTTCTACTATGGCTTCAACATTCAATCTAAACCACTGAACTAAAGAATCCTGAGGGTGTTCCAATGTTCAGACTTGCTTAAGGAGGAATATATTCTGACATGAGTGATGAGTGCTACCCAAAAACTTCATGTCTGATCCTTGCCCTTGAAAGTGGACTACCTTTGCATCATGTTTTCTTAGTAAATCTTTTTGAATTGGCAGTCTGAAAATATAAATCTGGTCAATGACTTAAAATTTCTCAATTATTAAAATAAATTTAGCCAGGCACAGTGGCTCAGGCCACTTTGGGAGGCTGAAGCAGGAGGATCGCTCAAGCCCAGGAGTTGGAAACCAGCTCGGGCAACATGGCAAAACCCTGTCTCCACAAAAAAAATACAAAGATTAGCTGGGTATGATGGTGTGCACCTGTGGTCCCAGGTATTCAGGAGGCTGACATGGGAGTCTGGCGTAAGCACAGGAGGTCAGGGCTGCAGTGAGCTGTGATCATGCCACTGCACTCCAGAGCCTGGGCGACAGAGTGAGACTCTGTCTCAGAAAAAAAAACACCAGAAAGCATAATTTGCACAGGTCGAAAGTTTTAAATGGGCACTTAAATATGTTTTCCAAATTCCTCCCATTAAACTTTTTCAGTCCTGTTAAGTATTATCTCAGACCCTTCTCCCTTTTCTGATGATGACACCTCACTTTTTTTTTTTTTTTAAAGTCTTGCTTTGTTGCCCAGGCTGGAGTGCAGTGGCACGATCTCAGCTCTTGCAACCTCCACCTCCCAAGCTCAAGTGATTCTCCTGCCTCAGCCTCCGGAGTAGCTGGGATTGAAGGCACTCGCCACCATGCCCAGCTAATTTTTGTATTTTTAGTAGACACACAGTTTCACTATGTTGGCCAGGCTGGTCTCTAGACCTCAAGTGATCCACCCACCTCAGCCTCCTAAAGTGCTAGAAATACAGATGTGAGCCACCACACCCGGTCATTTTTTTCTTAAAACCTTTTTCTGTTCTCTTCCTGTCACTGGTCCCATTCCTCTCAATGCTCACCTTTGTACCCTGCAATTCTTGGGTTTATTCAAGTTCCTTTTACAGACTTGTTAACAACTTCCCTTTTCCTTGTCTGCCAAACATCTTTTGTCTACTTGTGTATTTAGTCATCATTGTCATAATTGTTCTGAAAATGGCTTTGATCAGTGGGCCAGCCCAGAAGACCAGCAATTTCTAAAGTTAATAACACCTTGGGCAAACAAATTATTTTATGATTCACTCCTTTCATGACCTTTCATAAGATAAAAAAATTATATGGTGAGAATAAATATGTCATTAAATGTTTTAGGTATTTGACAGTTATACTGGTCTGCAAATAATTGCTTTGATGTTAGGACAAGGATTGTATCTGTTCAGTATATGTTTTCACTGAAAGAAATGTCTGCTCATTAGAAAACTTCAAATGGTTAAAATCTACTAATGATTAAATTGTGCACTTAATTATAATTGCAGCTCTTATGACAATAGACTTTAATATGGTCACAAGATTTTTTAACAGAAAAATACCTGTTTTAGTAAAAAATCTGAATCACAGAATTTTTTAAAAATTAGTACTTCTAAACACTTACTGAACCCAGCTATTCATTTTACTAGAATCTTAAGAATCTGTGCTAAGTGTTTTTTCTGATTTAAGAATTAATTGTAACTAGCAGGTAATTTGAGTTTGAAAATAATTCATCTAAATAATTTGCTCTATTAAGAAGAAAGTTTTTAATTAGCAGAGAGAAACTTTACAGCTAAAAAACCAAATCTCTTCTTTTGTATTCTAAAAATCATTTTTCACCTAAAATATTATAGAAATAAAGTGGCTGAGGTGGTCGGCAATGACTTTTAATGTATCCATTGATACAGCATAAACAAAAGTGGGGTGGGGTGGGGTGTTCAGATGTCTTCTGAATTGCTGCTAAAACCTATCACTCCAACCACTAGGTGGCACCAATAAGCTTTTCCAGTATGTACGCTAAACAATGTACCTATGTTTAAAACACTCCTTGAACAATATCCCAGACCACAACTACCAAAATGCTTAAAATTCTACCCATATGCTTAAGAATTACTGCACAAAATTATGCCTCTAGACAACAATAAATGGTATTGCCTTCTTAAATTATTAGCTGCTTAAGAAGCTATTTGATTGTTGACAAAAATATTGAGAAAGCAATCAACATACAAGTCACCATGATTTAGTGGAAAAAACACTGGGGTCACTAGTCCTGATTCTGTTCTCAGCTTCACCACCAACTGCCTCAGTGTCTTGAGTAAGTCACTAAACCTCTCTGGTTTCTGTCTTCTGATCAGTAAAGTGAAAGACTGGGATTAGATGAGTTGGTTTCAAAATGTAAGTAAAACCCACTTTTCTTCTACAAAACCCTTCAGAATTCTAATAGGGAAAACAGATGAAAGCAAGACTGAGAGGGAAGTGTGGCTGGATGCTGGAAGGAGAAGAAGGTCTGAGAAGCACCTTTTACTGTTTCCCACCAGTCTCCTCAGTGTCTAATCTGTAGTCCAGAAAAAAAGTAAATTGGATAACAATGAAATAGAAAATTATTAACAACTCTGTGATCCAGAAGTCTGTAAACCCAAGTATGTAGCACTATGTCCAAGTTCTTAAGCATTTTCCAACGTTAGCTGCCCAATTCCAGGATACAGTACAGCTATTATTTCCTTCATTTTACAGATAAATAGTAAACTAAGGCTGGGTAATATTTTTCGGTTTTTTTGAGACGAACTCTCTCCCTGTCACCAGGCTGCAGTGCAGTGGTGTGATCTTGGTTCACTGCAACCTCTGCCTCCCAGGTTCAAGCAATTCTCCTGCCTCAGCCTCCCAAGTAGCTGGGATTACAGGCACATGCCACCAAACCTGGCTAATTTTTGTGTTTTTAGTAGAGACAGGTTTTCACCATGTTGGCCAGGTTGCTGTCAATCTCTTGACCACGTCATCCACCTGTCTCAGCCTCCCAGAATGCTGGGATCACAGGGGTGAGCCACCGTGCCTGTCAATTTAATATTTTTCTAAAAGCCTCCTTAGAGATTCACTTGCAGTTGTTAAAAAAGAAAGAAAGAGGCCGGGCGCGGTGGCTCAAGCCTGTAATCCCAGCACTTTGGGAGGCCGAGGTGGGTGGATCACGAGGTCAAGAGATCGAGACCATCCTGGTCAGCACGGCGAAACCCCGTCTCTACTAAAAATTCAGAAAATTAGCTGGGCATGGTGGCGCGTGCCTGTAATCCCAGCTACTCGGGAGGCTGAGGCAGGAGAATTGCTTGAACCCAGGAGGCGGAGGTTGCGGTGAGCCGAGATCGCGCCATTGCACTCCAGTCTGGGTAACAAGAGCCAAACTCCATCTCAAAAAAAAAAAAAAAAAAGAAATAAAGAAAGAAAGAAATCCCATGTAAAATTTATCCAGTTTCCTCTCATGATAACATTTTGCAAAATTATAGTATAATATCACAACCAGGATATTGACATTAATACAGTCAAGATACAGAACAATTCCAACACCACAAGAGTCCCTGTTTCCCGTTTAGAGCTGCACACATTTCACTCCTACCTTGACTCTCTCCTTAGCCCCTGAGAACCTCTAATTTGTTCTCCATTTCTGTGATTTTTGTCGTTTTGAGAATGTTATGTAAATAGAATCATTTGTATGTAAACTTTCAGGATTTATTTTTTCATTAAGCATAATTCTCTGAAGATTCATCGGTTTTTTGTATGTATCAAGAATGCATTCCTTTTTATTGTTGTTGATTATTTCATGGTGTAGATGTGCCACAGATTTTTAAACATTCACCCACTGAAGGATTGAAGGACATCTAAATTGTTTTCAGGTGTTAGTTTGTTTGCATGTTTGTTTTTGAGACAAGGTCTCACTCTGTTGTCCAGTCTGGAGTGCAGTGGCACAATCTCAGCTCACTGCAACTTCCACCTACAGGGCTCAAGCCAGCCTCCTTCCATAGCCTCCTGAGTAGCTGGGACCACAGGCGTGCCCCACCACACTTGGCTAATTTTTGTATTTTTTTGTAGAGACGAGGGTTCACCATGTTGCCCAAGCTGGTTTCCAACTCCTGAGCTCAAGAGATCCACCTACTTCAATCTCCCACTTATCCAAAGTGCTGGGATTACAGGCATGAGCCACTGCACACAGCCCTTATTTTCAACTCTTATAAATAAAGCTGCTATAAACATCTGTGTACAGCTTTTTATGTGAATATAAATTTTTATTTCTTTGGGATAAATGCCCAGGAGTACAATTGCTGGGTCATTGTGTGGTTGCATGTTTAGGGTTTTTTTCTAAATTTTATAGATATATAATAGTTGCACATATTTTATAGGGTAGAAGTAATATTTTGATATAAGCATTAAATGTGTAATGATCAAATCAGGTTAACTGAGATATCAACTTGAACATTTATCATTTCTTTGTGTTAGGGACATTCCAATTCCACTCTGCTATTGTGAAATATACAATAAATTACTGTTAACTATGGTCACTTTATTGTGCTACCAAACATTATATCTTATTTCTTCTATCTATATTTTTGTGCCCATTAACCAATCCCTCTTTATCGTCCTCTCTCCACTTCTGGTATCCTTCCTAGCCTCTGGTAATGCTCATTCTACCCTGTATCTTCATGAGATCAACACATTTAGCTCCCACGTATAAGTGAGAACATGTGATATTTGTCTTGCTGTGCCTGGCTTATTTCACGTGACATAATGCCCTCCAGTTCCATCCATATTGTTGCAAATAACAGAATTTCACTTTTTTTTGTGGCTGAATAATATTGTATTGTATATATGTACATTTTCTTTGTCTATTTATCCATTGATGGATACTTAGGTTGATTCCATATGTTGGCTACTGTGAATAGTGCTGCAATAAACATGGGAGTACAAATACTTCTTCAATATACTGATTTCCTTTTATATGGATCCTATACCCAGCTTAGGATTGCTAGGTCATCAGATAGTTCTATTTTTAGTTGTGTGTGTGTGTGTGTGTGTCTGTGTGTGTGTGTGTGTCTGTGTGTGTGAAAGCCAGCTGAGTCTTTACTGCTTTGGGGGCAGGGGGCTCAGGAGCTCTTGGTGGAACGGGTCTGCTTCCTCTTCATCACAGGCTTCTGGCTGCGCAGGTAGCACTGGCCCTGCGGATGGCTGCCATGTGCAGGTCAGGGCGGTACTTGCTTTTGCGGATTATGTGTCTGATGTGGCTAAGCGTGGCTCGAACATTCTTATTGATGGTGGTCCACACATAGGAGGTGGCAGGGTTCCGCTGGCGGGATCTCCTCTTCGTGACCACCACACCTTTGCCGACGAGTGCTGGCTCTACCCCCACGGTCTTGTGGTGAATCAGACCCTGGTAGCGGAAGGAATTGTAGGCCTTCAAGTTACTGGGCTCCATGCTGTAGGTTTGCTTATTCCTTTTGATCATGAAACTGGAGCAGTTCTGCACAACCATCCATTACAGATGCGCAGACATGACAGCTACTCCCTTCGCAGCGGTAGCCTGAGACGAAAAGAGCATTTTTAGTTTTGTTTTTTTTTTTGAGAAGCCTCCATATTGTTCTCCATAGTGACTGTGCTAATTTACATTCCCACCAACAGTGTAGGAGAGGGTTCCACTTTCTCCCCATCTGCCCTAGCATTATTGCCTGGCTTTTTTATAAAAGTCATTTTAACTGGGCTGAGATCATATCTCATAGTTTTGATTTGCATTTCTCTTATGATTGGTGATGTTGAGGATTTTTTAATATACCCGTTGGCCATTTGTATGTCTTCTTTTGAGATATGTCTATTCATATCTTTTGCCCATTTTCAATTTGGATTCTTTTTTGTGTTGAGTTGTCTGAGCTCCTTATATTTTCTGGTTATTAATCCCATGTCAGATAGGTAGTTTGCAAATAATTTCTCCCATTCTGTGGGTTGTCTCTTCATTTTGTTTATTGTTTCCTTTGCTGTGCAGAGGTCTGCACATCTTTCCAGACCTCTGGGCTCACCTCTTGGGAAAGGGCATCCTGTGGTTGTGCCCACAGGATGCAAGCCTTCATAATGTTCTCATGTACAAAGAAGGCCTTTGTACAGGGGTCTCCTCTGGCTCACTGGGAGGTCTCTCTGCAGTAGGTCCTGTGTACAAGATAGAGGCTTGATGAGTCTGAGGCCACTTCTTAAGAGTGCTGAAAAAGTGGGCTGCTTTGATTTTTAGAGGCCCAAGATACCAGTACTTGCTAACTTTGATGCCAGCATCTCTGAAGGATCCCCATCAAAGGCTGGTCATCGCAAACACAGGCAGTTCCTTTCACCCTTGATCTGCATGACCTCAAGTGGAACTGTCTCTCTTTTCACAGTGGCAGGTGTGGCATCAGTAATATGTTGGACTTTCTTTCCACTTTTGGCAAAGAGGGTATGAATCAAATTACTGGTCTCTCCCAGTGGGATAAATCCAATGGGAATGTTACTGAAGGTAGCCTCAACTGTTCATCGAAGAACTCCAGTAACAACCTCTTGCAGTGTCCCATCTCCTCCTGCAACAATGATCACATCTGTGTTTTCCATCAGTTCCAGGAGTTTCTTGGCTTGTCCCTCATAATCTTTCTTAACAATAGTCACATCCATGCCAGATAAATATAAAATTGGGGCAGCATGTTTTTTCAAATAAAGTCCTGGCTTTGCCTTTGCCAGCCTCAGGATTGAGAAAAACAGTTGCCTTCTTCACTTGTGCATTGCGAGGAATGAATAAGTTGATTGTCAAACACCTGAGCTTCTTGACAGGCTGCTGTCTTTAGTAGGTTATCACAGTGTTTTCCATAAAGCCAATGGCCTCCCCAGGTTAGCAGGCAGAGCCCGGCTGTAGTTTTCTTCCAATGATTTCAAAATGTTTTAAAGAACACCATCATCTAGAGATTTTCACAGCCGGTCCCACTCGTGACTCTCTGGGTCATGTTTTTAATCCACTCTGCCAATATCTGTCTTTTAGTTAGTATATTTAGACCATTTATATTCAATGTAATTATTGTTACCTGGAGGCATAAGTATGCCATTTCATTTTATTTTTCCTGTTTGTTCTATCCTTTTAATGTCTGTTTTTGTTTTTTGTTTTTTCTTTTTTTCAGTTTCTTCCTGTAGGTTACTTAACATTTTTTAGAATTCCATTTTTATTTATCTACAGTGCTTGATTGATTGATTGATTGAGATGGAGTCTCACTCTGTCACCAGGCTGGAGTGCAGTGGCACAATCTTGGCTCACTACTACCTTCGCCTTCCAGGTTCAAGCAATTCTCCTACCTCAGCCTCCCAAGTAGTTGGGAGTACAGGCGCCTACCACCATGCCCGGCTAATTTTTTGTATTTTTAGTAGAGATGAGGTTTCACTGTGTTAGCCAGGATGGTGTTGATCTCCTGACCTTGTGATCCGCCTGCTCCCAAAGTGCTGGGATTACAAACGTGACCCACTGCATCTGGCCTATCTACAGTGTTTTAAAATGAAAATCTTTATTTTTGTATTGGTTGCTCTAGGTATTACCATACATACATATAACTTATCTCAGTCTACTGGTGGTGTTATTTTACTACTTTGAGTGAAATGTAGAAATTTATCTCCCTTTATATTCTTTTACATATCCCCCATTTATATTACCTTAAATATTTTCTCTATGTGCGTTTAAAACCACATCATACAGTATTGTAATTTTTTTTAATTCAACCATCAAACATAATTTAGAAAACTCAAAGAGAAAAAAATCTATTATATTTACTCATATTTTTGCTTATCTTTCTTGTATTGTTCTTCTTTTCTGATATTCCAAGATTCCTTCTTTCATCATTTTCTTTTTGTTTAGAGCATTTTCATTGGCCATTTTTTAAGTGTAAGTCGGCTGGCAACAAGTTCTCTTAATATTCCTTCATCTGAGAATGTCTTTATTGTTTTTTCATTCCTGAAGGATATTTTTGCTGAATTCTGAGTTGATGATTCTTTGCTTTAACCACTTGAAAAATGTTGTAACGCTTCCTTCTGCTTCCATAATTTCTAATGAAAAATCCAGTTATTTGAATTGTTTATCCCCTAATAATGTGTGTAAACTGTCATTTTTTTCCTCATTGCTTTCAAGATTGTTTATCTTCAACTATTAGAAGTTTGATTATGATCTGTCGTGTTATATATTTCTTTAGGTTTATCACATTTGCTCAGTTTCTGGAATCTGTAGGTTTATGTCTTTTGTCAAACTTCAGAAGTTTTCAGTCTTTAAGTACCTCTTTATCATCTCCTCTGGCACTCTAATGACATAAAAGTTAGATCTTTTGTTATGGTTCCTTATGTTTCTAAGGCTATGTTCATTTTTGTTTTTCCCAGACTATTTTTAACTCTGTTGTTGAGATTGGGTAATTTCTATTGTTCTGTCTTCTGGTTTACTGATTCTTTGCTTTGTCTTCTCTATTTTGCTTTTTCGTTTTTATTCCAGTTATTATATTTTTTGCTCTAAAATTTCCTTTTGATTCTTCTTCATCTCTTCTGCTTTTTTACTGAGACTTTCTATTTGCTGAAATTCTATTT
>NW_016107471.1:204146-216147 GCF_001604975.1 Cebus imitator | reverse complement strand
GTAGCTGGGATTACAGGCACGCGCCACCATGCCCAGCTAATTTTTTGTAGTTTTAGTAGAGACGGGGTTTCACCATGTTGACCAGGATGGTCTCGATCTCTTAACCTCGTGATCCACCCACCTCGGCCTCCCACAGTGCTGGGATTACAGGCTTGAGCCACCGCGCCCGGCCTTGAAATTCTATTTTTTAAACAAATTTCTTTCAAGCATGTTTGTAATTACTCATTGAAACATCTTTATGGTGACTCATTTAGAATATTTGCCACATAATTCTAAACTCTCTTGTCATCTAGGAGTTGTTATCTATTGACTTTTTTTCATTCAGTTTGAGATCTTCCTAGTTCTTGGTATGACAAGTGATTTTCTATTGAAATAGGGATTTTTGAAGCATTATGTTATGAGACTCTGAATCTTATTTAAACTTTCTGTTTTAGCTGGCTTCCTCTGATAACACTCTAGCAGGGAAAGTGGGGTGGTGGAATATTATCTCATTACCAGGTAAGGGTAGAAGTTCAGTACTCAGCCTTCATTGACAGCTCAGGGAAGGGGCTCCTTGTTCTTTCTTGGCAAGGCTATGTGTTCTGGCTTCACACTAGGCCTCCTTGACTTAGAGAAGTAGGAGTGTCTCAACGCTCCTCTTTGTACGTTTTCTACTGACATCACAGAGGGATGGAGGAGTGTAGTCTCATTACTGCTGGGCAGTAGTAAAAGTCCTGTCTCTCCACCTAGCCTCCTCTACACCACCACAGTAGGGAGGGAGGACATCTCATTATTACTTGGTGGTAGTGGAAGACCAAGCCCCCCACATGGTTTATACTGTCATTGTGAAGCATGGGAGTTGGAGGCTCATTGCTACGTAATGGGCACAAAAGTTTCAGCTCCCTAGTTAGTTTTTTCTGACACCAACTCTGGTGGGGTAGTTGAGGTGCTTTATTTCAGCCTGGAAAGGATGGAGGTCTAAGCCTCCCATTTGGCCTTTCTTGGTGTGGAGAGGGATGAGGCCAGTTTTCTCTATGGTGTTTTGCTAAAGTAGGTTGGTTATTATCTCAAACTTTTCTGTCCTTTTAGGCTGCCCCTTTCCTGCTTTTTTTAGTTAGACAGAGCAGACTTTTTGAGGGGCTTTTACTTTTTGGTCAGTGCTTGTTTGGATTTGGATTATAGCTTTCTCCAGCACCCAATCCAGGATATATGAAGCAAAAAGAAAACCTGGCCAGGCACGGTGGCTCATGCCTGTAATTCCAGCACTTTGGGAGGCCAAGGCGGGTGGATCACCTAAGGTCAGAAGTTCGAGACCAGCCTGGCCAACATGGTGAAACCCCATCTCTACTAAAAATACCAAAAATTAGCTGGGCGTAGTGGCAGTTAACTGTAATTCCAACTACTCAGGAGACTGAGATAGGAGAATCACTTGAACTCGGGAGGAAGAAGTTGCAGTGAGCCAAGATTTTGCCATTGCACTCCAGCCTGGGCAATAAGAGCAAAACTCGGCTGGGTGGCAGTGGCTCACGCCTGTAATTCCAGAACTTTGGGAGGCTGAGGTGGGCAGATCATGAGGTCAGAAGTTCAAGACCAGCCTGGCCAATATGGTGAAACCCCATCTCTACTAAGAATACAAAAATTAGCCAGGCATGGTGTTGCATGCCTGTACTCCAGCTACTCAGGAGGTTGAGGCAGAAGAATCGCTTGAATCCGGAAGGTGGAGGTTGCAGTGAGCTGACATCATACACTACTGCACTCTAGCCTGGTCAACAGAGCAAAACTGTGTCTAAAAATAAAAGGTCTTAAAAAAAAAGGAGAGCAAAACTCTGTCTTAAAAAAAAAAAAAAAGGAAGAAGAAAAGAAATGAAAAAAAGAAAACCGAAGGAATTCACTACCGTGTCATTCCTTAAATCCCAAGTTCCCTAGCTGGTCTGCCTTCTTCCCTCCACCTTTCATAGTCTATTTATGTTTGTTTTATAGATAATATCTAGGGTTTTAAGTTGTATTAATGGGAGGAATAGGAAAAAGTACATCTACTCCATCTTACCAGAAGCAGAAGTCTCATTCCATTTTATTCTATTCATTGAGATAATAATCTCGACCCCACCATAGAAAATAATAATAAAGGTATTTCAAAGTATGCAATTAATATTAAATGCAGAAGAGACGTTATTTCTTAAGGATACTCCATGAAGCAAGAAAGACTTGAGTTCCCATCTTAATAAGTAAATGCCTATAATTCAACAAACATTATATAATAAAAAGCTCAAAAATAATTATCATGCCTTTAGTTTTTAACCATAGTCCTTACATACAATTAATGCTCTAGACAACCAGATGGAGTCAATATTATTATTATTATACTTATTTTACAAATGAGAAAACTGAGGTTTAGAGACTTGGAGTACATAAATCAGATCTGGATTTGAACTGGGTCTGTCTGAAGCCTAATAATGAAATTTAACCACTCTGCTATACTGACTCATCCCTTTTGAAATCAAAACAAATGTATGTAGAAGGCCTCCAGGTACCTGCCTAATTTCAACCAAAATGAAACTGTTGCAAATTAAAATTGAAAACACATGAGCATATGGTATATTGGAAACAGAAACTTAAAAGTCAGGTGTGGAGATATCAAGCAAGAAATGAATAAAAATGTTTAATACAGGAGTGAAGATCTTATTTCTGACAATGTAACTTGCGTCATGTTCCTTAGTTTCTCTGTGGGGAGATAATGTATAGAAACAGGCCCTATTCTTTAACTGAGTGTGATGTAAGATGTGCCAGCATTATGAATCACAAGACAATGAAATATTTCATGTAACTTTAAAGTTCTTGAGCCTCAGGGGAAAACACATTCCTAGTTGATGAAGTGTTTTGAGGTTGTGTATCAATTTCTACTTTTTCAAGTTATATAAAAGCACATTTTCTATAACCATTTATGTTATCCCTTCCATTAAACAAATGCATAGCCATGACATCATTTTTAAATTCTCTTTGAACATACAGATCCCTAGGAGTGTCTTTCTAAACAAATGCCTCTTAAAATTATTTGAAGACTCAATCTGAGCTGATCTTTTCTTGTTCATGTTCTATCTGCTTCTCTCCCAAGTCTTCCAAGTTGATTTCAGCAACTACCTTTGACTTTTTATTATCGTCATTTAAATTATACCATTCATAAGAACATGCTGGTTGGAAGAATATCTTCTTAGAGTTGAGGCCTATGAATCAGACTACCATTGTATTGGAGCTATATAGTTATAAAAAGGGAAATAAAACATGAGCTATCCCTTCAAATATATTGGACCCCCTTTACTAGGTTTCTGTCAACTTTGTGTTGCCTCCTCTTCATTGCACTGATCAACAAAATATGCCTTCATTTACCAGTATTTTTTTTTTTTTTTGAGATAGAGTCTCACTTTGTCAGCCAGGCTGGAGTGCAGTAGCATGATCTCAGCTCACTGGAACCCCTGTCTCCCAGGTTCAAGTGATTCTCATGCCTTAGCCTCCCAAGTAGTTAGGATTACAGGTTTGCACCACCACACTCAGCTAATTTTTGTATTTTTAGTAGAGATGGGGTTTTGCCATGTTGGCCAGGCTGGTCTCAAGCACCTGGCCTCAAATGAGCCACCCGTCTCAGCCTCCCAAAGTGCTGGGATTACAGACAGGTGTGAGCTACCAAGCCCACTGTTTACAGTATTTTTGTTTCAATTTTTTTCATTTTTGCACATAGAACTTTAAAACTAGAAACTGTGATTTTTTTAAACAGGTTAAGTAATATAATTGTTTTAATGTTTCTATGTGGTCCTCACTTTGAAATCTCAACATTGTTCCTATATTTTGATTATATAAAATAGAGTATACCTTCAAAATTTATATATTTTTAATAACTGTAATTAGCTCTAAAAAATTAAGGAGGCAATTGTTACTACAGAATATTCAAGAATAGGTTTGTGTAATAACATTTTAAGCTCTTTTTGAATTGGGTAATTTTAGGAAACTAAGAAGATATACCTGTAATATATAAATAAATGTAATTAGTTATTGTTGATAGCAACAGCTACCACTTATTAAGCACTCTGTGAGCTTTCTTTTGAGGATTTTACATAACTAATTTCATTTACTTTTCACAACAAATATATGACTTAGTTATAACCTTTTGCCCATTTTACAGTTGAAAAAGATGTTAGAAAAGGTAAATGAGTTTCCCCTAAGACAAATCCAGAAGTGTTTGACCCCAAAGCCTCATCTCCCCTAATAAGTCTATAAAAATAATTAGGAACTCAAAATTCTTATTTGCCCCCACATAAATGACTGCTAACTTCATAGTTTCCTTTCTGACTGAAGAGGACTGACTGAAGTAACATCATTCATCTAGTAGAAACTTGGTATGTGCCAGCCACCATTCTAAACTCATTATAGCTTTATCCCACTTAAACTACGTAAAAAGCCAATGAAGTAAATATTGTTGTTTTCTTCTTTTACAGGTGAAGAAACTGAGGCAGTAGAAATGAAGTAATTTGACAAAGATCATACAGTGAGTGGTATAGGCAAGATTCAATTAAAGGAATTCTGACTTTAAAACTCATATCTTAAAAGAATTACCACATGATCTAGCAATCACACTACTGGACATTTATCCAAAGAAAATGAAATTAGTGTGTCAAAGAGATATCTGCACTCCCATGTTCATTGCAGCATTTTTCACAATAGCCAAGATATGGAATCAACCTGTGTCTATCAACAGATGAATGAATAAAGAAAATGTATACACAATGGAATAACATTCAGTCTTAAAAGAAAATCCATCCTCTGACAACATAGAAGGATGACTGTGTTGTCATTTGCAACTACATGGATGAACCTGGAGAACATTATAGTAAGTGAAATAGTCCAGGCATAGGAAGACAGTACTGCATGATCTCACCCGTTTGTGGAGTCTTAAAAAGTCGAAGTTGGAATCATAGAATTAGCGAGTAGAATGCTGGTTACCAGGGGCTGGAGGGAGGTGGGGAGGGGGTATTGGAGAAATATTGGTCAAAGGAAACAAAATTTCAGTTAGGTAGAAGGATTAAGTCCAAGAGATCTATTGTACTACATGGAAACCATAGTAAATAACAAGGTATTGTATTCTTGAAAGTTGCTAAGAGAGTAGATTTCAAGTGTTCTAAACATATGAAATGATTAAGTATGTTAGGCAGTACATATTATTAATTAGCTCATTGTAGTCATTCCACAGTGTATACATATTTCAAACTTGTTGCATGTGATAAATATATATAATTTTTGTTACTTAAAAAATATTTTAAATTGTCAAATTCAAAGTACTGAAAGTAAGGTCCCGAGATACATTGATTGGAAAATAGCCAAAAAATACTTGCTTGGTCAATTTTAGACTAGAGAAAAGGACTCAGGAGAACAAAAAAAAAAAAAAAAAAAAAAAAAAAAAGGAAAAAAAAACTAAAAAAAAAAAAAAAAAATATTTAAAAAAAAAAAAAAAAAAAAAAAAGAACCAACACCTTAAAAAATTCATATCTTAACCAATATACTACATAGTCTCTGGCTGATACAGATCCTGAAGGGCTGTTTTCATTTCTTTTAAGTCCTTCAAGTCACTAACATTGCATGAACATATCTCTTATTTTTAAAAATACTTTGTTTTCACCATTTTTTTCTCCCGTGTTTGAGAGAGGGTTGAAGCCTGGAGCTCACATAATCCTCCCACCTCAACTTCCTGAGTAGCTGGGATTGCAGGCTCATATCTTCAACCATTTTTGACTACAAAATGGCATTTTAAAAGTGGCTTGATGTAATATAAATTGTCTTTCTCAATATAATTATTTTCTTATTCCTCCCTTTACTTCTTGAATAGTCCTTATACTCCCTCTCATTGTTCAAACCTCTCACAACTCTGTAGACCATAATTAGAGCAATACCACATAAGAAGAAATTTGGGTGCTCATGCCTTCCCTTAATATAGTCTTACTGCTTTCTGACCTTCTGCTGCTTGAACATCACTTTGAATATTTATTGTAATATTTATATTGTAGTACTATAGGGGCATAAGGAAGCCAGTCATGATTTTAGTGGCTTAGAGACTGATTATGTTTTTCCCTGTTATTTATCCAAGTTTGAAAGAAACAAGCCCAAGGCAAAATTAAAGTTACAAAATTTTTCGAAGTAAGATTTTTCTTTCAACATTTTTCAATCAACATGTATTAAGCACCCACAAGGTACTGGCCCTCTGTGAGGTGCTATGGTGTAGAAAGATGTTAAATGGAAAGAAAATCATCCCCTTGGCCTTAGAATAATTTAAAGAACAATTTATACATTGGACTATTCAGTTTTATTTGGAATTTTCTGATTTGTGACCACCTACCCTTAAGGGAGAATTATAGAGGAAAGTTTTACAGGGATTATTGCTCTTTCACCGTATGGTTGACTAACTGAAAATTACCCATTATGATTTTTTGAAATGCTGATTGAAAGTTCATCAAATAATTTCTAGTGATAAGCCACATGGATCAACTGATTATAAACCTAGACTACTTTTGTTGAATACAATGATGGCTGACAAAAAGGCATCCCCACAGTCTATGGTTAGCCAGGTTGCTTTGCCTCACAAACTTACTTCAGGGACCACTGTAGCCACAGAGGGTCCCAGGATCAGCGCTCCATCATACTCTGGGTTCCAGGCAAGAGCAGCAGACTTCACACTGGGGGATGAGAAAGGCAAAAGGGACCATGTCTTGTCTTTGGCCCTGACTCCCTCCTCAAAATTGGAGTAATTGATATTTTATAACTTTTAGATCTCATATTATTTACTAAGGGTAATTTTTTTTTCAGCATCACATCATTTCCTTATTAATGGCAAACATTTGCTAAGGGCCTACTTGTGTGCCAGGACCAAAGCTGTGTGTTGAGCATGTGGTGATATACAGACTATGTTTGCTGACCTTAAGGAGCTTACAATGCAGAACGGCCAGCAATTATAACATTGGATAGAGGTTAAAGTAGGGGCCTATAAATCAACTATTGTAGAAGAAGAAACACTTAGATTCTTGGAGAGTGGGCACAGAGGGTACCAAAAAAATTTACTAAGGAGGAAACATTTAAACCAATTATTGTAGGATAAGTAGGTATTCTCAAGGCAGAAAA
Source organism: Cebus imitator (assembly GCF_001604975.1). Classification (NCBI taxonomy): domain Eukaryota; kingdom Metazoa; phylum Chordata; class Mammalia; order Primates; family Cebidae; genus Cebus; species Cebus imitator. Next base: position 209,010 of record NW_016107471.1, on the reverse strand, counting down.
GGGAGAAAGGGGCTAGGCAAGGTGGCTCATACCTTTAATCCCAACACTTTGGGAGGCCGAGTTAGGAGGATCACTTGATCTCAGGAGTTTGAGACCAGCCTTGGCAATATGGCCAAACCCTGTCTCAACAAAAAATACAAAAATTAACCAGGTGTGGTGGCATGCACTTGTAGTCCCAGCTACTTGGGAGACTGAGCTGGGAGGATTGCTTGAGCCTTAACAGTGAGCCGTAACTGCACCACTGCACTCCAGCCTGAGTGACAGAGTGAGGCCCTGTCTCAAGGAAGGAAAAAATAAAAGGAGAAGGTGAAGCCACTACAGAAGAAGGTAGTACATTTTTTACATACTAGTTTGTTTGTATGTTCCTGAACCTACTTAAAAAGGAGGTAGAGGCCGGGCTCAATGGCTCACACCTGTAATCCCAGCATTTTGGGAGGCTGAGGTCGGCAGATCACTTGAGGTCAGGAGTTCAAGACCAGCCTGGCCAATGTGATAAAACCCATCTCTACTAAAAATACAAAAACTAGCTGGGTGTGGTGGCGGGTGCCTGTAATCCCAGCTACTTGGGAGGCTGAGGCAGGAAAATTGCTTAAACCTGGGAGGCGGAGGTTGCAGTGAGCCGAGATTGCGCCACTGCACTCCAGCCTGGGCAACAGGAGCAAAATTCCATCTTGAAACAAAACAAAAGAAAACAAACAAAAACAGAGGTAGAGACAAGATCAAAAAGTATGTTTAGATTATGAAGAGATTAGACTAGACCCAGAAGTAAACTAGAGAATAATGAAGTTTTTAATCTAGTAGTGTAATTATCAGATTTGTATTTTTGATTATCATTCTCCTTTTAATGTGGAGAATGACTTGGTAGTTAATAAAGTTGTTCAGGCTAGAACAGATAAGAGATTTCCAAGATGAAAGAAAAGACAAGAATTTGTGATATTTGGGGAGTGGAAATTCCAGTGCCTGACCAGAGTTGAAAGAGGGTAGCCTACGATGACCTCTAGGTTTCTGAGTAGATGGATAATGATAAAAATACATACCTCATAACTTTTAAGAAGGACATATTTTTCACATTTTGACATCTCTGAAGTTGAGGTTCATCTTATATTTGATGATATGTCTACTTAATTGGCAGTGTTGGTATCTTTTCTTTCTCTATGTTATACTAAATAATGGTACATCATTATCCACATGATGACATCTTAAATTTAGAATAATACGAGAAATAAGAGCAGCAAGATCAGATTAGAACAAGACAGCCCAGAGGGAGAAGGTTATCACCTATGAGAGATGAGGGGGATGGTGCCTTTAACCAATATTCATTACTTTATTATTTAAAACAAAAAACATATAATTTCCTGTTACTTGAGTCAGTCTCAGGATATTGAACACTTGATTATTCTAGGAAGATGAAATTTTCTACTCTGATATCTGGACATTGGGGAATGGAGGTCAGGCTGATGCTGTGCAGGCTTGGAACTCACCTAGAAATCTGGGTTTATGGAAAAATAGGGCAATCAATTATATTTTTTCACTGTCCTTTGTTGAATTTTGCGTCCTGAATTGATAGATGTCAATTATCAACAAAGCTCTTAATATAAATGAGCATCTTTATATTTTCAATCTTATAGTCTTTCAGCAGTGCTGAATACTTCAATTTATCCCCTATTCTAAACAAACAAATTGGTACAATCCATTCGGTGTACACAATAAGTCAATATGATCTATTGCTATAACGCTTTACCCAGTCTTCATACTTCTACTCCTGACCGAAGCAGAGATGTCCAATCTTTTGGCTTCCTTGGGCCACATTGAAGAAGAATTGTCTTGGGCCACACATAAAATACACTAGCAACAGCAGATGAGCTAAAAGAAAATCACAAAAAATATAATATTTTTTAAAAGTTTACAAATTTGTGTTGGGCTGCAGCCAAAGCCATCCTGAGCCACATGTGGCCCCCGGGCTGTGGGTTGGACAAGCTTGTTCTATAGTGTGTTTTCTACATTTTCACCGGAGTAGTCATTTAAAACTAAAATTTCATGTCATTTCCCTGCTCAAAACCCTTCAGTGTTTCCAATCACCTTCAGAATGAAACCCAAACTTAGCTCAGCCTGTAACGTCTTCCCTGATCAGGGCTGCTTCCCTAACTGACCTCATCTTTCCTCTCTTACTCCTCTCTAGTCAGCCCTGCCTTCTGGCTGAACCCTCCAACATCATTGTTTTCCCACCTGAGTCCCTGTGCCCTTGCTGTTCTCCCTGCCTGGGCTAAATCTTCCCAAGGTTGTCTTTCTTCATTTGAGTCTTTGTCAAATGCCACTGGCCTTGTAAGGCATTGCCCAAACACCTAATCTAACACATCGAACACCTCACATTGCCATGATCTTTCCCATCACCCTCCTTCATTTCTCTTCGTTTCACTTACCATAACCTGAAATTGTAGATTTAATTTTTTACTCCATTAACATATAAAATACTTAAAAAAGAAAGACTTTGTCTTATCCTGGAACTAGGCCTGGCACATAGTAAATTTTCTATAAATAAATATTCATTAAATGAACACTATCGCATTTAAGAGCTGAACTAAATGTCACCATACTTGGTATGAGTCTCTGCTGTTCTGAATGCCTATCATGGCCACAGCTCTTTCTCAACAAAGTGGTCAAAGATCTTTGTGCTTAAATCTCCATACTTTATACTAAGATTCTTTTTTTTTTTTTTTGAAACGGAGTTTTGCTCTTGTTGCCCATGTTGGAGAGTGCAGTGGCCTGATCTTGGCTCACTGCAACCTCCATCTCCCAGGTTCAAGCGATTCTCCTGCCTCAGCCTCCTGAGTAGCTGGGATTACAGGTGCACACCACCATGCCCAGCTAATTTTTTGTATCTTTAGTAGAGATGGAGTTTTATCATGTTGGCCAGGCTGGTCTTGAATTGCTGACCTCAGATGATCTACCCACCTTGGCCTCCCAAAGTTCCGGGATTATAGGCGTGAGCCACTATGCCTGGCTACTTTATAATAAGATTCTAAGCCTCTGACCTTGGCTGATTAAACCAGGGATTGAGCCACAAGAACCAAAGACAAACTACATACAGGCTTACTTCTCAAAGTGTGGGACATAGACTGGCAGTGTTAGCATTACTGAGGTCTGTTAGAAACACAGTATCTCAGACCTACTGAATCAGAATCTGCATTTTAAATGAGACCCCCACGTGACTTGTTTATATGTTAAAGTTTGAAAAACACTGATCTATAGCATTGTTGTACAAACTTACAGTTATGGAATAAATTCAGCATGGCATAACTAGCTAAATGAATAGAGTAGAATGGGACAGAATAGGCCTGTGAAGAACAGAAATTGTCAGAGTGTGAAACATAGTTTGGCTAAATATTATCTTAAGAAAGTATAAATGGCTGGGTGTGGTGGCTCATGCCTGTAATCCCAGCACTTTGGGAAGCCGAGGTGGGTGGATCACCTGAGGTCAGGAGGTTGAGACCAGCCTGGCCAACATGGTGAAACCCACCTTTACTAAAAATATGAAAATTAGCCAGGTGCAGTGGCATGTGCCTCTAGTCCCAGCTATTTGGGAGGCTAAGACAGAAGAATTGCTTGAATCTTGAAGGCAGAGGTTGCAGCTGAGATCGTGCCACTGCACTCCAGACTGAGTGACAGAGCATGAGACTCCATCTCAAAAAAAAAAAAAAAAAAGTATATGCATGCATGCATAAGATAACATGTAAAATATATTTATTGCTGCAGGTTGTGTTCAAAATACTTGATAAATGCTGATTTCTAGGATAGCCAGGAACCTGAGGTGATAATTAACCCATGGAGGAGTGATTCTATATTGTGACAATTGAATCAATCAAATATTTTCCCTCTGGATTTTTAATACAATATATATCAGGAGACAGGGAGTAGTGAACTAGGATGGAAAAGTGGAGAGAGAAACAGAGGAGCTGATAAGTCATGAAAATGGAAGATTACTGAATCCACTGTTGTATTTTACACTGGGTTTTAGTTCCCCAGGCCTGGTCTTTCAATTGCTACCATGGTTTCTTTTCTTCTTCGCTTTCTCATATCCTTTCAATAAATCTCCATCACCAGACAGACAGACCCTGAGTATAAAGCTCTCCCTGGCAACCTGAAAGAGCTTAGCACACTGGCTATTGCCATATATAATGATGTGAGAAACTAACCTCTGATACATCTAGAAATCCCCCTAAAATCCCAAGAATCCATCCTTTACTTTTAGAACTGCTGCCTTATGCAGACTTTTAACATTAACACATCATATCTACTTATATTCTGGGTCTAATCTGTAGAGTGAGGTGTTGGACTAGAATTCATTTATTAAATAACCATGGGAATCCAAAACATTTTTTGAGGCTGCTGGGGGAAAAGCCCAGGAGATAATATAGAGCTTAGGAACCTACAGCACTGTGAGGTGCTTGACCCTTGTAAAGAGTTCAAAATCATATTTAGAAAAAAAAAAAAAAAAGGAAAGTGCTGGTCAAGAAAAACCAATCTGGGATCTGCTAGTCACCAATTTGTGAGTCCTGTGTTAGGTGATGTCTAATGTTGCTTCTAATGTTCTCTGATCCTAGGATTCCCTTTAATGAATAAGTGATTAAGTGAATGTTGATGACTAGCCATCATCAGAGTATTGCACAATATAGAAAACTCATTTTCTTTCATCTTATTTCTTAATTTTGTGGAAATTCTAAAACATTTAAGATGACTCAGAGAAAAGCATGTAGGCTTACACCTGTAATCCTAGCACTTTGTGGGGCCCAGGTGGTCAGATTGCTTGATCACAAGAGTTAGAAACCAGCCTGGGCAACATGGCAAAAACCTGCTTCTACAAAAA
>NW_016107471.1:196046-204136 GCF_001604975.1 Cebus imitator | reverse complement strand
AAAAAAAAAAAAAAAGCTAGGAGTGGTGGCATGCATCTGTAGTCCCAGCTACTCAGGAGGCAGAGGTGAGAGGATCACCTGCACCTGGGAGGTGGAGGCTGCAGTGAGCTGTGATCCTGCCACTGCACTTCAGCCTGGGTGACAGAGTGAGATCCTGTCTCTAAAAGAAAAAAAAGTGACTCCGAAGGGAAATATGAATATTTTCCTATTTCAAATAAAAATGTTGAGTAAATTTTATGAAACATTTCTTTCTAGTCATATATCAATAGTTGAATCTACTAATTCTATGCTCCATAGCTAGGTAGGTAGGTAAGTTAGAATTCCAAAAAGAAAGATAATTGAGTTTATTTATCCATTAATTCATTTAATATCATTTGTTAAGTACCTAGCAATTGATTTGAAGATGAATTATATATTATTTGCATTTCTAGGATTAAGTCATTTTATTTGCAATGGCTTATATCAAACAAATAGCTAAAGAGAGTTTAAAGAATTAAGCCAAAGGAATTGTTTTGACAAACCTTTTCCAGACTATTAAAATTTTCTTAGTTTTGTCCTATTACCTGCAGAGTAGAACGTAAGTTATTCAGCTCTTTTTTCCACCATTGCAACATGAAAGAAAAACCAAACAGACACTAAAACATGGAAAAGTCAGCAATTTGGGGGCTTAAAATGTCCTTACCTCAACATACGTGCTGTTAATAAATAACAGAGTTAGAGGGTTATAGTGCCTTTTGGGTGTTTTAAAAGGAAAACAAAAAATAAAACAGCAGAGGACAGAGTAAATCTTCACCACGATAGTTGATAAAATTTCAGTACAAATCCAGTTGTGAGCAATCCATAAACATGATATTCTTATAATAATATGACATTTTGAAAATACATTTATTATCTTTCTTTTGAGACAGAGTTTCACTTTGTTGCCCAGGCTGAAGTGCAGAGGTGTGATCTTGGCTTACTGCAGCCTCTGTCCCCCGGGTTCAAGTGATTCTTGTGTCTCAGTCTCCTGAGTAGCTGGGATTACAGTCACCCACCATCATGCCTGGCTAATATCTTTGTATTTTTAGTAGAGACAGGGTTTCCCCATGTTGGCCAGGCTGGTTTCAAACTCCTGACCTCAAGTGATCCATTCACCTCGGCCTCCCAAAGTGCTGGGATTACAGGCGTGAGCCACATTTATCATCTTTAAAAAACGAATGCATTTGTCAGACTAAAGTCTTTCATTTGTTCAGTATACATTGCAACATACCACTAATATAAAACCAATAAAACCACACACAGTGCACAAATTACTTAACATGCACTCATTCAACAGGTCCTTTTTTTTTTTTAACATCTGTTATATTTGAGGCATTGTGGAGAATCAAAATGAAATCCTTTTTGCACAATCTCAAGGCAATGTTTTTAGACAAGAAATCTTGAGTATTAGAGATTAAACAAGTGGAGGCCAAATTTTTATATGTTTGAGGAAAAAGTCTCCAAGACCAAACTTTGGCTAACTGAGGACTGATGAGTTCGTGTACTACCAGGTCAGTTGGATCTCATTGTGCCTTCCTATTCTTGTTGTTTGGGAATTTCATTATTCGCCAGTACATCCATTAAGTAATGAGTAATTTCAGAGCAATAAAGTGTAATTTCTATCAATTTAGCTTCATTTTAGAGAATTTTGCCTCTGCATATAGCCTGTAACCCTTGAAGAGGTACATTTCGGTCTAACTTATGCGTGTAAAAATGTGAGGATACTCTAGTGTTGGGATGGCAAAAAAGAGTGAGATGAAGAGTAATTAGCAACTATGCTGCTGAGGTTTTTTATCCTCTTACTTTCCCAAATATTCTTATGATAAATTCCCCATTACCGGAAATAACCTATATAAACCTCTTCATGTTCAAAGACTTGGTCCTTGAGAAGCACCCCACGTTTGACGACTTAAAAACTTTTCATTGGAGACTTCTCTGTCTCTATCAATGAGGTCTTTCTCTGTTGCCCAGGCTGGAGTGCAGTGGCATGATCATGGCTCACTACAGCCTCAGCCTCCTGGGCTCAAGCAATTCTCCCATCTCAGCTGGGAGTTGCTGGGAGTGCAGGCACATGCCACCATATCTGACTATTTTTTTTTTTTTTTGATTTCTAGTAGAGATGAGATCTTTCTAAGTTGCCCAGGTGGGTCTTGAATTCCTGAGTTTAAGTGATCCTCCCTGCTCAGCCTCCCAAAGTGTTGGGATTATAGGCATGAGCCACTGCACCTGGCCAGAGACTTTTGTTTCTATAACAGAGAAGCTTGTAGCAGAGTAGCATTCCCATTAATATCAATAATAAGCAAAAGATCTTCTTTATCACCATTGTTATTCAGCCAACACAATTAGATAACAGAAATTTAAAAAATTGAAATAGGAAAAAGTAAAGCAAAATTATCATTATTTGCTGATGCTATGATTATTGGAAAACTAAAGAGAATCAAATGAAAAACTGGCCAGCCTGGCCAACAAAGTGAAATCCCATCATGAAACTGCATGTGTAACCAGTTGGAAAAAAAAAGAATTGGAGCTGTATTAGTCCATTCTCACACTGCTATAAAGAGAATACCTGAAATTGGGTAATTTATAAATAAAAGAGGTTTAATTGACTTACAGTTCCACATGGCTGGGGAGACCTCAGGAAACTTACAATCATGGTGGAAGGGGAAGGGGAAGCAGGGTATATCTTACGTGGTGACAGGAGAGACAGTGTGCAGGAAAAACTGCCAAATTAAAAACCACCATATCTCATGAAAACTCCTTCATTATCACAAGAACCTGCATGGAGAAAACTGCCCCAAAGATACAGTCATCCCCTACTAGGTGCTTCCCTAGACACATGGGAATTACAATTCTAGATGAGATTTGGGTGGGGACACAGAGCCAAACCATATCAGGAGTCATGACTTACACCTTATACAGAATCAATTTCAGATGAATTAAGCACTTAAGTGTTAAAAACTAACTGTAAAAATACTAGAAGGAAACATTGGAAATTAAAAAAATTATGAAGCCATAAAAAGATTGTTTAATTGAACCACAAAACAATAAACATTTTCTTCATGTCTTGTAAACATAGTTAAAAGAGAACTGACAAATTGGGTAAAATATTTACTACCAACGTCTCAGACAAAGAACTAAATTCCTTACTAAGCAGAGTTTCTACAAATCAAAAATGAAAAAAAGTAAACAAAAGCAATCTCCTAACACACACACACACACACACACACACACACACACGTGCAAAAATTTGAATGATTATTGTTGTCTAAAGGATATGAACAGAATGCTTACAGAAAATAATGAGTAATTTGGCAATATCAGTTAAAATTAAAACTGCAGGCCAGTCACGGTAGCTCACACCTGTAATCTCAACACTTTGGGAGGCTGAGGTGGGTGGATCACCTGAGGTCAGAAGTTCAAGACCAGCCTGACCATGGTGAAACCCTGTCTCTACTTAAAATACAAAAATTATCCTGGTGTTGTGGTGCATACTGGTAGTCTCAACTACCTGAAAGGCTGAGGCAGGAGAATTTCTTCAACCCAGGAGACAGATGTTGCAGTAAGCCGAGATTGTGTCACTGCACTCAAGCCTGGGTGACAGAGAGAGACTCTGTCTCAAAAATCAATCAGTTAATCAATCTGCACAGACCCTTTGAAATGAAAATTTTACTTCTATGATTTTAATCTGCAAATATACTCTCAAATGTGTCCAATGGCTTATATACAAGGATTGCATCACTGAACAGCAAAATATTAGAAACAATGTAAATGTTTATCAGAAGGGGACTGATTATACAAATTGTGGCATAATCATAGAATGTTACTGGATCAATAAAGGAGGAAGGTCTCTCTCTCTCCGTATCCTTTAGATCCTCACAGCCATCTTTCTACTCTCCCAGCTTTATTTTTCTCCACAGCACTTATTACCATCTGGCTTACTATATATATTTCGTTGCTTATTTTTTGTCTGTTTTTCCTGCACCTTTTCTACTAGAATGTCAGTACCATAAGGCAGAGATTGTGCCTATTTTGTCCTTTGCTTTATCTTCACCACATAAGACTGCCTGGTACATGGTAGACACTGAGTAAATACCTGTCAAATAAGCGAATAAAATAATCATATGGAAATATCTTAAAATCTATTTTAGAGTGAAGAATTCTAGATATACTAATATTCTATTCTCCATGTGAAATATTATATATTAAAAACTTATATACACACTTATGCATACATGCATATGCATATGCTTGCCTATGTAGAGACTTTTTGGGAGGATATGCAGTAAGCTGGTCCAGTGATTGTCTCAGGGAGCAGAAGAGCAGAATGGTGTGGCTAGCTATCAGGTATAGGATTTTTTCCATTTTGCCCTTATAGTTTTTGAATATTGTGCCACATATATGCATTATGCATTCAAAAACTCATTTTTTAAATTGCCAATTTAAAGAATGAGCTGAGGAAGACAGAAGCTTCTGAAAGAGACAGAAAATGTACAGGAGGCAAGTAAGGAGAGTTGAGTAGTCCAGGGAGGTAGGAAAGGTCTCCTGCGCCTCTGGCCCTGAAGAATTTAGTCTCATCCTTATGCCTGTGTCTCCTCCAGCCCATCTTTGTCCCCACTTCTGGCCATCCAGGGCACCACCTTCCCCATTCCTTGTAGTCACTTTACATCTTTGTGCCCTTACATAAATGGTTTCATCTGTTAGAATGCATTCCCTATCTTGTCTATTTGAAAAATCTAATCTTGGTGAAGCCATCTCTTTTTTAATCCTGTGCTTCCCACAGTAATTTGTTCATATTTCTGTTTAGAACTGAATATCATTATTTTTACAAGTCTTTTTTGTATAGATATTCTTTTCTGATCCTGTTTTTATTTACATGTGTTTACACACCTGCAAGTTCCTTGAAGGTGGAGCTATCATCCATCTTTGCATTTCATTGCCTATAACAGTAACTTGCATAGAGCAAGCCTGGTACATAGTAAGTGAGCCCCCAAAATGTTTACTGAGTAAAGGACTGTAATTCTTTTCTTTATGTAGTTTCCATATTGACTTTAGGAGCAATTTTCAATGGAATAGAGGGACTAGACCATCTTTTGAGTGGCTTTCAAAAATATTAGTCACTAGTACACTAAAGTTATAGCAGAACACCCAATAAAATTGTTTTGTAAGAATTAAACTTTGAAAAGCTCAAAAAATGGATTTTACAGAGGTGTGCAAATTCACCTGAAAGAGATCTGACCAATAAAACATGACCACAACCAGACTAAAATCATTAGCATGTACACAGAATGAATGTGTTCATCGTAGCAGCATTAGTTGGCCTCCTTAGTGAATAGTTGCATGGCAAAGGTCCTGGGGAGAGCCATTCTGCTCTATGCACTTTGGCAGGGCTCTCCTTATTTGTGGAGATGGATGCCTTAGGCTCTCTTAGCTGAGTCCAGTAAACACTGGAATCCTTTAATCAACCTCTCTTGTTCATTCTTCATATTTACCAAGTAAACTCTAGTTATGCTTTCATTCCCATGTAGGTTTGCCTTCTTGGAGAACACATGCTGATCATGACAACTTTAACAATCCTGTGTTTCTGACCTTCATGTTTTTCACTATAAATCAATGAGTTGCTTGGCTCTTAGGCAAATTATAGATATTAATGTGACTGTGTCCCTGAGCCATCAGTGGGCTGATAAAATCAAAATTTCTGAAGGTGCAAGACTGAGGGTCAAACACTGGCTATGGTACATATACCAAGGAATACTTTCCTACCAAAAATGGCCCTCATATCCCAAGTAAAGCCCTAGGAGACAGTGAGCTTGTTTCTGGGGCCATGTTAGGACAGTGGTTCTGATTGTATGCCATTTGACAAATATTTATACATAGAGCACCTGCTGTATGCCAGACACTGTGATACAAAAAGAGAGAGGAAAAGAAAGAGAGAGAGAGAGAGAGAGACTCCTTAAGGAGCCCAAATTATGTGGTTTGTATAGATGAGTGATTCTGTCTTTTACTGATTATGAAGCCCTGAAATTTTGATGAAATCAAAGCAAATCTTATAGAGAAAAATGCACAGAAACTCTGGTGTTTGCATTTGGTGTATTTCATTGCCCTGAAAACTGATTTTTTTATGTATAATCTAAAGATGAGCTCTGGAATCACATAGATGTGCTGAAATATTTGGCTTTATCATGTACTAGCTGTGTAACCCAGGACAAGTTACTTAATCTTTCTATGCCTCACAGCTCTGATCAGTCAAAGAAATGTAACTAATGCTCCTCTCATAGGTCTGTTACAGGGTTAAACATGGATATGGTTTGGATGTTTGTCCTCTCTAAATACCATGTTGAAACATGATTCCCAATGTTGGGGGTTGAGCCTGGTGGGAGGGGATTGGATCTTGGGGTAGGATCCCTCATGAGTGGCTTAGCACCCTTCCCTGGTGATAAGTGAGTTCTTAGTTAAATCATGTGAGAGCCAGTTGTTTTAAGAGTCTGCAACCTCCCCCTACAATCTCTTGCTTTTACTCTCACCATGTGACATTCTGGATCCCCATCACCTTCTCCTATGAGTAAGAGCTCCCTGAGGCCCTCACCAAAAGCCCAGCATATGCTGGCACCATGCTTCCTGTACAGCCTGCAAAACCATTAGTCAATGAAACATTTTTTCTTTACAAATTACCCAGCCTCAGGTATTTCTTTATAGCAATGCAAGAATGAACTAATATACTGTATATGCAGTGATTAGCACAGTGTTCTGCTTATAGTAAACAAAAAATAATTGCTATAAATATTATGCAAAATATTATCTTCAGTAATTTGAATTAAGTTCAAGTGTGTCAATAAAATAAAAAGCAACTTTTGCTTTACTCAATAGTGAATTCGGTGAAAAAGTGCTTCTGATTTGTCTGTGTTTTAGAATTAAATCTAGATGTTACATCATCTATGTCATCCAGTTGTTTTTTGTTTGTTTGTTTGTTTGCATGGCAAGAAGTACTGAACACATTGACTCATAGGTCAAAACTCCAAGAATGAATTGAATTAATGTCTCATCCTAACCATTGTAAGTCAATGGAACCATCTTTGGTGAGATACTCATTAAACATGAATCATCTGAGCACAATAACATTCAGAAGAATTCTGTGGTGTTTTAGGTGTTGAAGACTTCTGCTTGCAAAGAAATGAATAAGACTTTCCCAGTGGGCTTCAGACTATAGAAAGTCCTTCCTCTATACTGGGAATTTTATAACACATCTCAATTGGGTTGGCACTAAAGAAGTGATGGCTGAGCTATAAGACTTGGTGGAGGTTTCTTTTAGCCGCATACATAACGTTCTAGGATCTTGAATCAAAAGATTTACCTGAGTCTCATGACCAAAAACATCTATGATGTAACAAAACCATGAAAGAACTCCAAAACTTTTCTGATCAGTTACCTCCTTTCCTGTTGGTGCCATGAAATTCAATTACATATTTTACCATTTGTTCCTCGGAAAGTCAATAAACAATAGAGAAGAGTTTTCTATTGTGATCTTTTTTCTAGACAAAATTTCTTGAAAAGGCTGGGGTCAGGACTGGGCTCTGATAAAGTTGATGACTTTCACAGAAGTAGGCAAAACTTCCTTCAGAATTGCTGGCATAGCCCAGTTCCTGTTGATGGTGAGAGCAGCAAGTCACAATGCATGGAGTGTCTTCAGCAAAGCAGCCAAATCAGGTATGTCACTGATTATGTGCCCAGAGAACCAAAACATTCCATCTACAAAATCTTCCTTGACAAAGACATGTATTCATCATTTTGAAAATGGCAGTGGCAACCAGGTGCAGTGGCTCATACCTGTAATCCCAACACTTTGGAAGTCCAAGGTGGGCAGATCATGAAGTCAGGAGTTCCAGAGCAGCCTGGCCAACATGGTGAAACCCCGTGTCTACTAAAAATACAAAAAAAAATTAGCCGGGCGTGGTGGCGGGAACCTATAATCCCAGCTACCTTGGGAGGCTTAGGGAAGAGAATCACTTGAACCTGGGAGGCAGAGTTTGCAGTGAGCCGAGATTGTGCCATTGCAATCCAGCCTGGGCAACAAGAGC
>NW_016107471.1:194117-195281 GCF_001604975.1 Cebus imitator | reverse complement strand
GCCCAGCTAATTTTTTGTATTTTTAGTAGAGACGGGGTTTCACCATGTTGACCAGTATGGTCTTGATCTCTTGACCTCGTGATCCACCCGCCTTGGCCTCCCAAAGTGCTGGGATTACAGGCGTGAGCCACTGCGCCTAGCCCAAAACTTTAATATTTTTAAATTAAAGTTTTAGCATTTTAAATTAAAAAAACTTTAATGAAATGATTAATGTAAGTCCAGTTTTTTTTTTTTAAACATGACTTTGAATCCTGCTATACAGTATTTCAAACATACAAAATTACAGAAGATAAGTTTATGTAGCACCTCTACTCAAATTGAAGAAATGTTAACATTTTACATTTATCTGAGATCTTTCTTTTTAAAGAAAGAAAACATTATAAACAATAGAAATATTACAGCTCCTATAGCTTTTTCTCTCTATATGTCCAAAGAAGCAACTAATAAACTGAATTTTGTGTGCTTGTGCTTTTATTACAAAAACATGTATCTGTCAACAATATACATATTGCTTGCACATTTTAGAAATTTATATGAATGATATACTTTCCATATCCACTTGAAACTAGTTTTTAAACATGTTTCTGAGATGCTATAAAATGTTCTATTATATTAAAAAACTATAATGTGACAACTGTAGAAGATGGCCAAATAGGAACAGTTCTGGAGTGCAGTTCCCAGCGAGAACAATGAAGAGGGTGAGTGATCACCACATTTCCAAATGAGTTTTTACTGCCTACAGACCAGAAGATTCACAGGCTGAAAAGTGCCACGAGTTTCCAGCACAGCTGTTTCAGCCTGCACCATGGGTCTCTGTGCAAAAACTCACATAAATCTAGGTAGCCATTTTAACTAGCTCCTGGAACTCCTGGAAGACAGAGCTGCCGATTCAACTGAAAGAAAAAAAAGGGGGGGCGGAAACAGGGAGCCAGGTGATCTGGTTCAGAGGTTCCCACCCCCACAAAGACCAGCGATCTGAAATGCTCTGGATTGAGAGTTTTGCAGCAAGTACAGCTGGATCCGAGACAGTCCAGCTTGGTGGGGGGAAGGGCATCAGCCATTACCGAGGCAGTCCACCACTACCTAGGCAATCCACCATTACTGAGGCACTCTGCCATTACTGAGGCAGTCTGCCATTACTGAAGCAGTTCTTTTTTTTTTTTT
>NW_016107471.1:188204-189332 GCF_001604975.1 Cebus imitator | reverse complement strand
CTCAGCCTCCTGAGTAGCTGGGATTACAGGCATGCACCACTATGCCCAGCTAATTTTTTGTATTTTTAGTAGAGACGGGGTTTCACCATGTTGACCAGGATGGTCTCGGTCTCTTGACCTCGTGATCCACCCGCCTCAGCCTCCCAAAGTGCTGGGATTACAGGCTTGAGCTGAAGCAGTTCTAACTGTACCTCTGTAAACAAAACTGCAAGGAAGTTCACACAGCAGCTGGGCAGAGCCCACAGCAGCTCAGCAACACCTCTGCTGGCAGACTGTGACTAGACTACCTCCTTGCTGGGCAGGGCATCTCAGAAAAAAGGAAGCAGCATGTCAGGAACTTATAAATAAAGCCCCACCTTCCCGGGACAGAGCACCTGGGAAAAATGGTGGTTATAATTTCTATTGCAGCAGATTTAAACGTACCTGCCCAGCAGCTCTGAATGGAACAACTGAACTCCCAGCTCAGCACTTGAGCTAATATAAGGGGCAGACTTTCTCCGCAAGCAGCTCCCCAACCCTTGTATATCCAAAGAGACACCTAATGAAGGAGAGCTCAGGCTGACATCTAGCGGGTACCCTTCTGGGACGAAGATAATAGAAGAAACTGGCAGCAACCCTTACTGTTTGACAACCACCGCAGGTGATCCCCAGGAAAGCAGGGTCTGGAGTGGACCTCCAGAAGTCTTACAGCAGAGGGGCCTGATTGTTAGAAGGAAAACTAAAAAAACAAAAGGAAATAACTACGACATCAACAAAAAGGATGTCCACTCAGAGACCCCATCCGAAAACCAACAACTACAAAGACCACAGGTAGATAAATCCACAAAGATGGGAAGAAACCAGTGCAAAAAGGATGAAAACACCAAAACCCAGAAGGCCTCTCCCTCTCCAAGGGGTCACAACTCCTCGCCAGCAAGGGAACAAAGCTGGATGGAGAATGAGTCTGATGAATTAACAGAAGCAGGCTTCAGAAGGTGGATAATAACAAACTTCTCTGAGCTAAAAGAACACATTCTAACCCAATGCAAAGAAACTAAGAACCTTGAAAACAGGTTAGATGAAATGCTAATGAGAATAAACAGCTTAGAGAAGAATGTAAATGACTTGATGGAGCTAAAAACACAACAC
>NW_016107471.1:176228-187051 GCF_001604975.1 Cebus imitator | reverse complement strand
AAGCAGGAGTTGCAATCCTAGTCTCTGATAAAATAGACTTTAAACCAACAAAGATCGAAAGAGACAAAGAAGGGCATTGCATAATGGTAAAAGGATCAATTTAACAAGAAGAGCTAACAATCCTAAATATATATGCATCCGATACAGGAGCACCCAGATACATAAAGCAAGTTCTTAACCTACAAACTTAGACTCCCACACGATAATAGTGAGATACTTTAACACTCTACTGTCAATATTAGACAGATCAATGAGACAGAAAATTAACAAGGATATCCAGGACTTGAAATCAGATTTGGATCAAGCAAATCTAATAGACATCTACAGAATGCTCCACCCAAAATCCACAGACTATACATTCTTCTGAGCACCACATCACACTTACTCTAAAATTGACTACATAATTGGAAGTAAATCACTCCTCAGCAAATGGAAAAAAATGGATATCATAACAAACAGTCTCTCAGACCACAGTCCAATCAAATTAGAACTCAGGATTAAGAAACTAACTCAGAACTGCACAACTTCATGGAAACTGAACAACTGGCTCTTGAATGTTGACTGGATAAACAATGAAATGAGGCAGAAATACAGATGTTCTTCGAAACTAATTAGAACAAATACACAACATACCAGAATCTCTGGGACACATTTAAAGCACTGTCTAGAGGGAAATGTATAGCAACAAATGCCCACATGGGAAGCAAGGAAAGATCTAAAATCAACACCCTATTATCAAAATTGAAGGAGCTAGGGGAGAAAGATCAAAAAAACTCAAAAGCTAGTAGAAGACAAAAAATAACTAAGATAAGAGCAGAAATGATGGAGATAGAGACACAAAAAAAAACCTTCAAAAAATCAATCCAGGAGCTGTTTTTTTTTGAAAAGATCAACAAAATAGATAGACCACTAGCCAGATTAATAAAAAAGAAAAGAGAGAAGAATCAAATAGATGCAATAAAAAGCAATAAAGGGGGTATCACCAGTGAGTCCACAGAAATACAAACTACCATCAGAGATTACTACAAACAACTCTATGCACATAAACCAGTAAACCTGGAAGAAATGGATAAATTCCTGGACACTTGCACCCTCCCAAGCCTAATCCAGGAAGAAGTAGAAATCCTGAATAGACTAATAACAAGGGCTGAAGTTGAGACAGCAATTAATAGCCTACCAACCAAAAAAAGCCCAGGTCCAGATGGGTTCACAGCCAAATTCTACCAGACATACAAAGAGGAGCTGGTACCACTCCTTTTGAAACTATTGGGAATCCTTCCCAAATCATTTTATGAGTTCAACATCATCCTGATACCAAAACCCAGCAGAGACTCGGCAAGAAAAGAAAACTCCAGGCCAATATCCATGATGAACATAGACGCAAAAATCTTCAATAAAATACTGGCAACCAATTGCAACAGGAGGATCACTTGAAGCTGGGAGTTTGAGACTAGACTGGGCAACACAGCTAGACCCTGTCTCCACAAAAAAATTTAAAAATAGAAATTAGTTGAGCATCTTGGTATTCACCTGTGGTCCTAGATACTTGGGAGGCTGAGGCAGGAGGACTGCTTCAGCCCAGGAGTTTGAGGCTGCAGTGGGCAATGACCATGCCACTGCACTCCATCCTGGGTGATAAAGACCCTGTGTTTAAAAAAAAAAAAAAAAAGGATAAATTTCATTTAATGCCCCCAATAATCTGCGAGGTAAATATTGTGGCAGAGAAATTAGGTAATTTGCCCAAGGTCATGTGACTTTGAAATACCTGAAGTTGATGTGAACTACTTTTGACCACCACAATCCTACCTGCCTTTGTAGAACCTTCTTTTCTTTGATATTTTTCAACTTAAGCTAGGCTTGATGTAAACAAAAGATGCCCATTATTTTAAGGGCAGCATATGTTAAATTCCTAACAATATACAGATAACATGATATCAAAATTGTATGCTCCTTCTCAGCCTCCGTATCTGTTAGCAGTCCATTAAGTCATAAATTGACAACAAAAACAATTTCCTTTGTGTTTGGACAAATTTAAAACAAATAGGAAGACACTGAGGGGAACAATAAGCTTTTTTTTTTCCTTACTTGATTTGTAGACCTTTCTAAATCTATACATAGAATTCAGATTAAGTTGAATGCCTAATATTTATTGGGAGTTACTGGTGTTGGAAATATAGCTGTGAAGGCAATAGGCAAGACGTCTGTTTCAGTATGTTTATATTCTAGAGTGGGAGAGACTGCTAATAAACATATATGAATAATTTCTAGTGGTGACTAGTATTATGAATACTATAAAATGGTAATACAATAGTAATTGAGGTTTAGGGTGGAGAATTTGGCTTTTTTAGATTGGGTGATCAAAGAAGGCTTTTTTGGGGGAGGTGACAGTTGAGCTAAGATCTCAATGATGGTTATAGCTAGCTCTGGGGGCAAATCCTTCTAAGCAGTGGATGAGCACCAAGATATGAGCTTTGAATATTTTAGGAACAGACAAAAAGCTGAGTTTAATGAAAATGAGGAGAGTCATCAGAATCAATGTTAAAGGTGAAAGCAGGGACCAGATCATACAGGGTCTTAAAGACCAATGTAAAGAGTTTGGATTTTAAGTGAAATAGGGAGTTATAGAGGGCTGAGAGCAGGGGAGTCACATGGTCTGATTACATTTTTAGAACATTCTGGTTGTTGTGAGGATTGAATATATTTTGGAATGGGAGCTAATGGAATGGTGAATTGGATTTATGGGGTAAGGGAGAGATGAATCAAAGAAGTTTTTTAGGTTTTTGCTTTAACAGTTAGATGGATGGTAAGACCATTTACCAAGATGGGAGAGAAATGAGAGGGGAATAAGGTGGGAGCAGATGGGGAAATGGATGGAAGTTGTTTTTGGCCATGTTCATTTTGGGAAGCCTATTAGACATCCATATGAAGATACTTTGATGGTTAATACGGAGTGTCAACTTGATTGGATTGAAGAATGCAAAGTATTTCTTCTGGGTGTGTCTGTGATGGTGCTGCCAAAGGAGATTAACATTCGAGTCAGTGGAGTGGGAGAGGCAGGCCATACCTCAACCTGGGTGGGCATCATCTAATCAGCTGTGGCTAGAATAAAGAAAAGCAGGCAGAAGGTGGAAGAAGCAGACCTGCTGGGTCTTCCAGCCTTCATCTCTCTCACTTGCTGGATGCTTCCTGCCCTCGAACATCGGATTCCAAGTTCTTCAGCTTTTGGACTCTTGGACTTACATCAGTGATTTGCCAGGGGTTCTCAGGCCTTTGGCCACAGACTGAAGGCTGCACTGTCAGCTTCCCTACTTCTGGGGTTTTGGGACTCAGACCGGCTTCCTTTGCACCTCAGCTTGCAGATGGCCTACTGTGGGACTTCACCTTATCACGTGAGTCAATACTTCTTAATAAACTCCTCTTCATATATACATTTTTCCTATTAGTTTTGTCCCTCTGGGGAACCCTGACTAATATAGATGTCAAATTGGCAAATGGGATATGAGAATGACTTCTAAACCAATGGTATTCCATGGAATCACCTAGGGATGAAGTGTTACATGTGAAGAAAAGGCGGCCAGTGACTAAGTACTGAGAAGACCTTAGTTTTCACAGATTAAGCAGTCGGGGAGGAGTGGGTAAAGGAGGCTGAGAAGGAGCATCCAATGAAGATGGAGGACAAAGAAAACTTTTTTGGTAATTTTTTAAAAAGTTGTAAGAAGGAGGATTTTAAAAATGAGGGAGTCATTTGTTCTGGATAATACAGAAAGGTAGGTAGGATAAAAAAAGATGTGAAGCTTATTGATAATTTTGACAAGAGTGGTGAATAAGAAGTGGAGTGACTAAGACTAACGACCATTTGGAAATTATTATAGAAAGAATGGTAAGGGTGGAAATATCAACAGTGACTAAAGATAACCCTTCCAAGAATTTTGACAGTGAATTATAACATTGACCAGATAAGATTCTGGAATCAAGGGGAGTTTATCTATCTATCTATCTATCTATCTATCTATCTATCTATTCTTCATTCACATACTTAGCATATGCAATTTTAATCAACCAAAAGAAAATCCCAAATGTACAAGTGAAAAAAATCCAAACTGTTGACACAAGCTTAATTAATATTAGCTACTTTTATGTACAGCTGTATAAGTTCAAAAAAGCTATCCTACATGTATATACAAAAGTTGTTTATACACAGGTCTGTACATAAGGGTCTATACATTTATTTCCTCAGAACTGTTAGGTGCCACCTCTTGGTGAGGACACCAACACTTCATTCACATATCTTACAAAAAGAAAAAACATTTCCAGGATTGACAACATTGTGCATTCTGTATTCAGACAATGTATACTCCTCTTGACTGGTTAAGTTCCTTCCATCATAATGTGGACCACACCAGGTTCATGGGTTCCCCCAAGCAACTTCACACAGTGCTCCAAAGTAAAGGCCCATAAACCAACCCAAGATGAGGAAACAGAGTCCTGCCCAGGGTGCCACCACAGGTCCAGGCTTAGTTGAATCTGTGTGCCCTGCTCACTGTCAGTATTCCAATTCATCTACACTGACAACTTTGGTGAGCACAGAGGGCAGGGATTGCTGTAGCACATCTGAGCCAAACCATTAGGCGAGTCCCATGGGGGAGCTGCTCCTCTGGTTGGAGCAATGCTTCAGCTGGGAGAGCATGTGCGGCAGGCCTAACCAGCTGGGCATGTTCTGAGTGGTTGTCTGAACGGTGACAACTGCTGCCTAGGAACCAGAGCCTAGAGGATGCAGAAATCAGTGCTGTAGCTGCTGTTGCACCATTGCCAGATGCAAAGGTATTCCAGGACGAGGGTTTAAGAGAGGGTGACTAGCAGCAGGTAAAGAAAGTGTAAAAGGGCTGACCCAGGATAGGGCCACATATTCCCTGTAAATGAGTCAAGTCCATCACAGGAGGAAGCACATCAGCTTGGAGCAAACTTGGAAGATGCTGTGGATGTACTCCCTGGGCCTGCATCCTCTGTACCAACGTGGGTGAAGCTGGTGAGCAGGCCAAACTATAGGGACAAGTGGGACAAGGGGAACTTGGTTGACAGGGCAGAGAAAAGGTGTTGTGGGAACTGGGGATACCAAGGTGGGTGTTTTTCTCCCAGTTGCTTTAGGTCAATAATCTTGTTCTTTGGTGTAATGGTTGGTCTGGGACAGTGGGGTGGAACACAAAGACCTCTGTAATGCTGACAATTTTGAATTTGTAGTGGGAGAAGAGTCTCAATCAGCAACTGGGTACAGAGCTGGATGACAGGAGATTCTCTTCACTGTCCTTCTGCGTATCCTCTTTACTGTCACCAAGAGCTGCTTTTTCAGATGCCGGCTCCTTCTTGCTTTTCTCTTTGCTCTTGTACATCTTACAAATCACTGAGGTAAGGGTACAGAAAGGAGAAAGCATGCTTGTTATGGAGGCAGCAGGGGTGGGGAAGAGGAATTCCCTCGATGCACTGGTGCTGCTGTCTTGGTCATTGGCTGTTTCTGAATTCATCTCTGGTTCTGTCCGCCTGTGGTTTGCCAAAACTAGGCTGGTAGAAGTTTGCTGCCTGTACAGCAAGGTCATGTGGTAAGACCAGCCCCTCTAAAGTTCCCTGTTGCAACTCCAGCTGGCTCATCTGGGCCATGAAGGGTCTCATGGGTTTACGCATGCCTTGGAATGGATCTCTGAGTAGCTGCTGTGGTCCTGGTGTGAAACCAATTGGTGATGGTATTCCTGGACGAAGGTAGTCTGCTGAGGCTGCTCAAGTTTGAAATACCTGTGACAAGGGAGGAGAGGGTGCTCTTTGGCCCAGTAAAGATGTTGTAGGTTTCACACTCCCCAAAATGCCACTCAGAAGATTGGAAGAAGTAGGTCTCTGAACTGGTTGACCCAGAAGTTCCTGCAGGATATTTTTAGGGACAGGCTAGCTTGGAATCTCAGCAGGGGACATCATATGGCTTTCAGGGTTTAGGCTGACTTTGGGCTGAGAAGGCAAAGTCCCACTTGCCTTCATCATGTTCAGCAGCTTGTTGAACGCAGTCATGTCTCCATCTTTCTTGAGTTGCCGATTGTTGGTTATAGCACTCAAGGTCTCTTCTAGGTGTTCTGCCATGAAGGGAGTTGAATTCTTCACTTGCTGGTCCACCTTCAAGCCCTTCAGTCCTGATTCTATCTCCTCTGCTGAAAGCACAACCCCTGAATGTGAGCTTTCTTTAAGTTTTTATTTGCAGAAAGGCTGGAAAGAAGAGTTTTCGAATCCACTGTGGCTTTCTGTAGCATTTCTAAAATATCCACTTTATTTTCAGTATGGTCTTCCAATGGTATAGGAGCAAAGTAATTCCCCAAGTTCTGTCCAGGAAAGAGACTTGCTCCAGACCTGCAAGTCTCTGCAGCTCTTCATGTGGTGTTGACCCAAGACTGCTGGATCAGCTTCCTGATCTGTTCCGGTTAGAGAACCACCTACTGAACTAACTGGCAGAGACTGACTCTTCTCCCAAAACATCTTCTATCATCGAAGCCAAGCATGACACCTTATCAAGGTTAAATAACTCATTAAAGTCAAATTCTCCTGGGGACTGCTCAGGCAAGATGGCATTCCTTGGCACTTCTTGATCAGCCACAGACTCCTGTGCAAGGATGACCTCTACCTCATCCTCTTCAGCCACACCTCCATTGCACTCTACTATACCTTCCTTCACAGAGGCTGTCCATCGCCTTATTCTTTTTCTCCCTTTGTGATCTTCTTCTAGCATGTTATCACTGAAGCCAGTCAGTTTGATGGTTTCAGACTGACTTGTGGATCCAGCTGAGAACCATTCTGGTTCTCTCCTGCGTAAGAATAATTTCTTCTATGCTCACCAAGGACATGCTTACTATCCCCAAACTCTCTCCTGAAACGATTGTCCTTGAAGTCCCTCTCTCTGTTTCTTGTCTCTCAAGTACCTCTGGGCTTTATCGCTAAGATGGTGATCCTTCTCAAAGGTCCAGGCAGAGATTATCCTCCCACTGCCAATCCTACCTCCACCAGGCAGACAAAGCCCATCACTGTCTTTTTCTAACGGACTTCCTGAAAACCAGGAGCTAACAGCAGCTGTCACGTGGCAGCCCCCTCCAAAGCTCCATCTCTGAGAGCTGAGAACAACATCTAAGTCATTTTCTTTCACATTCTCTGGTGGATCTACTATCCTGCACACCAGGGAAGGCCGGTCTGTATCTAACTCTTTCTTCAGACTTTCCACTGGTGAGCTCTGCTGAAGCTGGGCAAAGAGAGGCATGCCACTTCTTAGAGTCCCAGTCACCATCACTGTCATATTTTTCAGAAAGGCAAGAAGGCCTCCGTTTGGAACGGGGGAGTTCTTTTATATGCAAGAGTTCTTCTTTTGTATGGCGATGGGGGCATTTGCAGGCAGCAGCTTCTTCAGGTCAAGCAAAGCACTGCCATTTTCTGTTTCACCCACACTTCTATCCATGGCTCCTTGGTCTACAATGCTCTGCACTCGGCGCCCCTTTGCCTCGGCTACCGCTCCCCTCCCCGCCGCCCCCGTGGGTCCCAGCGCGGCTTCCCACAGCCTTCGCTCTGGCGCCCCCACCCGGACCTGCTCCACTGTCTCTCTTCAGCGACAGTAACTGCAGCCTGGCAAGGAAGTTTATTTCTTCAAGCGTGCATAGTAGGTAGACAATGGCCTCCAACAACTTCCAGGCCTTAATCTCTGGAACTTCTAATGTATTAAGTTACATGGCAAAATGAAATTAAGGGTGAAGATAGAATTATGGTTGCTAGTCAACTGACTTTAAAATCTTGGATTATTCAGGTGGTCCCAATGATCCTTAAAAGAACATGGAGGCAAAAGAGAGAATCCCAGGGAGATGTGACTATGGAGGAAAGGCAGAGAGATGCACCATTATTTGCTCTGAGAGAAGGACCACCAGCCAAGGAATGTGGGTGGCCTCTTAGAGGCTGGAAAGGGCAAGAGCATAGATTGTTCTCAAGAGCTTCCACAAGGGAATGCAGCCTTGCCAGCCTCTTGATTTTAGCCCAGTGAGACCCAGGTTGCACTTGTATCCTACAGAACTGTAAGATGACAAAGGTTTGTGTGTGTGTCTTTTTAAAGATGCTAAGTTTGTAGAAATTTGTTACAACAATAAAGAGAAAACTAATACAGAGGGAATTACTAGAGCTCATTTGTATGCTGAGGGAGTGATTTAATAAAGAAGAAACTGATTATGCGTGAGAGTATAATGGTAGAAGCAAAACCCTCAAATGAGGAAAGACACAGATAGCAGGACAGCCTTTAAGAGGAGCAGATAACTTCATTTAAAATAAGAAGGCAGAGAGTAGATCCAGATGCAGGAAGATTGGGTAAAGCTGTCTTGGGAAGATAAGCACCTACTCAGCACCTACTCTGAGTGGTGCTGCTTTAGTTAGTGAAGTGTGAAGTCAAGCTCGTCAACTGAGAGTGAGGTTGGTATAAGGTGGTACTAGAGGCTTAAAAGATTGACATAAGCTAGTCATTTTGGTATACCAGAGAGCAAGCTTACTAGGATTGCAGAATTGCCAGATAGGATGGACTGCCTAGTTGAGACTGCAGTCATGCATTAAAGTAGGGTTAGGAAGCATGCCATAGTGTTTTTAACTATCCTTCTTTAGCTAAGCAGGTATACACAGAAGAGCCTAACAATTATAAACTTTAGAACTGAAGCTGAGTAAGGAAGTTAGGACATGGAAAGGAAGGATAATGAAAAATTCGTAGGATCAATAGATCAAAAAATGGTTGGAGTGGGGGTATGAGAGAAGTGTGCTTAAGAGTTAGGTGGTAGTGTTTTAAAAATGGAATGTTCAGAACTGAGATTTTGAAGATGCACTTACTGATGATGACAAAGTCAAGAGATATCTAGCTGAAGTGGGGGAAAAAGAGGAAAAACATTATTTGGAGTGAGGAGGTCAAGTATTTGAGATGCCAGGAGCCTGGATAAATTATGTTTGTAGACGTTATCACTAAGAACTGGACATAAAGAGGTGTGGAGACGAAGAAAGTCAGCTAGGAGTTAAAGTCCTCAGTAAGAGTAACTTGGAAGTACGTTGATAACAGGAACAATGAGTTGCTCTTTGTGGAGAGCAGTATAGTCTGATGGCACTAAAGCCAGTCTGTGGGAAATTCTTCCAATCATAAGACATGTAAAATAAGCAGAGAATTAAGGTTTCACTGGCATTTTACATTCTTTCCTATCAGGAACAGATATTCTTTCCTATCAGGAATATATGATACAATGCTAGAGATAAAATTATGAATGGCCAATACATCATTTTTTTTTTGAAGCAGAACTTTTTTGATGTAAAATTTATCAGAGTTCTTGTGTTTGTGATACATAAACCTATATACCTGTACTACAAATAGTGGATATATCTGCATGTAAAGACATGTACTTTATGCATCAATAAATAATATCAATAATAAAATGCATACAAAATGGCATAGAAATGTGTAATAGAGTAAATGAATAGGGATTCTTTTTTGGATTTTTGTGATATTTGTGGCATTTGTCAATTTGTTAAAATTCATAATTTAAAATAATTTCTCACTTATTCTAAATATTTTTTTTATGGGTTCTTTTTCTTATAGAAAGTCCACCAAATTATATAAGCTTCAGGGACCATAAAATCCAGATCTTCCCTGGATAGGCCAAAAATCTGGTCTAAGATTACCTATAGGCAATTGAAAATAGAATATTCACTAGCTATATAAAAATAGTTTTACTAAATGGTTAAAAAACAGTTGCAAAAGAGAACCACATCTATTTTTAATATGGATATCAGAATTTTTTTCTAGGTTTTTAATAATAGAAACATTATGTAATATAATGAGCCTTCAAAAACAGCCTATAGAAAATAAAACCAATTTTTAGAGCTCTTTCTTATAGTGTACATCAATATGGACTTATGATGTAACTCACTGAAGACAGATATAAGATGTAGAGGTCTCTGCTGATCTGGACTTACGGAATAGATTGCAAAGTAACTGGAAATCTGCAAAATGGATGAATTGGACTTCCTATTCAATATAACAGGTTGAACACACATGTTTATCTTTAATTCCTCAAGTAACTTCACTAAAACCAAAGTAAAATGATAAACCAGTAACAAAAAAGAGGATGAGCAGTAAGAACAAAATTTTGGAAGATGAAAGATTGGAAGCAGACTTTAGCAGAGCAGAGAAACGTAAATTCCAACAACCTACAGGAGACAAAGCCAGTAAGAAGTAATCTTTTTTTGTCTTGCAGAGCCCTGAAAAAAGATTCAGAAATTGAAGGCAGCAGCATATACCTCTGAAACAGTGAAGGATGGGGATGAAAACAGAAAGATTAGTTGAAAACCTACACAATAAACAAATTATCAAATCCCCTCTGCAGGGCTCAGTAGCAAGGAATCTATCTCTCGTGATCCTGGCAGAGGACTGGAAGTTCACGTTGTACAGATGTTGAATTACAAAAGCCCTGAAACTGGGTACGTCAGATAAAGTATAGGGATTATGTGAAAATCTGCATATTGAGTAATGAGCCTCTGCCAGTCTCCTTTCCCTACTTGGCACCTGAAAACATTGGCAACTGACAATACAAGCAGAAATACAGTTTTACTCAAGGAAAATTATTGAGCCAAAAGAGAAGCTCCACAGATGCTGCATTTGACACATGCCTCCAGAAAAATCCCTGGGGTCAAACACCGGTTCCCTAAATGAGGCTCATCAGTCAACAGGATCCTCCCTTTCACAGAAGAGCTTTCAGTGAGTGCAGTGAGCTTTTCTTTTTTTTTTTTTTTTT
>NW_016107471.1:167164-176139 GCF_001604975.1 Cebus imitator | reverse complement strand
GCTGGGATTACAGGCACGCGCCACGATGCCCAGCTAATTTTTTGTAGTTTTAGTAGAGACGGGGTTTCACCATGTTGACCAGGATGGTCTCGATCTCTTGACCTCGTGATCCACCCGCCTCGGCCTCCCACAGTGCTGGGATTACAGGCTTGAGCCACCGCGCCCGGCCGAGCTTTTCAATTCTTCAGTCTTAAATATGAATAAACAGCAGACTGATGAGGAAGTGCTCTAACATGAAAGACGAAGATTAAAACCAATTTTAAAAAGTAGGCAATTTGCTTAGGGAGAAAAAAAAATGCTCAATATGAGTCATAAGAACAAGATGCTAGAGAAAAAATATTTAGAGAATAAGAAAGAGATTAGAAATAAACAGTGTCAAAAACAGAAAATTCTATAGAAGAACTGGCATATAAAGTGAAGGAAATTTCATTGAAGCAGAATAACATGCCAAAGAAAGGAAAAAAGAGAAAAGATAAACAATTTGTTAGAGAACGTCTAGCAGTCTAATACCTACTTAACAGGAGTTCCAGAAGGTGGGAACAGAGAAAGTAAAAGGAATGTCTTATCAAAGAAAGAGAATAAGAAAATTCCCAACTGGAAGGCAGATACCTAATTAAAAGAGTCCATTGAATGCCTAACATAATAATGATAAAAGACCCAATCAGAGCATATCTTCAAGATATTTCAGAGGATCTGGGTAAGAAAATCCAAAAATTTCAAGACAGAAGAAATAATGCAATCAGAATGCCATTGGTCTTCTAAACAGCAACTCTGGAAACTAGAATATAATATAGCAATGCCTTCAAAATTATGAAGGACAATAATTTTTAACCTAGAGTCCTATGCTTCACCAAACTATTAATCAAGTGTGAAGAAGAATTTTACACATTTTCCAATATGTGAGGTCTCTAAGAATGAATGATACTATCTTTAGAATATACTGAGGATATACTTCACTAAAATGAAGGGGAGAAACAAACAAGAGAAAAGTATGGAATTAAGGAAACAAGAAGTCTGTAGAGAAAATGATTCTCAAGATGTTAGAGAAGCATAATCCCAGGATGACCACAAAGCAACAAGCCTTAAAATCAATCCAGATTAAGCCAGGTGCAATGGCTCACGCCTGTAATCTCAGCACTTTGGGAGGCCGAGACCGGCAGATTGCCTGAGCTCAGGAGTTTGAAACCAGCCTGGGCAACACAGTGAAACCTGTCTCTACTAAA
The DNA here is from genome assembly GCF_001604975.1 of Cebus imitator. NCBI lineage: Eukaryota > Metazoa > Chordata > Mammalia > Primates > Cebidae > Cebus > Cebus imitator. The sequence goes on along the minus strand of NW_016107471.1, from coordinate 174,916 downwards.
ATACAGAAAATTAGGTGCGTGTGGCAGTGTGCACCTGTACTCCCAGTTACTTGGGAGGCTGAGGCAGGAGAATTGCTTGAACCCTGGAGGTGGAGGTTGCAGTGAGCCGAGATCGTGTCACTGCACTCCAGCCAGGGCGACAGAGTAAGACTCCATCTCCAAAAGAAAAAAAGAAAAAAAAAAAAATCAACAACCAGATTAAAGCAGGGGATGAAGGGCTCCAGAAGAGATGTTTCTCCCTGCTCTCCCCTCAAAAAAGAGAGAATAAGGTAGAACAGAACTAATAGCTTACTCAGTGTGATTAACTTCATTGAAAGGAGGAAAATTTGGGTATAAACTCGGGACTAGTATATAAGAAAAAAGATGATAAAAAAAGAGGCAAGATTAAACTGCAGAAAAATGGTTAAAACAAAAGGAATAGTTGTGCAGCAAGGAAAAACAGTGTAAAAAATGCAATCATAGTACACCACATGACTCAGCTGTGAACAGTATTTGTCTAGTCATAATACTAAAAACATTGAATGTTTATTCAATAAAAATCATGATATAAATATAAATATAGTTGGAATGTAGGAGTATGACAAGTATTTGTGTCATTAGTATATTAGAGCTAAATTCTCTTCTATGATATCTAAAAATGGAAAAATCAAGACATACAATAGCAGATATACACATAAAAAATATGAAGATCTCTAAACAGTTTAAAAAGTTTAAAGTTTTGGGTAAGGTTTTTAGAGTGGGTAAGGTAGAGAGGGGATTGCTGTTTTTTGTTGTATTCCTTGTAGAATTAAAGTATGTAATTTTTTATACTATGCCCATGTAATACTTTGATGTTAGAGGATGAATTACACATGCTCCAGAAATATGTGCATTTAAGGCAAAATGGCTACTTCCCAATATACTAGCTATCCATACATATTAATAATACCATGCCTCAAAAGCATTAAGACTTTAACATCCAGAATAGGTTTCACTCTGACATATTAAAATGAATGTTTTGTAGGCATTATCATATTTCTTTTTATTATTAAGGGCAAGTATATAGCTAAAAACTGGTTATTTTAGGCTAACTCAGAGGTATTCAACGGGGGAAGGATTTTATCCCAGGCGGGGGATTCTTATTGGTATCTAACAGGCAGAAGCCCAGGATGCTGCTAAACAGGACAACAAAGAATTATCCAGCCCCAAATGTCAATAGTGCTGAGGTTGAGAAACCAAGCTCCAAGTCTTTGAGGATTATTTCATCAGAACGCTATACATAAAGATCGATGATATGCAAACATCTTGCAATTTAGGACTGACTCAGCTAAATATATTGGTGCAATGTTGGAAGCAGTCTGGCTGTGAAATAGACCTTCAGGAATATTGAGAATGGTAAAGACAAAAGGTATAATAAATTATAATAATAATAAAACAGAGCTTTGTACCTCAATAATCTCTTTCATCCATGGTTCCTAAAGAACTTTATAGACTAATAATAACTACTCTGGTAGTCACATACTACCTTTTATCTGAGGACTGCAGGCACTGTCACAACACTCTCACAATGTAGGAAGTATTACTATCCCCATTTTATACATAAGTAAACAGAGGCACAAAAGTTAAGCAACTTGCCCAAAGCCACACAAGTCAGTAGCAGTCAAAATTCCTGACTCAGAACCTATTAATACTAAGAGAACTGGTCTAACCCATGCAATGATAAATTTATGTGGTGTTATCCTAGTTCATTCAAAGTCTATCGTTTTTTAGGTTGATATTGTATATTCAGTACCCAACCTATTTTACTTTCCTCTTCTCCCATATACTTTTTAGAGACCAAGGACTGTAAGTCTCTAGAAGTGACTATGTTTACTGAGTGCCTTCCTCGAATCAAGCACACTTTATGTGCAGTCTCAGTTCTTACGACAGCTTAAAAATAATGTGATTTTTGCTGATTGTATAGTACAGAAAGCTGAGTGCCAGGTAATTTAAACATGCCCAAGACCTCTCATCTACTTAACATAGGTTTGTATCCAGGCTGACTATACCCTCTCTCCATTATGTTCTGCAGCCCTTCTAAGAGAAAGTCCTCTGTTAAGTTACAAAGCATATTAATGTGAATACATTTAATGTCCCACCCTTCCTTAATTTCCTTAAAACTCAGAAAACAAAATAATGACTATGTAATTGAGAAATTTCAGGTGGCACACTGGGGTTGGTACCAGCTAGGTAAACAGCAGCTCACCCTTTTAGTCCTATTCCCAAGAAAAGCCTTTACTTTTCTAAGGATTTTTCCGCACATCTCTCCATACGTTCCAGACCAAAGACCAGAACTGTCTTTCCCTGAGAAATACACAGCATGTGAATCATTCTTCTGTTCCCAGTTCTGTGGCAGGCAAACACTGATTGCTCACTCACCATGTGCTCCTGAGCAAAACAGGAATATTAAGTAGGAAGAAAGGTTTATGTTAGGTAAGAGTGTGACTTAGGGCTCTCCTTTTTTTTTTTTTTTTACAAAATGGAGACCTGGCATTTGTCGCCGCCCACAATTATGTGCCCTGACATTACTTGGATATAGAAAGGTCAGTCTTCTCAGGTGCGTCAGTGGCAGCCCACCCACCACCTCTGATCCAGAAATTTTAGATGACTTGCATCTGAGGATAAGCCTCTGGCATGTTAACAATGAAGAAATAGAGACAATCACTGCCCAGCTCATCTCAAATTAGCATCAGTGCAGCGTTAGTACTTTGGTAGGGAGCTTTGCTGCTAAATTCACTCTCTGGAAAGAGGAGATGGAGAGACAGGGTTAAGAGGAAAACTCCAAGACTGGGATCGCCAATACAATAAACTGTCGAACTTTTTTCTCCAGCAAGTCTAAGATATTAGTAAGTCCTTCCTTTTACCCAACCCTTTTCACCAGGACACCAGTTTTCTTAAAAGGAGGGTGCTGGGTTTGTTTCCGTTCTTTCTATTCTCCTGCCCGCTGCCCAAAAGTATATCTGAAAAGGGAGCAGCGACTAGGAAAAGAGACACGTGGGTATTTTCCCATCCTGTCTAGTCATTCCCTGAATCATCACAAGTTATCGCACTTTTCCCCTTAGCCAGCAGCGTTCGAGACTTTCTCTCAAATAATATGGTCTTGTACTTAAAAGGAAGAGTGATGGGAGAAGAGAGAGGCGGAGAAGACGAGCGAGGAGAAGGGCGTGGAGTGCCGTTCCCGCCCCGGAGTCGCAGGCGCTGGGAGGCCGGACGCTGCGAGGTTGCTAGCCCAGGAATGTGCGGTCCAACCAGCCAGCCGCGGGCGGAGCGCGGCGGTCGCGGTGTGGTCAGCTGCGGGTGCGGAGCGGAGGACGGCGGGCTCGAAGCGGGCGGCAGCGGCGGGCGGGACGCAGCGCCGCGCACCTGAGCGCCGAGGGCGGGGCGTCGGCCGCCACGACCCTACCCACCGCGCGCCGCGCCCCTCGTGCGCCGCCTCGGCCCTTTCCGCCCGTGCTTCGGCGCCGCTCGGCTCCCTTCCCGCCCCTCGCTCCCTCCCTCCCTCTCTCGTTTCCCTCCCTCTTGTCCTGGGACTGCTTGGAGCCCCGCAGCGCGAGTTTGCTGCGGTTCCGCGCGGCGGAAGAGTGCGCCAGCTTCGGCTCACCTGGGCGCCAGATCCCAACCCCACGCCTCTTCCCCTACAGGCTCCTCCGAGGTAAGGGGCTGCCCGGCCGCTTGCTCACACCCGTCCCCTTCCCCGCTCGGCGGGACAACTGGGTCCCCGCCTCCTCCGCGAGCCGGCTCGGAGCTCCGCGCCTCGCCCTGGGTGTGGGGGTGTCGCTGGCGGGGACCTAGGGCCGGCGGTGGCCAGAGCGCGGAGCAGGCGATACGACGGGCCGACAGGTGGCGGGTCTGGTCCTCGTACCTCGACCGCCTCCAGCGCGGACCCCGGTGGGGACGGGGCGGGCTGGCTAACTTGGGGGTGGGGTCAGTCCTCTCTCCTCCCTTCGAGGGGCGGTGATCGTCGGGGTCCTCATTGTAGGTGCGTGGGAGAAACTTTGCAGGGTGGGGAGCCGGCGGCTTCTCGCCGGTAGGGACTAGTGGGCACGCTCGAGGGCTCCGAAGGGCGCAGCCCCGGGGCAGACCCTCGGTGGGGCGGGGACCTTACGCTTCCCCTACCCGCCCCCTTTTGTCTTTCCCCTCAGACCAGCTGGCTGCTGGGGGAGCAGCGGCCGCCCAGCTCCTGGAGGTCGTTCCCTGGCATCCTCGGGGACAGAGGAAGGAAGAGGCGGCAGCGGCGGGAGCCCTGGTGGGCGGCCTGAGGTGAGAACCCCGCCGGCCCCGCTGGGAATATGGCGACCGGTGGCTACCGGACCAGCAGCGGCCTCGGCGGCAGCACCACAGACTTCCTGGAGGAGTGGAAGGCGAAACGCGAGAAGATGCGCGCCAAGCAGAACCCCCAGGGCCCCGCCGCCCCGGGAGGGGTCAGCAGCGACGCCGCCGGGAAGCCCCCAGCGGGGGCGCTGGCCACCTCGGCGGCCGCCGGTACTAACGAGCTCAACAACAACCTCCCCGGCGGCGCGCCGGCCGCACCTGCCGCCCCCGGGCCCGGGGGCGTGAACTGCGCGGTCGGCTCCGCCATGCTGACCCGGGCGGCTCCCGGCCCGCGGCGGTCGGAGGACGAGCCCCCAGCCCCCTCTTCCTCTGCGGCGTTGCCACCCCGGCGTGACGAGGAGGAGCGGGACGGCGCTCCAGAGAAGGGCAAGAGCTCGGGCCCTAGTGCCAGGAAAGGCAAAGGGCAGATCGAGAAGAGGAAACTGCGGGAGAAGCGGCGTTCCACCGGCGTGGTCAACATCCCCGCCGCAGAGGTGAGTCGGGCGGGGGCCGTAGCCGGGCAGAGGCGGGCAGACGCCTCCGCTGTCTTCCTCCTGGGAGTCCCCAGGGCCCGGAGTTTTCCTCCTCTGGCTCGTACTTGTCTCTTCACCGAGTTAGGCAGGCAGGGGGTGGGAGTTTTATTCTCAACAAATGTTTCCTGGGAAGTTCCTCAAACTCAGAGTAGAACATGTGCCCTCTGCAGGCTTCCTGGCCAGGTCTCAGATCCAGGATCTTTCTTTACCGTGGTGGAAAGACAACTTGCTCCAGGACTTGCCCACCTGGACCTGGCTGTTTATGCTTCATCAGTCAGAAAAATTGATTAATGGTGGTGACAACATTCTCTAGGGTCCCACGTGCCCATGTGAAGTTGCCAGTTTATCTCTTTCTTACCAATGTTTAATAGCACCTGTAAAGAAAATGTGGCCTTAGCAATTATCCAAGACAGCTTTATCTTCCAGTGAACTTGAGTATATCTAAATGAATATATGCACTCTTTCATACATAAATCGACTGTTTATAAGTTGTGCTCCTAAACACATAGATAGGTTTTTTCTGAGGGATATTTAGGACAATAGGGATCCTTTAGTAACCTACAGTTCTGTTTGCTAAGACGATCTCTTCTTGTTTTTGAGTACTGTATCTGGAATACATATGTGGTAGGGTTTTTTGTTTGTTTTGGGTTGTTTGCATTTTTGAGCATTTTCAAAATGTTGCTACAGGTAGCAGCATCTTCCCGTTACACTGACTGGTAAAACATTTTTACTAAGTATATAATCACACCTCCTTATACCAGAAACAAGACAAAACAATCTCAAACAAGTTTTGGTTACTTTAATAGTAGCTCACGGATTTGAGGAAGTGGCTCAACTACCTTGTTTCACCTAAAATAGTTGCATCTTTTTCTCATTGACCCTTTAGCTTTCACTTTTTTTCCTCCTGACCTTCTGATTTTACTCAACTTTGCCACCCGGTAAACAACTATTAAGAATTTACTAACTTTAGTTGTGGTTTAAGTAAAAGCATTTGCAATAAGTTAGGGTGTATATTAAATACACCCGAATTTTTAGAATTAGTATGATTTCCATACCTAGAAAATCATAGTGTATCTTTGTAGGGTGTATTTTTATATGAGTGTTTCAGTGATTTTTATCAGCCAGCAAAACTGTCCTCTGCGGTTTGCTCCTTGCACAAAAGATCTGTTATTCATTAAATTGCTTTAGAAGGAATTCATAAGAGTGGTAATCAAATTTCCATTTTTTTTATTTTTGAGTTAAAAATATGAAGATTAAGGGGAAATTGAAGACAAAGCTTTGGGAAAGCTACATTCCTCAACTTTATTTTTAAAAGTAGCTGATAGTCCAAATAAAAGATTTTGTCATTTTCAATCTTTTCCTAATTGTTCATCTGACAGGGTTCTTATTTTGGGAAATAACTCAGCAGAAGTTAAACTTCACTTTTTTTCTGGCTGCATGTGCTAAAATTATTTTTCAAGTACTTTTTTTTTTTAAAAAAAAAAAAACAAGGATAATGTTTACTGAGGGAAGGAAGTAGGGTGTATCTTGTGAGATCCTAAGAAACATCTTTTGTTAATACTCCTGCTTTTGAGTAAGAGAACATAGTGCTGAGAATGTAGATGACTCCCCACTACAATGGAGTCTAATACTCTGGAATGTTTTCGTTTGGGTGTTGGCAACTCCTAAATTTAATCTTCCTTAAAAACAAACAAACCAAGGTTACCTTTTTTTTTTTTTTTGTCTGTGGAATTTGAACCTTTTTATTGAATAGGGAATTGAGGACTGCTTTCTTTTAGTGGTAACTATGGCTCTATCCGTTTCAAGCTGTAGGACCCAACAAAACATAATAATGTTTTACCACAGTATCTAATTAACAGACATATTTCTTGAATGCCTTCTCCTTATATTTTCATTTTTTTCAAAACAAGTATTTCAGATTATTTTAAACTGGTAAAATATATGATACAAAACTTTTAAGCTGAGCCATTTTCATGTCTTTATATTGTTGCTTTTTTAGAATTGTGTGCCATTTCTCCTAGTAGTTTCAACAGTGAGAATACCAGTTGCTGTGGAGTTTCTTGTATATTTAGTTTAGCACTCCTGTTTTAAAAAGTCATATATATTTTGCAAATTTTTCAGGTATGAAAATATGTAAAAGGATGAGAACGACCAATCTATATTCAGAAATATTCTTATATTTTATCTAATGTTGAGTGAGACTCATATTTTCAGACATGATTCCTATCCATGTTTATATTAGTAGATTAACATGTAGTTCGTATGTAGAGATCTTATTTTAATGGTTGATAAACATGAAGCTCCTTCAAGGAAGTACTTACGAAACATCTGTGTGATACGTTTATTGTGACTTTGATTACCTCATTTTACTAGTTATAGATTATATAATACTGTTATAAAGGTACCTGAAAGCAGCTAAAAATAGCAGAATCGACTAGAAGATAGTTATAGGCGAGGAACCAGGTCAAAAACTGAAAATAGTTGATTTGGGAGGTAGGAGACTGGGTGGTTACTGCGTGTGATGAATGGAAAGTCGAAATATCCAGAGCTGCTTTAATGAGATAAAATTTACTAAGAGTTTTTTTTTAATCTTTTTTTCCTAAATTTTTACATTTTCAATTTTTTTGGTAGTAATTCACCTGAATTGCATAATTTGGACGTGGCATACTTCTTGCCAATAATTTTTGTGTGTGTTTATCAGATCAGTCAAATGTATGTTACATACCTGTTAAAGACACTGTCCTTAACCACTGGAGAAAACAAGAATTGGCAGTGTATATTTTCAAGGAGCAAGGCTGTAAACTAGGAAGAAGGATAAGGCATGATTACATGAAAAAATTTAAGTACTGAGTTAACAGTTTAAAAGCCATCTTTTTTTTTTTTTTTTTTT
>NW_016107471.1:164367-167044 GCF_001604975.1 Cebus imitator | reverse complement strand
TTTGTATTTTAGTAGAAATGGGGTTTCACCATGTTGGCCAGGATGGTCTTGATCTCTTGACCTTGTGATCCTCCTGCTTGGGCCTCCCAAAGTGCTGGGATTACAGGTGTGAGCCACTGCACCCAGCCAAAAGCCATCTTAATGAAGCACTTAACTATTTATTGGAAATAGTGTGTGTTTAAAGGGAGGAGATGTTTGGGCTGGGAGAAGCTATTGAGGTTGAGAATCTTGACCTGAGTCTTAAACTTTTCAATGCCTGTATATTTTTACATATATTCTCACATATGTACATGTATACATAACTGTTTGTAAGTATATTAAGTATCAGCATACAGTGGTTCTTAACTGGAGCAGCACATTGATATCATGTTGGGATCTTTTAAAAAAATGTTTGCTCATGCTAATTTCTTGCCTTCTTTGTCCCTTTACCGTACCCTCTTTGTCCCTTCACCCCACCCTCTAATAATTGAATGGATCTACAATGGATCCAGGCATTAATTATTATTATTATTTTTTTTGAGATGGAGTCTCGTTCTGTCACCCAGGCTGGAGTACAGTGGTGCGAGCGATCTCGTCTCACTGCAACTTCTGCCTCCCGCGTTGAAGTTGATTGTCCTGCTTCAGCCTCCCAAGTAGCTGGGATTACAGGTGCTTGCCACCACACCTGGCTGATTTTTGTATTGTTGGTAGAGTTGGGGTTTCACCATGTCGGCCAGGCTGGTCTTGAACTCCTGACCTCAGATGATCCGCTTAGTTTGGCCTCCCAAATTGCTGGGGTTTCAGGTGTGAGCCACTGTGCCTGGGAGCATTAATATTTTTATAAATTTCCCATTTGATTCAAATGTGAGTCAGTGTTAAGAACTATTGGGCTACAGTCTGAGCATAGAAATGAATAGGACATAAGCCTTGCCCACAACGTGCTCTCAGGTAATAAAAGGAAATGTGAAAAGCAGAGTAGTAAATATAGCTTAGTGTCTGAGCAGGGTACCTAACCCAGGGAGGAGGAGGGATAGTTGAAGAAAGCTCCCTAGACAGTTATATACTTGTTTTCAGGGTGCTTGTGAAGCTTTTGCCATAAATTGGGTTGTATGAATGGATTAATGGAGATGGTTGCCATAGAAAATATAATCTTTCAACAGGGAGAGGTGGCACTAAAGTTTTGGTTTAAGTTTAAAAGTTAACATATGGTACTTAAAACTTCTGTTTTAAAATAGTGGTTGGATAAAGTGGTTTAGCTTCAGTGGTTGGCTAAAGTACTTTATGTACTATCTTAATGCTCCCAGCAATCTCATGTGGTTGTTACAGTCACTCTGTTTATCCCCATTTCCAGAGGAGAAAGTGGAGACTTAGAGCTTAAATGATTCAAGATCACATAGAAAGTGAGCGACAGAGCAATATTTTGAGTGTTTTTGTGCATTTTGTGTGTACGTATATATCTAGGGAAAGGAAAGTTTTTAAGAATTAGCCTAGCTTTTATTATTCAGCATATTTCCCTAGATTTTTTACGTAACTTTTTACTAAAAATTATCTTAAGTAATTTAAACATCTGAATGAGGAAAACAGTAAAGGTATGGAATTGAGTAGAATTTCAGGTCAAATTCGTGGACTCAGAGATTGCTTCTGACCCTCTAATTTAAATTAGCAAAATTTTGAACACCACACTCTCAGCAAAATGTAAATTTATTTTTGTCTAGTGGTAAGAAAATGTGGATCTTTGATTTTACTTAAGTGATATATTTTTCTATGAAGATGGGATCATAACACCTACTTCATAGTTTGAACTTGGGATGGTAAAAGGGAAGATAAAGGAGCATTAAGCATATAGAAAACACTTTTAAGTGAACATAGGTTAGATCATAATCATTTAATATATTTATTGAACATGATATAGGACAAGTTCCACTTAGTAAACTTTATAAATCCAGGTTGATTAAGAAATGCCTTTTGTTTTTCCCATTATGCTCCAGACTGTCTACCTTTCTGTGTGATGAGTCAGAAGAGAAACTAATAATGACTCAGAGTTGGAGAAAATTTGATTTGTGAATGGGGTAGGTATAATGTTAACACTGAGTCTGCTTAGTATAAAGCCTGGGCTGATACTAGCCCAGCTTTCCTCAATGTTTTAGCTCAGTGGTAAGGTAAATCGAAATTTTAATATTATCAGGATTTGTACTGAGTTGTCTAAGCTGGGATGCCATTTCTCATAAAAATAGTAATTACATAATTAAAGTAGATGACATTTATGTTGTGCTTATTAAGTGCCAGGCACCCTTCTAAGCACTTAACTTATATTAGTGCATTTAGTTCTCACCACAGCCCTATGGGAAAATGGGACAGAGGGAGTATGTTACTTACTCGCTTCAGGTCATATGTGTAGTAAGAAGTAGATGAGAGATAGTCTGTACTCACAGTCTTGTGCATAATAAACCATCTTAACTCCACACCTCAGTGTATTACATAATGTATATCTAGTTTAAGAAATATAAAGAATATTTTAGTGTTAAATTGTTAGTATATGACTATAGAATTTGAAAATAGCCCTATTTATGTAGGATGGATGAAGTGAGACTTTAATGGAAAATTTTGAGAACAAATGAATATATAGACACTGGCATTAAAATTCTTATTTAAAATCATCAAGCTAGTGACCTGTTTATACTTTTTTTTTTTTTTTTTT
>NW_016107471.1:125581-164276 GCF_001604975.1 Cebus imitator | reverse complement strand
CCACCACGCCCAGCTAATCTTTGTATTTTTAGTAGAGATGGGGTTTCACCATGTTGGCCAGGCTAGTCTCAAACCTCTGGCCTCAAGTGATCCGCCTGCCTTGGCCTCCCAAAGTGCTTGGATTATAGGCAGGAGCCACCATGCCCAGCCTGTTTATGCTATTTATTTTTTCTGCATTTTTTTGGGCACTGTAATGCTAAATAATTATGCCATTTAATAGCAAGGTTGATATAATGTTTTACAAGTATAAAATTATTGGCAAATATTAAGGCTTGACATTTTCTCAGTGCTTTTTTCCATTTTTTAAAATTGAGATACAATTCACATACAGTAAAATTCACCCTTTTAAAGTGTAAAGTTCAATTTTTTTTAATATTCACATGGTGTGCTCTCAAGTGCTTTTATATTTTCATCTTTTTTTTTCGTTATGTTCCTAGAATCTGTGGTGCCTAAGTTTTAGCTTTCCTTCAGTAAAGTGATATGGTGTTCAAATTATGAGAAGCTATTAACTTAAAATAATTTAATATCAGCCTTTCCCACATTTTACAGAGAAGATAAAATTATGGTAGGATCTCCTCAATTTTAAGTTTCTTAAAACTTGGGCACCTACTACCATTTGTTTGCAGTATAATACGTATTTATTAGGTTGGTGCAAAAGTAATTGTGGTTTTTGCCTTTGAAAGTAGTGGCACCAACTTAATAATTGGATTAATTTTGTACCAACCTAATAATTGGATTACTTTTGCACAAACTTAATAATTTAACGGTGTGTAATACTTTCAGTTTACTTAAATTTTTAAATATCTTTCATGGAGAACTGCAAAGCTGTGTTATCTAAACATTTGGGAACATTGATTCAGAGTAAAAAAGAAGTTTCCAACACTTATCACTTTAGTTATATTACTAGAATCAGTGTCCTAAAAGATGTGTCGGTGGGGGGGGTCCACCCCTACCTGTATCACTTGTGTTATTTATTTAAAATGCAGATTTCTGGGATCCACCCCAGTCTGGGTTAGGGATTTTACAAGAGTCTGCATTTTAACTTGAGCGATTCTTGTACACACTAAAGTTTGAGAAGAACTAACTTAAATACCCTGTACTAGTTTATTGATCCGTCAAATGAAATAAATACTGATTATCTAACAGGATTGTTATATGAATTAAATAAAATGATGTTTGTGAAAATGTTGTAAAAATGCCCAAATCATAAATTGTAGTTACTATAGAGATTAATTTTCTATGAGATTGTAAACATTCTCATTTTTTTCTTCCAATTAAAAACTGTGCATATTTTAACAGACAACTTGAGCTACTTGGAAATTCAAAGTACTTTATTTATTTATTTTTATTTTTATTTTTTTTTGAGACAGAGTTTCACTCTTGTTACCCAGGCTGGAGTGCAATGGCGCGATCTCGGCTCACCGCAACCTCCGCCTCCTAGGTTCAGCCAATTCTCCTGCCTCAGCCTCCTGAGTAGCTGGGATTACAGGCACGTACCACCATGCCCAGCTAATTTTTTGTAGTTTTAGTAGAGACGGGGTTTCACTGTGTTGACCAGGATGGTCTCGATCTCTTGACCTCGTGTTCCACCCGCCTTGGCCTCCCAAAGTGCTGGGATTACAGGCGTGAGCCACCGCGCCCGGCCCCAAAGTACTTTAAATATTTATGTAATGTCACATACTTATTGCAAAATACTTTGTCTGCCTTGCCTCTTTTCCAGAATTTAGACAAGCCTAGGTGACAGAAACACCTCTAATAGTTAAATGTGTAATTAGAACTTTGCTTTCAATCATTTTTAAGTTTTACGTATCTTTAAGTAAAAGCATATAATTGCATTTATAAATGTATTTGATAATTAGCAACTCATATTTTTAAAGCATTGTTTTTGCCATCTTATCAAACTAATATCAAGTGCAAAAATTTTTCCCATTGATTAAAAATCTTATATGTTAGACCTATGGACATCCTTGACTGGCAGTTGATCTTAAACATATTTGTGTAAGTGCTGAGTTCACTTTCTGTTTAGATCTTAGTCAATTGTGTTACAACCATATACCTACTTGTATAGAATTGAGCCTCAGCCACCTGTTACATTTTCCTTAGACTGTGTAAAAGTATGGCACCATGGCTAAACGAAATTGTAGGAATACTTAATTTCTAAAAGCAGCAAAATCACACACTTCAAAGGTAGAAACAGCTCCAGCAAGTTCAAATCTTAGCATGTCAGTTGACTATTACATGTTTATTCTGTGATAGTTTTTGGAAATTTTATTCAACAAATTTTTGTGGGTTATAGTGTATTTTTCAATGATAGTCTCATTTATTTTAAGTAGTTGAGGAAATAGGGCAGTTGTATTTTGAAATTTAATATTTTGTTAGACTTTGCTGAAATGAACAGATAGGAGAGAATTTATATTGTAGATTATAATCCTGTAGCAGATGAAACTTTGTTTTCAGGCTCTTCATAATAAATTATATGGGGCCAGGCACTGTAGCTCACACCTCTAATCCTAGCACCTTAAGAAGCTAAGGTGGGAGAATCAATTGAGCCCAGTAGGTCGAGGCTACAGTGAGCTGTGACTGCTCAACTGGACTACAGCCTGGGGGACAAAGTGAGACTCTGGCTCAGAAAAACCAAACAAAGCAAAACTCTAGGGGGACTAAGAGAATAGGATAAATAAAAATAATAAAATAGAGTTTGAAATACGGAACTGAAACAGATAAAATTAACTTAAAAAGACATCTTTTGGGCCAGACGCAGTGGCTCACACCTGTAATCCCAGCACTTTGGGAGGCCAAGTTGGGTGGATCACAAGGTCAGGAGCTCGAGATGATCCTGGCTAACACAGTGAAACCCTGTCTCTACTAAAAATACAAAAAATTAGCTGGGTATGGTGGCACGTGCCCGTAGTCCCAGCTACTCAGTAGGCTGAAGCAGGAGAATTGCTTGAACTTGGGAGGCAGAGGTTGCAGTGAGCCGAGATCGCGCCACTGTACTCCAGCCTAGGTGACAGAGCTAGACTTCGTCTCAAAAAAAAAAAAAAAAAAAAAAAAAAAAAAAAGACGTCTTTCAGACTAAGCTTATCTATGTTCATATAAGCAAACTACTTAATATTTTAGAATTTGCAGATTACATAAAGTATCAGTTGATTTTCTATTTTTGGAGTTTTTTCCAGAATATTTTTTAGTAATGTTTAAAAAGAATATAAATCTCAGAAAGAAGATAGTTAACGTTTGGAAGATGGTGCTTGAGGAGTAGGAATAAAAAGAACGATTATATTGAAATAAAGAAGTTACTTTTAGGTTTCAAATTCTTGATAGACTTCTCCATATCCTGTAATGTAAGCAAAAGTTGATGCAAATCAAATTTATATAATTCTAATATTTTTCAGCTGGTAGAAGTAATGTGTTGAAAAGGCAGTGTGTTCATTGTAGTTCCCTCATGGAAATAAAGCCAAGGAAGGGTAGAAAAACCTGTTATCTTATACATGTTAATATTTGTGTTTCTAATATTATTTCTGTGTATCTATTTGAGAAATGGAACCACACTATCGATTTGTGTGTGTACATAACCACTCATCATGGGTATTTTTATGATGTTGTTCTATAACTTCAAAATAGGGGTTGATGTGGATTTTTTTGTTTTGTATTTTTTAGAGACAGGGGACTTGCTTATTCCCCAGGCTGCAGTACTATGGTTTGATCACTGCAGCCTCAAACTCCTGGGCTCAGCCAATCCTTCTGCCTCAGCCTACCAAGCAGCTGAGAGTACAGGCATGAGCCACCATGTCTAGTTGGATGCATGTGTTTTGTCCTGTTTGATATTAAAATATTTAACCATTACTTCATTGGGAAAGGACCTTACTGCTTATCTGCCTTATTGTGTGGCTTTTTGGTTAGCCCGTAAATAGTCTTAGGTAACAGTTATCTTTCTTTTCTTTTTCTTTTTCTTTTCTTTTTTTTTTTGAGACAGGGTCTTTATCACCCAGGCTTAGTGCAGTGGCACTACCATGGCTCACTGCAGACTCAACCTCCTGAGTTCAAGAGATGCTCCCACCTGAGCCTTCTGAGTAGCTGGGACTACAGGCTTGTGCCACCATGTCTGGCTAATTTTTAAATTATTTTTTGTAGAGATTATGTCTCGTTATGTTACCCAGGCTGGTCTTGAAGTCCTGCACACAAGTACTCCTCTTGCTTTGGCCTCCCAAAGTGTTGGGATTACAGATGTGAGCCACTCCACCTGGCCTATTTTTTTCTTTTCATATATTTTATTTCCTGAAACATTCCTCAAGAAAAGTGTTTGTGCCATTGAAAGTGGCTTATAGGTATAAGTCCTTTAGGTAATTGTGAAGGATGATCAGAGGTTTTTTTTCTTTTTTTAAACCTCTGTAACCCTTGATTTCACTGGGAAATTGGTGGGTAAAGCTGCAGTAATTATAAATGTATGTATGCTGTAGTTGAGATAAGTTCCTGAAACTCATCATGGTATGCAAAATTGCTCAGTAAAAACTGTAGGGCATGTGTGAAGATGGAGTTTGTGGCATACCTCTGAAAAACATTAAAAAAGTGGAAACCTGATAAGAACTAGCAGTTTTACGCATGTTAAATTTCTTAATAAATACTTAAATACTACAATAAATATGACACTTTACTTTGATAAATACCTAAACTTTTAGAGAAGTGTGTTGGAAAGCGCAGCTTGTGAATTTCTGTAAAGTGATAGGAAGAAGGTTATCTGAAATTGAAGTGAGAGTGTTACACCGGATGTAGATGGGTGTGGCTTGTAACATAGGCAGTGAACTAAGGTAACTGGCAGATGTTTGAGGTGTGTATGCATATAGATCTACATAGCTGGGTTGCAGTATTCTGAGCCT
The DNA here is from genome assembly GCF_001604975.1 of Cebus imitator. NCBI lineage: Eukaryota > Metazoa > Chordata > Mammalia > Primates > Cebidae > Cebus > Cebus imitator. The sequence continues at coordinate 159,402 of NW_016107471.1, read as the reverse complement.
GCTGAGCATTCTTGCATTTGCATGTAAGCAAATGCAAAATTAGTGTTATTTGCAACTTGTTCCCTGACATATGTGTTTATCAGTGGCATTGGGACAGATTCATGTTTTTCTAAACAAATGTTATAGCGCTTATGTCTATCCATACATAGATATCTGTATCCCCATCAGTGTGTCTAAAATATGTAAAACATTGTAAAAACATGGAAAACAATGGCTTGGGAAGATCGATCCAAGTAATGACATAGAGGAGAGGTACAGGAAGCAGAGAAATGGGAGTACTCATGTAAGACTAATAATGATTGCTAGGGCAATGGTGGTAGAAAAGGAAAGGAGGGATAGATTGCAGAGATATTTCATTGGCATTAAAAATTACATAACTGGATGTTTTAAGCTGGAAAAATCTTCAGAGATAATCTAGCCCATTAGAAAAAACAAAACATTAATATAGACTTTCCAGAAAGCATTTACCTCAAAACTTAAGTTGCATTTCAACCTCAGCCATTTTCCTCTAGCTAGGTCTAGCGTATTCCCCACTGCTTCTGGCCCCACCAGGTGAATACTACCTCTGTATCAGGGATTTTGTTTATTTTATTACCTCTTACTTAAATACTCAGCCTCTACCCCCTGGTTCATCTTGTCATGCAGAAATGTTTCCTTAATGTTGCGTTACCTTCAGCTTACTGTTTTTTTCCCATAATTGGTCAGTTTCTTAAAGGCAACATTTTCACCTGCTGACTGCTCATTTCTTACTACTGTATTGAAATGCATCTTTCTAAGATTGTGACCTTTTTTTTTTTTTAATACTAGTGTCATAAACTTGTGACCTCTTAATTGCCAAATGTGACAGCTTCTTTCATTCCATTTGTCCTCTCTGAAGCATTTGCCCTTGTCACTCCTCTTATTTGTTGCAACATTTTTTATAAGTTGGTTTCTTCAGAAATATTTGAATGCCTACTGTGTGCCCCAGGCTCAGTGCTATGTGATAGAAGATATTCACCAGTCTTTAAGGAACTTCTAATCTTCTCTCAGGGAAAAAGATAAGTAAGTATAGTTTAGTATAATAAGAACGATTATGGAGAAAAGAACTAATTACTGAATTAGCACAGAAAAGGGAGCCATGAGCCAGGCACAGTGGCCTTCATCTGTAATCTCAGCACTTTGGGAGACTGAGGCAGAAAGATCACTTGAGGCCAGCTGCTGTGAGCTATGATAATGCCACTGCACTTCAGCCTGGGTGACAGAGCGAGACTTTTTCTCTAACCACCACCACCATCAACCCCCGCCCCCCAAAAAAAAACCCTAAAGGGAGCCATTAATTAAGCCGAGAAAGGCTTTATATAAGATGAGGTGGTATGCTTTAGGTCTTAGTTGGTAAGAAGGATTTTCCACGTGAAGAAGGAAACAGTATCATTTCAGGTAGAGCAAATGGCACTTGCAAAGGCACATAACTGGGAAGTAATAGAAATAATAACTTTATATTGTGTGTCTACTGTATGTCCAGTGCTGCACAGGAGGCTTTCCATGTGTTAACGTCCAATCTTCGCATTAACTCATGAGGAAGGTTTTTTGTATTTATCATTTTACAAGATGAGGAAGTTGAGCCTCAGAGAAGTTTTGACTTGCCCAAAGGCCAAACTGGCATAAGTTGGCTTTGACTTCAGGTCTGTTTGGCTGCCAGTGCCCACACATTGGTTATCATTGTTGGAAATAAGCAGGATATGTTCTAACAGAGAAAATGTTGATGCTCAGAAAATTCATGGTGGGGAGTGAATGGAGAACAGTTAAAGAGGAATGATATGGGCCAATTGTGCTGGATTTTAATGGCATGCCGAGTAATTCAGACCTTATTCTGCTGTTCAGTATTGTTGGCTGGGTACTTCCTTCCTCTGTCCATACCTGTTTATAAAATAACTCCCACAGGGTTTGGAAAGAAAACAGTTTTTTCTGCTTAATTTGAAATCATTAAAAATATTTTCTTGTTTGGAGGCAGGTATCTATTCAAAAGTAGTAAACAACACAAAATACTGTAAAAATAACATACATATAGTAGAATAAATAAAAATTCCCGTATGGGATTGAAAAGAAACTAGAGAATAGGACCTAAACGAAGTTGTATAAAGTGATTTCTTTTGATTACAAAAATAATTATGTAATGAATAAATTTGAGAATGAGCGTTTTGGGGTGGAGGGCAGACACAGTGGAGATGGGGAACTCCAGTGATATTAAATTGCTAGAGTTTGATTCTAGTGTAATCATGGAGAAGTTTATAGCTTAATGTTATCCCTGAGTTTGTACTTTGCCCTGCGCTTTAATATAAAAGCAGATGATTATTGCATTCCGATTCTTCCAGTTCATTCTGAAATACAGATGGTAGGAATACAGGTGTTTAAGGATAGGTATTGCTTTTGAATTTTTCCTCATGTATTATTTAACTTCTACAAATGTTTTCTCTGCTAGTATCTTAGAGGAACTCAGTGGCATCTTCAAACCATGTTTTAGGAATAGTGTTTAGAAAATTTGAAATGAAATAGCAAATCTAGGATTGTGCAAAAATCAGCTATATATTATTATTTATAAATTTAACAAACTCTCTTCCATTTTTATTTTTATATATTGAGATTATATTCTATGCACAGTCTTATAATCCGCCTTTAAACTTGACATTGTCTTATGATTTCATTTTAAGCTTTAAAGAAAGAAATGTTAATTATTTCTTTGTTTCATAATAAATGTTAATTATTTCTTTGTTGTTTCAAACATTTTTGTTTCATAATCATTATCATTGGATAGTGATTCTGACTATCCAGTGATAACTAGTACTTTATATTTTTGGAATACAATTCTTTGATGTCACACACAAAATAAATGTATTTATATATCCAGAAACTTATTCTGCAGACATTGTTGCAAGGTTTTTGTTTCCAGTATCTTTACAGATATCATAGATGTGTTATTCTTAATGTCTACAGAATATTCTGTAATTTGGATGTTCCATTGTAGCTAGCATACATTTACTATCTTGTTAGTACATGTTAGACACTGTACTAGGCTTTTTGAACTCTTGAGTTAATATAGCTGTTCTGTTATTAGCACTGCCAGGATTTGGACAAACTCTAATATTTGTCCTTGAATGCTTTATAATCTAACTCAGAAAAAAAAGATTATATAGGTTAATTCTTGAACATTAAAAAATGAGTATAATAAAATATTAAATGTTAAGTCATATTCTTGGTACAGATATTTGAGAGAGCCCTGGAGGATTGAATGGTCCAGGTAATTTTGTGGAGGGAATGTTGAGATTTGAACTGAATCTTGAAGGACTGATAAGAAATGGGCAGGTGAAGAGGAGAGTTCTGTTTCAGACTGTGAAAGCAGAATGGGCACTGGTACAAAGGTGAGAATTAGTAAACTGATTGGGGTAGAGGGTTTATAATAGGAAATAATAATGGCAGGTAAAATTGAGGGAGCAGAATAGTGAAGGATCTTAAAAACAAGCCTGAAGGTTTTTGGTTTCATGTTTCCGGCTACGGGAGAAATTGAGCAGGATATGTTCATATTGTGAGAACAAAATTTTAATAAGATCAGCTATTGGACTGTGGTACATAGAACAGATTAGAAGAAGGAGAGAATAGAAGTAAGGAGATTAGTTGGGAGGTTGTTTCCATACTCTAGTTAGGGAGACATTATATGTGAAATCATTAGAACACTATAGTAGAATACAGTTTATTAATATGTTTTCAGTTTTATGACTAGTTGACTGTTAGTGTCTTCAGTTGGAGTACAGAGGGGAGCTTATTATCTTGAGTCACATGATAATTTGAAAGACTAATTAAATCAGAAATTGCTTATACTACAAGTTGGCTTTTAGAATATTTTATTATTTTAATTGTGGATGAAGAAAAGTATTTATATTTCTGAATAAGCAGGCCATATTAATGAGAGATTACATTTGTGTGCTTTTTGAGCCTGGTACTATTCTAAGTCCTTCACATGTATTAACTCATTAAATCTTTAGAATAGCATTAGATGGGCCATTGCCATTGTTATTTCTATTTTACAGGTGAGGAAAGCAAGGCATTGAGAAGTTTGGCTTTCTGATTTGAGAAATTAGTTGCTAATGTTGCGCTTGCCTCCATTCTTTATTTTTTTTTTCTACTGTTTCCAGCATCATAATGGGATTAGTGTCACTTTTTTCTCCTGTGCTTCCAACTTCACAATGAAGTCAGTGTCACTCACCTTTTAAATACTAGCCTGAGCAAAACAAATATATTAAGCTTGCTCTAATTTTTTTTCTTTCCAACTTTTAGACTCAGGAGGTAGATTTGCATGTTAGCTGCATGGGTAAATTTCATGTCTTGGGAGTTTGGTGTACAGATAATTTTGTTACCTAGGTAATCAGCGTAATACCCATAGTATCCTCACCCTCCCCCTACCCTCCACTGTTAAGTAGGCCCAGTGACTGTTCCTTCTTTGTGTCCACGTATACTCAGTATTTAGCACTGACTTATAAGTGAGAACATGCAGTATTTGGTTTTCTGTACCTGCATTAATTTGCTTAGGATAATGGCCTCTAGCTTCATCCATGTTGCTGCAAAGGATGTGATCTTATTCTTTTTTATGGCTGTGTAGGATTCCATGGTATTTGTGTATGACATTTTCTTTATCCAGTCAACTGTTGATGGGCATCTAGGTTGATTCTTTGTCCTTGCTATTGTGAATAGCGCTTCATTGAACATACGCATGCCTGTGTCTTTATGGTAGAAAGATTTATTTTTATTTATTTTTTGAGAGACAAGGTCTTGCTCTGTCACCCAGGTTGGAGTGCAGTAGTGTGATCCTGGCTCACTGCAACCTCCACCTCCCAGGTTCAAGCGATCCTCCCATTAATAGGTAGGACCACGGGTGCGTCACCATGCCCAGCTAAAACTGTGTTTTTACTGGAGATGGGGTTTCATCATGTTGCTTAGGCTGGTCCTGAACTCCTGAGCTCAAGTGGTGCACCCGCCTTGGCCTCCCAAGTCTCCTCACAGGCATGAGCCACTGCACCTGGGCCTATGGTAGAATGATTTATAATTTCTTGAGTATACCCAATAATGGAATTGCTGGGTCTGAATGGTAGTTCTGTTTTAAGTTCTTTGAGAAATCTCCCAACTGCTTTCCACAGTGGCTGAACTAATTTACATTCTCACCAGCAATGTATTCCCTTTTCTCTGCAACCTCACCAACATTTGTGAATTTTTGCCTTTTTAATAATAGCCATTCTGACTGGTCTGAGATCGCATCTCATTGTGGTTTTAATTTACATTTCTCAAATGAATAGTCATATTGCACATTTTTTCATATGCATGTTGCTACGTGTGTGTGTTGTTTTGAGAAGTGTCTGTTCATGTCCTTTGCCCACTTTTTAATGGGGTCATTTTTTTTTAATTTGTTGATTTACTTAAGTTCCCTATAGATTCTAGACTTTTGTGGGATGCATAGTTTGCAAATATTTTCTCCCATTCTGTAGTTTGTCTTTTTATTCTGTTGTTATTTTGCTGTGCAGAAGCTCTTCAGTTTAATTAGGTCCCACCTGTCAATTTTTGTTTTTGTTTCAATTGCTTTTGGAGTTTTCATCATGAAGCCTTTGCCAAGGCTGACGTTCAGATGATATTTCCTAGGTTTTCTTCTAGGGTTTTCATAGTTTCAAGTTTTACATTTAAGTCTTTAGTCCATTTGAGTTGATTTTTTTTTTTAATCTGGTGAAAAGGGGTCCAGTTTCAATCTCCTGCATATGGCTAGCCAGTTATCCCAGCACTGTTTATTGAATAAGGAGTCCTTTTCCCTTTGCTTGTTATTGTTGGCTTTGTCAAAGATCAGATGGTTGTAAGTGTGCAGCTTTATTTCTGGGTTCTCTGACTTGTTCCATTGGTCTGTGTGTCTGTTTTTATACCAGTAACATGCTGTTTTAGTTACTGTAGCCTTGTAGTATAGTTTGAAGTCAGGTAGTGTGATGCCTCCAGCTTTGTTCTTTTTTTTTTTTTTTTAATTCTGCAAATAATGTCATTGATAACTTGTTAGAAATAGCATTGAATATAAATTGCTTTGGGTAGTGTGGCCATCTTAACAATATTGATTCTTTCTATCCATGAGCCTGGGATGTTTTTTTCCATTTGTTTGTGTCATCTCTGATTTCTTTCAGCAGTGTTTTGTAATTCTTGTTGTAGAAATCTTTCACCTCCCTGGTTAGCTTACTCTCCTAGGTGTTTTATTCTTTTTTGTGGTTGTTGTTATTACATGGGATTACATCCTAATAGAAGAATTTAACCTTCTGAAGTGCTTATATGAGGAATAAAAAATGCTAATATGAAGTATATTACCTATTTTTAGCTCTTATTTTAAGTTCTTACAAATCTCAGACCTCTGAGAAGGGTGTGCAGTTTGGCTGGTGTTGGGTTACGGAGTTTGAAAGAGGAGCTCAGACTCAGCTCTTTGAATGAGAGCCTTCCAACTGACTGGTAATGGAGTCACTGAGGGGCACAATAAGACTGGTTTCAGCTGTTCCTACCTGAGTGAATTCTGCCATAGTGAATACGTGAGGCTCAGGTGAAACTGACAGGAACAGGAAGCAAACCTAAAGAACAAATCACTTCTTCCTTCTCTAGCCTTGCAATTTCCTTCTCTCCTTTTGTATTAGTAGAGACTGACAGAAATATGATTAATTTGACTCACTTAATAATGGTTGTGGTAATTGATAAATTTGACATCAAATTTGATATTCGATAATATTAAGAAATCATTGGCTGGGCGTGGTGGCTCAAGCCTGTAATCCCAGCACTTTGGGAGGCTGAGGCGGGTGAATCACAAGGTCAAGAGATCGAGACCATCCTAGTCAACATGGTGAAACCCCGTCTCTACTAAAAATACAAAAAATTAGCTGGGCATGGTGGCACGTGCCTGTAATCCCAGCTACTCAGGAGGCTGAGGCAGGAGAATTGCCTGAACCCAGGAGGTGGAGGTTGTGGTGAGCCGAGATCACGCCATTGCACTCCAGCCTGGGTAACAAGAGTGAAACTCCGTCTCAAAAAAAAAAAAAAAAAATCATTATTCATTATTTTAGTTGTGATAATGGTGTAGTATGTGTTGTAAAATAATTGTTTGAGATATATATATATATATATATATATATTGGTATATTTAGAGAAGAAATGCCTGGGATTTACCTCCAAATAATATAGGACAGTTGGTTGTGGGAAGGTAATAGAAGCATAAATGAAATTGATATTTGTTGAAATTGAAGTAATGGACACATTTGGATTCATTTTATTATTTTCTTTACTGCTATATATGTTTGGAATTTTCCAGAAAAATAAAATCATTTTTTGTGATACATTCAAATTAATAAAACTGATTCTAGTTGAGGGGTATGTATGTAATCTAATGCACACAGTAAACTTGGTGATAAGTAACTTGGAGAGGATAAAACAAGGAGATAGGCTAGAGAGTAGAGGCTGCAGATTGGTGGTGGCACTTTAGAGTTGTCAGGGAAAGCCTCTCTAGAGCAAGGCATTTAGTTGAGATCCATACTTTGGAAGAAGCCAATTACATAAAAATTAGGGAAAGGAACTGGGGTAAAAAAAAGTTCTAGGTAGGAGAAATGGAAGAGATTGTGGGAAGAAAGAAAAACAAAAACAAAACAAAAAAAATCCTAGGTAGAGGAAAAAGACATTACAAAGGCCTTGAAGCAGGTAACTTCATGAAGTATTCAGCTTAGAGCAAAAGTTGGGTAGGTGAGAAGAGATAGGTAGAGACCAGGTTTACGGTAGAGTTTGGAGTTTAAGTGCAGTTGGGAGCTGCTTGTTGGCTGAAGCAGAGGAAGTACTTGATCTAATTTTTGTTTCAGAAAGATCAGTTTAGGTTGTAGGTAGAGAATGGGCTCTGTGTGTGGGAAGGAAAGAGGGCGGACCACTACAGCAATACAAGGAAGAGTGACCAGGTGAGCGATAGGGGTCTTGGAGAGGCGAGATTGCATGTGGAATATGTTCTGTTAGAGGTAGAGCTGACAGCACTTTCTTTGAGAAGCAGAGCAATCAAAATGATAAATAGGTTTTTCTTTAGAGCAATTGGGTGGATGGTGATGCCATTAACAAGATACTGCTATTCATGCAGTAAAAGGATGTCATGCAAAAGTATAGCTTTTTAATATTTTTATTTTTAGTCATAGGGTCTTGCTATGTTGCCCACGCTGGCCTTGAGCTCCTGGGCTCAAGTGATCCTCTTGCCTCAGTCTCCCAAGTAACTGGGACTACAGGTGCACAACTGTACTTGACTGTAGCCTTTTTATAGAAATTATGATTGAGCCTCTTTATAAATAATCTAACATTTTGAGTATTTATATGCTAGGCATTGTCCTGAGTTCATGACATGTATACACATATTTAATTATCCTCAACAATTATATGAACTATTTGTTCTTTATATCCTTCATATTGAGGAAACTGAACAATTAACATGATAAAAAACTTGCCTTGTAAAAAAAGTGTACACCATGACCAAGTACAGTTTATCCCAGATATGCCGGCTGGTTCAGCATTTGAAACTCAATTAATGTAATCAGTCACATCAACAAGCTAAAGAAAAATGTCATCATAATAATAGATGGAGAAAAAGTATTTGACAAGATCCAATACCCATTCACAGTAAAACTTCTTGGTAAACTCAGAATTGGTGGAAATGATCTCAATTTGATCAAGAATATCTACAAAAACCTATAGCCATATATTTGAATTCAGAGAAGCCACTTCTACCCTAACTACACATAAGGCCTGTGTTTCCAGTATAGTAGATTGATTAAAACCTTTCCTGTTTTGATGAAATTTAGCCACATGATTCTCCTAGTGAAGGGGATTTAATCTTGACATTGGTAGAATATTTTAGATGGTAAATGGATTAGAGAAAAAAGATTTCAATGATGTTTTCTAGTACTTTCCATTTTGTTGAATTAAAGTTTTAAACAACACCAAACAACTTCAGGCTGTAGTGGAATTTAAAATTAGTATTTGAATGTAATTTTTTTCTTTTCTCTCTCTCTCTCTCTCTCTCTCTCTCTCTCTCTCTCTCTCTGTCTCTGTCTCTTTAAAGAGCTGAGGTCTTGCTTTTTGCCCAGCTACACTGCCTCAGCCTCCAGAGTAGCTGGGAGTACAGGTTTGTGCTACTCTGCCTGGGTAATGTTTTTCCTTTTTAAGATAGGTTTTTCTTGACAGTCTATTTTAGCATCCTCAATACTTATCTCATTGCTTGACATGTAGAATTAAAAAAGTGGTTCTATCAACTAGGGAAATAATGGGAAAAAAAACCCTAAACAAAGAACAGGACAAATATATCCTGATTTGGAAATTATTTCACTTATAAATTGTGTTTTCTCCTAAGGTTTTGCTTTAAAAATCACAAAATCTTGAGGTACACTTGAAATTTGAAGTTCAGCTTATGATAGCCTTTTTTTAAAATTGTGAAGTGAAGTTTTAATATTTGAATAGAGAGTATCTGTCTATAAATTTGTGTAGTTAGAGGTTCAGTTATAGTAATTGCTATTATCTTGATATTCTGCAGATTACTCTCTTTGTAACATTTGCTGTCTCAGGAAATATATATGTATTTTTAATGTCAGATGGAATTTTCAGAATGAATTGAATGAGGTACTTTTGGCATTTTGAAACGTAAGGATTTTTCTGTGAAGAATTTTCTTACTTGTTGCATTTATTTATTTATTTTTTGCCCAAGAAAAAATGATGTGTAATAGTAACACATAAGATGGGCATTCTCCTGGTAAAATATATTGCTCATTTGATTTTATTTTGGTTTCAGGAACAGATTTGATAATTTGTTTTTTTAAGCTTACATTACCTGATTCCGTAATCTTTGAAAGTATAGTTCAACCAACCAACCTTTTTTTATAATTTAGTAACTTTCCTTGCATTTTTCTCTTGGGCTTTCCTTATATACTACCAACTAGTTGCTTAAAACTTTTTGTCATTGTTAGAACTGTTTATGTTGCTTTTTAAAATGGAGGAAAAAAATAGAAACATGTTGTGGTGCAAGGAATGAATACAGTGTGATTAACAACTTAATTTTTTTTTCCTATTTCAAACATCCACCTATCTTTAGCATTTTGTATACCCATAGGCTAAAAATATTGACATACTTAAAAAGTAACCCATTTAAGAACAAAAAAGGCCAAGCATGGTGACTCATATCTGTAATCCTCGTACTTTAGGAGGTAGAGGTTGGTGGATTGCTTGAGCTCACAAGTTCGAGACCACCCTGGGCTACATGGGGAAGCCCCATCTCTACTGAAAATACAGAAATTAGCTTGATATAGTGATGCATGCCTGTAGCATGTTTGAACTAGGAGGCAGAGGTTGCAGAAAGCCAAGATTGGGCCACTGCACTCCAGCCTGGACAACAGAGCAGGACACTATCCTTTAAAAAAAAAAAACCCAATAAACAAAAAAAGAATACCTGTTTATTCATTGTGTAAATTATTTAACAGTTCCCATATATTATTGAAATATTTTTTCCATGTATCATTTGATTTATTTTTTAAAGAACACTTGAGAATTACTCAGTTAAGGATAGATATCTAGATGTTTGTTAGAATTTTTTTCATTGGAGGACTTGAAAATGAAGTATGTATAATTTAAGACAGTTATTAGAGGAGATATTTTAAAAATATGTTTCTTAGTTATTTAAGGTCTGTGGATGTGAAAATTGTATTTCCCAAACCAGTAATCAAGATACAAGATAATATGGCAAGTTGAAAAGATATACAGTATATTTTGAAATTTGCATAGTTCTAAGAATAGACATGGCCTTACTCTATGATTTGGCTTATTCCCTATCATGCAGGGAAAGTTCTGAGGCCTTCTCTGATTCTTAATTTTGCAAATTGAAGTTCTATTAAGATCATTGTACAAGAAAACCTCAATTTAATATCGTTGATCTTACATTCCTAATCTTTACATAGTCTCCACTGTATAGGGAATCTTCTGCATAGCTCACACCAGTAACTTTTAGGGCAATTTTTAAAATATCACCAAGACAGAAGTCATTCAAACTAAAATGTGAAGACTAATGAAAGTCTTTGGTATATCTGAATAGAAGAAGATAAGTAAAATTATTTAAAAATGTACTCCATTATTCCTTTCCCTGGCTTTGTTTTGAGCTGTTCCTTAATAACAGCACACAGTTCAAAGTGTAAATATGTTTGTATTTGATTAAGATGAGAGTATTTCCTTCCAGTAGGAATTCCCCAACTTGTTGCCTGGATTCCTCTCCTTATATTTGTATTCTCTGTACAGGGGTCCCCAGCTCTTGGGCCGTAGACCTGTATTGATCCATGACCTATTAGGAACCAGGCCACAGAGCAAGAAGTGAGCGGTGGGCAAGAGAGCAAAGCTTCATCAGTGTTTACAGCCCTTCCCCATCACTCGAATTACTGCCTGAGCTCTGCCTCCTGACAGATCAGCGACACCCTGATTCTCATAGGAACACAACCCTATTGTGAACTGTGCATGTGAGGGATCTAGTTGTGCACTCCTTATGAGAATCTAATCAATGTCTGATGATCTGAGGTGGAACAGTTTCATCCTGAACCCATCCTCACCATTACCCGCCTGGTCTGTGCAAAAATTGTGTCCCATGAAACTGGTCCCTGGTGCCGAAAAGGTTGGGAACCACTGCTCTAAAACTTTCCTTACTTAACCAGTTGTTTTCGTTTCTAATATTTTAGAGGTGAAGTGTTCAGAAGTAAGAGACTAGAAAGCCAAAGACAGACTACCTCAGGACTATCTTGTGAAGCAGAAACAGGACTTCATCAGGTAGTTTTAGTGGGAGAAAGAAACACTGTTAATGCCCTTACGGTTAAGAGTAAATGATTCAATGTAAGTACATTTTCTTCTACTTGAAACATTAAAAGAAAAACCCCAAATTTTTACTATAGAAAAATCAAACGAACAAGAGAAAACAAGATAATATTATCAACCCTATGTGTGAACATGTTAACCAGATTCAGTTATTATTAATTTATGGCCCATATTACTTTATTGATTTCTACCAATTTTTATTATTTTGAGGCAATACTGGATATCATATCATTTTATTTGTAAATAGTGTGAATTTATAAAAGGGGCTTTTTTTTTTTTAAAGATAACCACATTCCATTATTACATGTAAATAATAATTCATTAATATCAAATATCCAATCAGTGTTCAAATTTTCATGAACATCTCATACATGTCTTTTATATTTTGTCCAAATAAAATCTATACATTATAATTGCTTGCAATGTGTCTTAACTTTCTTTTAATCTTTACATTCTTCCTGTGTTATTTTTTCACTGTTTATTTGTTGAATAAAGCTTGTTTTATTTTTTGTAGTGTTTATTTTATGTAGTGTTTCTCACAGTCTGGATTTTGCTGAATGCATCCCCATGGTCTTGTTTAATGTAATCCTGTAAACTCTTTATTTCCTATAATTTGGTAAATTTAAATTTAAACTAGAGGCTTGATCAGATCCAATCAGTATTTTTCTTTTTTTTTGGGCAAGGATACATTATATATGGTATTTTGTACTTCCACCAGGAGGAGTAAAAGTTAGCAATCACTGGTGAATCACTAGATCAGCTATCAATCCAAAATAGTAATATCTGAGACAGGTTTCAGTCAGTTTAGAAAATTTTTTTTTGCCAAGGTTAAGGATGTGCCCATGACACAGCCTCAGGAAGTCCTGACGACATGTGTCCCAGGCATAGCTTGGTTTTGTACATCTAGGGAGACATGAGATATCAGTCAGTATATGTAAGGTGTACATTGGTTCCATCTGGAAAGGCGGGACAACCTGAAGGAGGGAAGGGGCTTCCAGGTTAGAGGCAGGCTTGCCCGAAGCAATTTTAGCTTGACTTTTTCCTTTAGCTTAGTGATTTTGGGGATCCCAAGATTTATTTTCTTTCACACCAAACTTTTCAGTCTTAATGTAAAGGGACTTTACATTCTTAAAAATTATTGAGTATCCTAAAGGGTTTTTGTTTATATAAGTATCACTGTACATATGAGGATTTACTTCATTAGAAATTAAAACCAAGAAATTTTAGGAATACCTGTTATTCATTGGAAAAATAAAAAAAAAGCTCATTGCATGTTTATATAAATAACATTTTTGTGAACATTATTTTCCAAACATTTAGAAGATTGGTCCACTGATTTACATTGTTGTAAATCTGTTTATTGTGCAGCTGAAAACCTCCTGTTTCTCCTGTTTGCTTAATCGTTTAATTTATTGTAATATAACATATCACGTAGCCTCTGGAAACTTTGTGTACATTCATGGGAGAATGAGGAGAGGGAAAAGGTGGGTAACATTTTAGTACTGTAAAAATAGTTTGACCTTGCAGGTCCTTTGAAATGGTCTTAGGGACTCACAGTAGTGCTTGGACTATGCTTACTGCTAGTCTAGGTCTATTTTATTATTGGTTGCAAAATGGTGATATTCTATTCTATCATTTCTTTGTAATTTATTAGCTCGAGTATTTTATATAGAGAAATATCCGTTAATCAACTGTTTAATTACCTTGAGATACAATTTGTACAAATAAGATAGCCTAGATGCTTGATTCTTTTCCTTAAGAAGACAGAAGCTTTATTGCAGTCACTCTACTGTGTGAGAAAGAGATGAGAGGACTACTTTTAAGCCCCCTTTGTACTAATTGAAACCACCTCCACTTAAAAGTGAAAGGAAGGCCTCCACTAATACGGTTGCCTTCTTAAATTATTAAAATGCAATTTGTATCTTACAGGTTGCTTACTTTAGTACTATGCCAACTAACACTACATAGTCTAAGAAATTTGCTTGAGGAGTCTAAAAATGATTGGAAGCTTTCAGGTTATGTGATATTTTCACCCATTTGTTTCCTTATGGAAATGTAAAGATTAACATGATAATGTCTGCGATTAGTTTAAATTGCTTACTTATTGTGAGATATATTACTATTAACTCCTTGGAAGAGAAAAATCAGGCTCTGTTATGGGATGTTGAGTTTTGCTGCAGTTTGATTTTATAAAACTCAACTAATTTGCTTCCAGAATTACTTCAAAAACTTGAGTGCTCTTGAAGCAAGACGGAGTTTGTAAGCTGTCATAAATGATACAACCCAGAGACTAAGACTTGAAATGAAGTCTAGAGAAAGAAGATGTGTATCAGAGTAGTGTAAGCAGTAGGTTAATTAAGCATAATGAAATTTCAGTTCTTGTTCTTAAGCACAAATAAAGGGGGAAGGTCGTCTTAATTCCTTACTTGTATATACTTGAGATGAAATGTGAAGTCAGTTTTCTTCTGTGTAACAATTTTTATTTTAATTGACTTACAGAATTTTTATGATACAATAGAAATATGTATCTACTTGAGATGAAATGTGAAGTCAGTTTTCTTCTGTGTAACAATTTTTATTTTAATTGACTTACAGAATTTTTATGATACAATAGAAATATGTTGAGACAAGTTTATTGAGCCAACTATCTATACATCTTAAAATATTTGGCGGTTTAAATAGTTATTTAATGTGGGTTAGAAGTGGGAAGGATGTGAGTTGAAGGATGGAAGGAAGCTCAACCAAATAGAATAATCTGTCAGCAAAATAAATCCTTTCCAATTAGACTTAATCTCCTGTTGTTTTTGGACCTGATGAAAGTTGTTTTAGAGATTGGAACTTAATAGCGTAGTTAGGGTTTCAAGATATCTGTTTTAGTCACATATTTGTAGATTATAAGAAAAATAAATTGAAATAATTTTTGTCTAAAATTTTCTTTAAAAATCAGACTTTTTGGGGAATCTTACAAGTACTACCATAAATCTGTGGAAACATACTCAAATCTTTTCATTGTTATAATCTGATTTTTCATGTTTATTGGAGGTACATAGTAAACCTTAAGTATAAGTATTGTTGACTTTTGGAAAATGGTTTAGTCAATTGCTACTCCTTCTTCCAAGTTGGAAATTGAAGAGGTGTTGTCTGGTTGTAAATGATGAATGCAGTGACTGAATGTTCACTACAGTTCCAGTTTACATAAATAGATGCGTATTAACTATACTTACATAATAATCACTATGTTTTTTGTTCTCATTTTGTTGTTGTTATTTGAGTGTAGGCCTTGGAGCTTTAAAAAAAAAAAACAAAAAAAAAACAGCCCGACATGATGGCATGTATTTGTAGTCCCAGCTACTTGGGAAGCTGAGGCAGGAGGATCACTTGAGAGCCCAAGAGTTCAAGGCCAGCCTGGACACCATAGCAAGACTCTCTCCCCCCTCCTCCTATCCCCCTTCCCCCTTCTCCCCCAAAGAATCTACTGTGCTTAAAATAATTTGATAGCACATTTAGGACCTTATTTTTAATACTACATTTTGAAACATTGACTTTCTAAAAAACAATATGTGGCCCCAAACAAGATAATGACATGGGTTTAAAAACAAAAATGTCCTTTCAGGGCATGTTTTAGTAAATATAGGTTTAGAGTGAAATCTTGGTCACTGAAGTTTTTGGTAATTAATGGTCTGGAAGCATGGCATGATCCTAAAATTCTAAAAATTGGAGAAGACTAAGATAGTAAAGAAATGAGTATTCACTATATAATTTTTTGTTTTTTTAATCCAGGGAGGGTTTTGCAGAGGTGGAGTGAAAGAATAATATCACTCTGATCATCATCCTTTGTCTCCAAATCTTTTTGAGTAGTGAAATTCACTTAAAAAAATAGTTCGGGTCTAATTGCAGTCCCACCTTTGAAGTTGTGGCCTCCATTGACTGTCTTAGGAGATTTACTCTGTACACCTCTTAAGAAAATAATCCTTTATGAATAGTGGTAAGTAGTCCCAAATTTCTCACTATGACTAGTTATTTTTAATGGGTAAATTTCTCTTTGGAATGTAAGATGGACTATGTTATTATAAGCTATTTCTCTCATTGGTACATTGGCAGTTTCATATTTGCCAATACTCAGTATGTTTCATAAAATGTATATTTGGCATATACTTTGTAGTTGGATTTATTTTCGTTTATTACATTATAAACACATAGCCTGGTTAATCTTACCATTCTTCAGTTAACTGGGATGTTAGTAAATCACTGCATGTAATACAACTTTTCATTTATTTCTCTTAAAAGTTTCTGGGTCAGAAGTTCACACTGTGCTATTTAAAATAAGTAGGGTTTTTTGTTTTCTTTGAGACAGGATCTCACTCCATTGCCTGGACTAGAGTATAGTGGTGCAGATCATGGGTCACTGCAGTCTCCATCTCCCGAGCTCAAATAATCCTCCCACCTTAGCCTCCTGAGTAGGTGGTACTACATGTGTGCACCACCACACCCAGCTAATTTTTTGTATTTTTTAGTAGAGCTGGAGTTTTGCCATGTTGCCCAGGTTGGTCTCGAGCTCCTGGGTTGAAGTGATCCTCCTGTCTCGGCCTCCCACAGTGTAAAGTAAATGAAGTTTTAAATTTTATTTGCCTCAAAATCATGAAGGGAACTTTAATGAATCTATCACAGGACTGATTAATCTACATTTCCCAGGTAATTCTGATTAAGGTGTAAACTAAAAGTCAAAAGTGGCACCCATTTCTCTCAGGTCTGTTCCTAAAGAACAGAGAAGATTAAGAAATAGTTCTAAAATGTATGCATCAACACTTAAAACCACACAGGAGATAGGAGAAAGAGGCAAAGCACCAATAAAAATCTTATCTCATGTACAAAACCCTAGAATACAGATCTCCATATCCCATGTGCAAAACCCTAGCATACAGAGTAAGTGACTGGGATTCTTTGGCCCTACCAAGGGAGCAGGCCTTTTGCTACTAAACATCTTAGCCACTCATTTTCCCATTACAGAAAGATTGAAGTTGATGAACTTCGGAGTGAGATAGTTATTTGTTGCATAAAATTAGGTAGGTGGACAGGCTTCTCGTTAGTATAATGGAGGTTCAACTACCTATCTTTAGACTTAGAATTAAATAAATTAAAAGCATTTACTCAAAATATCTGCCATATGAGAGGTTCTCATTCTCAAAGGATAGTTATTTTTAATGGCGATATGTCACCATAGAATCATTTTAATTATTTCCTTGTGATTAATAATTAGTACTTTAAAAATAGCATTTTCTTGATGTTTTCTTACTCCATCTTCACGTGCTGAGTGCTAGGAGTTTAGTAATCCTAAGAAATCTAAGAAAAAGTAGATGGGCTTTATGTGATTTCATTGAAGACTTTGTGTAAATGGGCTTTATGTGATTTGGTTTAAACTTTTGTGCATTTCTTAGTCTGGAATCCATAAAGAGCTGGGCTGCTGCTTTTTGTCTTTATGTGTGAGTGATACTTTTGCCTTGTAGAAGGAAGCGAGCTGAACTGAATTCTAGGTCAGCTTGGCAGTGTGGTTCATTATTGAAGGGTCTAGAACTAGAATGTGAATGGAAGTAAGAGATTAATAATTGCAGGATATTTAGATTTCCTCCCATAGCAGATAAAGTAGAAAGTCACAGACAAATAACTAAAAGGCTTTGGACTTTTGTGCAGCTTGATTATTCTGAGCAGTTACCTAACTTCTCTGATCCTTGATTATTTTGTTGTTAGAATATATCAAAACCTATTCCCAGGGTGATTGTGAGGATTAAACAAGATGTTATCTGTAAAAATTATTTTGTCAAATGTGAACTACAAATGATTTGTATTACTGTTTCCAGTCCTTAAAGTTCTGGATCTTTTAAGCATTAGTATGCTTTTTTGTTTTTTTAAAGAGATGAGGTCTCACCATGTTGCCCAGGCTGCCCTTGAACTTGTGGGCTCAAGTGATCTTCCTTCCTTAGCCTCCCACATAGCTGCAACCATAGGCATTGTGCCTGGCTAAATGCTACTATGCTTATTGACTGAGATTTTTCTGTCATTTAGGTAATGTGTCCTGAATTCCAAGTTGAAATAGAGCTTTTTGAAAATACTATTCTTTGGCTTGAGAATCTTTTTTATCATTTATTAAAGTGGCAACATTTAGGTTATTGTTTGAGATGTTTTATTTTTACTTTTTGTTACTTTTTTATTTTACTTTCTGAATATGATAAAGCAGCCTGATTCCTTGGAGGGATTGGTTAAGTGTAAATGGTTATTGTAGTGTCAGACTCATAGATACTTAATAAATTTCAGCAATGATGATGATTAGTATCATAGATAGTACATCTACAAGATTGTTTTGTCCACTTTAATTCACCACACTTTTCATTTTGAAATATCTTTTTAATGATGTAAGAATCTTCTCCGAGTTTTCTTGTAACTTTTTTTGCATTTTCTGCAGCATTGTCACACAGATTTCTCTAGTTTGTTGCTTCCTTATGAAATTAGTGTTCAGTTACTGTCATTCTCATTAAGATTTGGGTAGTCCTTCCTATAAATACTTGTGAATTTGTATTGAGCCTTCTCTTTGTGTCTTTGTACTTTTATTTACCTTTTTATTACACCTTGTCCTTCACTCCTGTTTTATATATATTCCATGTGTTTGAAAATGGTCTTTGTTCAGTAAATAATATTTGAATATTATGCTATATCAGGCATTGTGCTAGATTATAGGCATACAATGATGGGTTTTACAGAGTCCTTCCTCTCTGAGAAGACAGACATAAAATAAGTGGCCGTAAATGGGATGACGTTACGCAAACACAAAAACAAGGCAAAAATCTTGTTTCTCTGGCTTCATTGTCCGATAAGAGGAACGTAAATAACCCTATTACTCACTAAAAAAGAAAAACTGGAAGAATTTCAAGAATTTAGTTTCTTATTAAATTCAGATGGGACGATAAACCTCTAAGTTGAACTTTTCCTTATCCTTAATGAGTTCTATGCATTAATAACTCTTAACATGATTCTGGCTTAATTTCTTTTGAAGACTTTTTAAGGACAATTAATTATCGTTTATAGTAAGTATAACATTAGTGCGACAGTGCAAGATGTAAAATCTGTTGGCATCTAGGATTCATATGTTTTTTTAAAATATCAAATCTGAAATAAAAATTCCTCTAGATTTCTTAGTCTTTCTAGGTAAAGTGACACAAATTTTTGGATAAAGATTGAGATTGCCTTGGTCCTCTTTCTTCCTACATCATGCCTGCCTCATAGTCTTTCTGCCATATGCACATTGGACGTTTTAAGGCTTTATCTTGTTTGACATTGTGAATCTTTTGTATTTTCTCCCTGAGAGAAAAAAATTTTTCCCTTTGCTTCAGTGATGCCATACTCTTCAGATTTCTCCTCCAATTCTTTGGACATTCTTTCAAAATCTCTGTTTTATTACTTCCTCAAAGTTGGTATTCTTTATGGTCCTATTCGAGCCCTCCTTCAGAATCTCAGGATTCTCAGCAGTCTCAACCCACCCTCATAACTTAGTTGCTATATGTATGTATGCTGGTAGTTTTTAAAATGTATTGAAGTATAGTTGACATATAATAAACTGCATTTTTTTGCAGTGTACAAGTCAACAAGTTTTGGCACATGAAACCACCACAGTCAAAGTATTGAATGAACAATTCATCACCCCCAAAAGTTTACCTGTGTTCCTTTGTAATCATTTCCCTAGCCGACGGCAACTGCTTTCTATCACAATAGAGTATGTTGCATTTTCTAGAATTTTATATAAATGGAAGCATGCGTTATGGACTCTTTTTTCCCCTAAAATCCGGCTTCATTGAGCACACTTATTTTGAGATCCATTCATGCTGCCTCTGTTGGCTTTGTTTAGGTTTATTCCCTCTGAACCTTTCAGGTGGCTCTCTCCCCAGCCTTGGAGTATTTCCTCATATGCGTAATATTCTGTTCAGTACTTAGATTAGAGAGAGACCTCTGCTGTTTTTCCACTTCAGAATTCTGACCTGAAAACTAGCTACCTTGGCATTCCTGGACTCTCATTTCCATCTTTTCAATTCAGGGAGAGTGCTGGTCTCCGCCCAGGCTCTCCCTCACTAACCTGCAATAATTGTAGAGCTCACCTGATTTGTTTTCTGTTTCTCAGGGTCATTGTTTTGTGCTGTGGTATGTTCAGTCTCTGAAAACTATTTTGTATATTTGATCTATTTTTTTGTTGTTATTTCAGGGATTGTGGTAAATCTGGTCCCAATTATTCCAACTTGGTGAGAACTGTATGTCATTATTGAATTTACTAATCTGTATTTCCAGTCCATGTTTTCCTCTTGAGCTTGAGACCTGGGTGCTAGTTTGCCTATTGGACGTTTTCTGCTTTTTTTCTAAAATGTCGTGATTTTCTCCTGTTGAACCTTCTTGTATTCCCTAATTTGTGAATAGTAGCACCATCTACCTAGTTTTTCCAAGTCATTGCCATGAATGTTTTGAATTTTCCCTGCCTCACCCCCATGTTACACATTCATTCACCATATGTTATCAATTTTAGTTCTAGATATTGCTCAGATTCATCTACTTCTCTCCCATTCTCATTTCTACCACACCAGTTCAGGCTACCGATGTCAACCAGTTGAATCACTATAGTAGACCATAATTAATTTAACTGCCTCCAGTCTGTTCTTTATCCTGCAGTTAGAGCTAGCTTTCAAGACACAAGTCTATTCATATAATTTTCTGTTTTCTTTAGAAAAAGTCCAAAATATATTTAATTTGGTTTACAGTATTCTTTATGATTTGGCCTTTGCTCTCTCTGCCCATTCAATCTCACCTCTCAAATATTCTATCCTTCATATTCTTGACTTTTGGAAATACTGGATACCTCAGATGTGATACTCTCTTCCTCATCTTCAGATCTTGAGATTTACTACACTTTGGCTGAAGGAATTCCATCCCACATTTGCTTTTCTCTATTAGATAATCGCTCCAGAAATCTTTTTTGATCCCGGATCTGGGTTAGATATCTTCTATCAGCACTCTATTTTAATTGCTTATTTGTCTCTTTTACATATTTTACACTATATGCTCCACAAGGGTAGGAATTTATGTCATATTAATTTTTGTATTGGCTTCATCTAAAACATTTTAGGACACATATGTTAATATTCTGAATTGGAGGCTATAATCATACTTGACTGTAGAGAAACATGACCCGAGGGCAAAAGGTTGAAGTCTTTTTGACTACCTGTTTCTAAGTTTATGGAACACAAGGGCAGAGGCTGAGCTACTCCTTTTCAGAATATTGTTAGAAATGCAGTATCAGAGGCCTCAATACAGACTTACTGAATCTGCATTTTAACCTCTGATCCACAGGTCATGCAGAGGTGTTGTAAAGGTTAAGAAGCCATGCTCTGAGTTTATTGGTTATCCTTTTTAGCTACATGTTAAAATTACCTGGGGAACTGATGCCCAGTATTTAATCCTTTGCTGTGGGTCCTTGGCACCGATATTTTGGTAAAGCAAGTGCCCAGGGAATTTTAAGGAGAGCCAGGAATAGTAACCTTTGTTTTAATTTTAAGTCCTCTCGCTTTTTAGTCTGGAATTTGAGAAACTGTCGGTTTATATTTAGATTTTGAGCTGCTTTCACACATTCATTGTAAAGCCTAAATATTTGGAGAGTGGGGGCCTGGAGCTAATTGGGGCTGTCAGATTGGCAGCTGTGGCCACTATAGGACAAGTATGCCTCTGACTTTAATGTGCATACGAATCACCTGAGGCACTTGTTAAAATGCAGATTTTGTTTAAAGGGACTAGGATTTGTTTAAAGACCTGACATTGCATTCTTAACAAGCCTCCACACAATGTGTTAGAAAACCAACACAGATGCTACACTTAAGCCAAAAAAAAAAAAAGATACTCCTTTTGAGTACCACAGCAGTACCTGGCGTCTTAGCAAGCTGAAAGAATTCCTTAATTGTTATTGAACAGAATAAAGAATAAAGGGCATTTAACTGCTGGCAATCCCCTGTATCCAAGTGGTAACTCCCCCTCCCATGAGGTGGTGATATGGTTTGGCTGTGTGTCTCCACCCAAATCTCATTTCAAATTGTAATTCCCATTTATAGAGGGAAAGAAGTGATTGGATTATGGGGGCAGTTTCCCCCATGTTGTTCTCATAATAGTGAATTTTTACAAGATCCGGTGGTTTTATAAATGGTAGTTTTTCCTATGCGCTCGTACTCTCCTCCTGCCAGCTTTGAAGAAAGTGCCTGCTTCGCCTTCCACCATAGTTGTTAGTTTCCTGAGGCCTTCTCAGCCATGTGGAACTGTGAGTCAGCTAAACCTCTTATTTATGATTATTCAGTTATTATAAACTGGACAGTTCTTTGTAGCAGTGTGAAAGTGGACTAATAGAAGTGGAAAACCTCTACCAGAACTAGACTTTATGAACAGCTTCCCATATTAAGAAGGGAAACCAGCTTTCCCAGAGCTTTGGTGGGTTGATTGCTTTTGGACAGGGTACCAAAAAAGCTGTCTTTTGAACCAATGTCTTATATATGATGCAAGCTTTGTATTTATATGGAAGCACATCCCTCCCCCTTTTAAAATTTATTGATCACATGTACTGCCTTATTGTTACTATTTTTAGTCACTATAACCATTAGATTGACAAGTCCATGTCTCTCCTACCCCCACACTTTGATAGTGCTTTCAATAGCATTTGTACTTAAAATAAATTTTAAAGGCAGTCATTTAAAATTTAATCATTTGATGTAACCAAACATAAAGCTAATTGAATGGGGGGTGCCGATGTGGGGAAAATTCCATCCATATTTGAACCACTGTTGTTGTGCCAATAGGCTATTATTTACCTGAGTCATAGAACTGAAATATTCTTCCGGTATTTCACAAAAATCTTTTGGTTTTTCCCTGTCTCTTAAGGATCATCACTTCATTTTTGTTAATCTTTTTATCTTGCTCTCTCATGTTTACAGCAGCTGTTTTAACATATTTCACGACTTTAAATTGATCTGACAATTCGGCTGTTACAGAAAGATTTTATGTCATTCAGATACAGTAGTACCTCCAGTTGGGGTTGATTTTTTTCTGTGATTTACCTCAATACAAATAATGATGGTATAAATCACTTTGAGTTCTTAGGCCTCAACTAAAAGTTGCAGAATTAGATGAATTCCTGTTGTCTGCAGTTAGAATAGTTTGTCTAATATTTTTTAAAAGAGGAATTTGATTTTGAAATACAAATAAAGTGAGGAGGCGGATTCTTAAAAAATAAGCACTGCAAACATTCAAGTGAAAAGTATTTAAGAAAACTGAAATTACAACAATTTAAAAATGTATTCTGCTTTTTAGTAGAAAGCTCCTATTTTTTAGAATTAGATCAGGTAAGAGTTTTAAAATGAATTGAAACAGGGTTTCTTGGGCTGGGTGCGGTGGATCACCTGAGGTCAGGAGTTCGAGACCAGCCTGGCCAACATGGTAAAACCCCATCTCTACTAAAAATACAAAAATTAGCTGGGCGTGGTGGCGGGCATCTGTTAAGTTTAGCTACTCGGGAGGCTGAGGCAGGAGAATTGCTGGAACCTGGAAGATGGAGGTTGCATGAGCTAAGATTGAGCCATTGCACTCCAGCCTGGGTGACAACAGTGAGAATCCATCTCAAAAATGAATAAACAACTAAAAAAGAAATAGAATTTCTTACAGTTGGAATATTTAATTTAGGTTTTTTTTTTTTTTTTTTTTTTCCTGAAAGTAGAAATGTGATTTCAAATACTTTGTTGTTGTAGACAGGTAAAGCCATAACAATAAATATGTAGAAAACTATAGTTTAATTGAATTTAAGTCCTATATTATTTTGTTACTTTACTGGTGATGGAGAACATAAATGTGAACTCATGATACAACATTTTAAATTCAGAAAAGAACTCTTTGTCAAATCCTAAATCCAATTCTTAGTTTATAAGCCAGGTTTCAGTCCCTCACAAATTAATTTAAATCCTCCCAGGAATGCACAGTGTCCCTGCCAAAGGTTTTCACATGGTGATTGATGAAAAGATTTGCTGAAGAATATGCATTCTTTTAAAATACATTTTAGAAGCAGGTTCATATAGAGGTTGGAAAGTGGAATACATGATGCTCCATATTTTTGTCTTGTTTTATGATTGAACTTTTTCCAAAGAGCTTTTGAAAAGGCACATTCCTTTCAGAATTACAAATCTGAATCTTCTTCACATAAAAGCTTTGAAGTGACTTGTATTGAAAGCCCTTCTTTAATCTGGTCACGTCTATCAGGTTGTGGTCTGCGTTGCAGGGTATATTTAGCCAATGAGTGTCTTTGTATTAGTTAGTAAATTAAATATTTAAATTCCACTAATGCTGTTGAAAGGCTTTTAGAGTCATTGCAGTTGTAAACTTAATTGCTTTCATCTTTTCTTTTTTATTAATATGGTAACATATATAAAACTTAACCATTTAACCATTTTAAGTGTAGAGTTCAGTGGCGTTAAGTGTATTTACATTGTTTTGTAACCATTGCCATCATCCATCTCCAGAACTTTTTCATTTTTTCAAACTGAAACTACGTACCTATTAGTCAATAACTCTTAATTTCCCACCCTGCTCTGGCAACCAACGTTCTACTTTGTCTATACTAATTTGACTACTCTAGGTACTTCGTAGAAGGGAGATCATACATATTTGTCCTCTTGTGACTGGCTTATTTCCTCTGGCATAATGTCTTCAAAGGTGCATCCATGTTACAGCATGTGTCAGAATTTCCTTTTTAAGGCTGATATTCCATTATGTGTTTCTAACACTTCACCCATTCATTGGTAGGTTGGTGGATACTGGCTTGCTTTTTCTTTCATGGCACAGATTTAAATACTGATTGTGCCATTGCCTTCTATTGCCTTACAAATGGTTTAGAAATCCACTACAGAAGGGACCAAGGAATTTAAGCATTGAAATTACAGCTCCCTCCACCAGTTTTTTGAGATGAGGTCTTGCTGTGATGCCCAGGCTGGCTTTGAACTCCCAGGCTCAAGCAGTCCTCCCCACTCAGTCTCCAGATAATTAGACGCATGAGCTACCGTGGCTGGCTCATCATCTTTCATTTTTTTCAATGTCACTTGAGTCTTTTGTAGCCCGGACTAGATGTGAGAGTAGCCTAATGATCTGGCCAGATCTAAACTGATATACCTGATGAACAGCTATATTTGGAGAGGCTAAGTTGACATATGGAAGCTGAAGATCTGGGATTGAGGATTCAGTCTTGTAAGGGAAAGCTTCAGATGCAAATTATGCACCCTAATTTTTTAAATCGATTGTTTCTTCTGGTTATAATTTACTTTTCTTGGGAGATTGCATATATTTACACTTATTTACTAGGTGTTTGTATTTCTTTTCTGAATTGCCTATTCATCTTCATGGTATATTTTCTGTTCAGTCACTTAGCTTAAAAATTTAAGTGTGAAGAAAGAAAAATACTTTAAATTTTAGAAATGTAACCTTTTGCTTTTTTTTCCTTTAGAAATTTTTATTAATGTGATTATGCATTTCCTAGATACTAGTTCTGTTCAAGGCCATTTACTCCAGCACCCAAGTGGATTTCTTGATTGCAGATTTGTTACTATAGGATGTATTTGTGTAGAATTATTTCCTCCATTATATTGGCCTTATTCACACTACTGTGCTTTAATACAATGAAGAATTGCTTTGACATTGAAGTTCTGTCAAAGCAATTTGATCCTCAAGATATTATTCCCTTAAAGCACTTGTATTCTAACTTGCAAATTGAACGTTTGAAAAATGAAAATGAAAGCATGCATTATAAAGGTCTGCCTTTGAAGGATAACAGCATGCGTGTAGGGTACTGTTAAAAAGAAGATTGACTGCATTAGCAGCACCTTGATTTTAGCACAGGAGTCAGCAAATTAGTGGTTGTGGGCCAAGTCCAGCCCACTGCCTGTCTTTTGTTGTTGTTGTTTGTTTTTTGTTTTTTTAACCTTTAAGTTCTGTTGGACTTGAGTAAGTAAAGTTGTACTGGAACACAGCCCCACATGTTCATATATTGTCTGTGATTTCAACAACCGAGACCTTATGGTCCACAAAGCCTAGAATATTTACTATCTGTTCTTTACAGAGAAAAAGTTTGCCAGCTCCTGGTTTAGTAGATCAGAGATTCTTTATGTGTTTTAGTAAGTTTTACTGAATACACTGAGATGTTTATGTGGAATATGAATCCTCATGTGCAGTCCTTTGGCAATATGCAGATGAGTCTGAAGATTTAGTATTTGAGCATGTATCCATTGAGAACAAAAACAAAAAATTTAATAACTAGCAATTTTGTTGGTAAAAAGTACAATGCCAGTGTAGCTTGTAGCCTTCCTTTGCAAGTCAGCAGATACTGCAAGAATTCTAAAAAAAATTTGCTTAAGATCTGTCATAAAATGAAATGCTTTAAATAAACTTTATGAAATAGCCAGTATGTTATAGATCTAACCTCACTGTTTTAAATGGTTGTACATTGTATTATTTTATGGGTATGCAAATTTAACTCGGGGGGTTACCAAACCCCAGGCTGCACAGCAGGAGGCCAGTGGCTGTTGAGCTTTACCGCCTGAGCTCCGCCTCCTGTCAGATCAGCAGCGGCATTATATTCTCATTGGAGCACAAGCCCTGTTGTGAACTGTGCATGCGACAGGTGTAAGTTGCATGCTTCTTATGAGAATCTAACTAATGACTGAAGATCTGGGGTGGAACGGTTTCATCCCAAAACCATCCCCTTACCACAGCCCAGTCTGTGGAAAAATTGTCTTCCATGAAACCGGTCCCTGTTGTCAAAAAGGTGGAGGACTGCTGATTTAATTATTTTCTTATTTATTTTTTTGATGCTAGGTCTCACTCTGTCACCAGGCTGGAGTCACTGCAGCCTCAAACTCCTGTGCTTAAAGGATTCTCCCACCTCAGCCTCCCAAGTAGCTGGGAGTACAAGTGCACACCACTGTGCTCAGCTATATTTTTAAAAAAATTTTGTAGAGACAGTATTTTGCTGTGTTGCTCGGGCGGCTCTCATACTCCTGGCTTCGAGCAGTCCTTCTGTGTTGGCCTCTCAAGGTGCTGGGATTGTAAGCATGAGCCACTGAGACTAGCTCTATTTCCTTACTGTTGGGTATTTAGACTGTCTCCAACTTTTTAATATGACAGTGCTATAATAAATATCCTAACATACATGTATTAGATGTTAGATATATTCTTGACATATGTTACATGTTTTTGTATATATTGGTCTATTGTCTATTATATAGAATATATAATCAACACCCTTAACATAAAGAAAAAGCTGCCTTTTGTAGTACCCAAATTAGACTAATATCTGAGCCTGTTGACTTCTAGTTCAGTTAAATCTGACCTCTTCGTATGGACTCAGTTAGAAATATGGTAAAAAGCAACGGATGTTTATGATGCTTTAAAGTTCAACCCTTGGGTTTTATGTAAAGAAGTAATTGTGATAATACGGCTGCCCATTGCCCTGTGTAACAAGGAGACTTTTAAAATTAAGATCGTGATTGGCTTCCAGTTAAGGAATCACAGTGTTCAGCTAAAGCTAGTGGTATTTACCAAGTGAGTCTGTGAAAACATTCTTTTTTACCCTCAGATGCACACTCAGCCTTCTGTTTTCCAAGTGACATTATTATAGCCTTTAGTAGTCAGAGAAGTTAAAAGCACATTTTAAAAGCATGAATAGCCGTCTCCCTACAGTTTAATAAAATTACTACTTTTAATGATATTCCAAGGGTAGGAGGATTTTTGAAAACTTAGAGGATTTAAATTTATGACCTTTTACTTTTTTTTTTTTGAGACACAGTCTGTCTAGCTCCTGTTAGAGCCATCCTGTTGCCCAGGATGGAGTGCAATGGTATAGTCATGGCTCATTGCAGCCTCAACTTCCTGGGCTCAAGTGACCCCTCCAACCTCAGCCTTCCTAGTAGCTGGGACTACAGATGTGTGCCACCATGCCCAACTAATTTTTTCTTTTTGTAGTGACCAGCTGACACGTTGCCCAGGCTGGTCTTGAACTCTTTTGCTCAAGTGATCCTCCTGCCTTGGCCTCCCGGAGTGTTCGGATTACAGGTGTGTGCTATTGCACACAGCCGTTTTATACAAATTATACAGATTATAGAAGTTTAAAGCATGTATCCAAATGTGTTTGTGGTGTTGTTATTGTTTTGGGTTGCTCAATAGCTTCTGACTTTGTTTAATTGAATAGTGGAAATGCAGCCATTTAAGAAGTTTTGGGTATGACTCCATTTACTGAAGAAGCAATGTAATTAAGTCTTAAGCTAGGATTAGAGGAACGTTATGAATCTGTCCTATCAAATTCAAGGTTTTTTTTTCAGGGCACAGTACCTTCTTGGAAAGCTAAATGCACCAAATCTAATTTATTGACCATCTCTTAACCTACCAGTCTTCAGTCATCTTTAGTCATTTTATTTACTTTATGGATTTTATAAGGATTTTGAGGTTAGGAATGTTAGAACATTCCCTGATCCTTGGTCTGTCACGGACCAGGCTGCACAGCAGGAGGTGAGCTGCTGGCAGGCAAGTGAATATTACTGCCTGGTCTCTGCCTTCTGTCAGATCAGTGGGGGCATTAGATTCTCAAAGGAGTGTGAACCCTATTGTGAACTGTGCATGTCAGAGATCTAGGTTGGATGCTGTTTTATGAGAATGTAATGGCTGTTGATATGAGGTGGAACAGTTTCATCCTGAAACCATCCCCCTGCCCGTCTTGTCTTCCACAATACCAGTGCCTGGTACCAAAAAGGTTGGGGACCGCTCTGTTAGAAAACTACATTGGGAATTTAATTGTGATACTTAGTTGGTTGTCAAAGGGTTTTTTGCCTTTATGTTTCACTTTTTTCATCTTCCAACTTTCCCTTCCCCAGAACTGGTGCTACAAGTCAATTATTTAACTTGAGTCTTAGATTTTTAATCTGTAAAAGGCAGATATGCATAAAGACTACCTATTTTGATTACCTAACTCTGTGCCTAGCATATAGTAGAAGCTTAAACAAAATGGTAGTTCTGTCAGTATAACTGCTAGTTATCCTCCTTTCTGTCTTATCTAACTGTTTCCTTATTTCTTCATCTTGTCTGTTAACTGCTTTTAGAATTTTAAACTTGCAATAACTTCAGTAATTAATTTTGCTTGATGTTAACTCCTATCTTGGGAAAATTTTCCTGACAAAGCTATCTGTGGTCAACCTATCTTATGTCAATGTAAATCCTGATAAAACTTGCTTTCTAATTTCAAAAAGTTAAACTTTGTATAACATTTGTATCAATTTTTAAAAGTTTCTAGAATCACATTTGAAGGAATTTTAATTTATCTGGCCTTAACTTCACCACCCAATTTAGTAATTGTCTCTGCAGTAGTGTGCCTGAAAGTTTAGACATTCACATACTACTGCCATTTCTACAAAATGCCTATGTTAATATTTACTTCATAGTTTAAAAACTTTGCCTTGCTTAAGCAATAATATCTGCGAAATTACAGGTTCTTTATACTAGCTATATGTTTTTTTCTAATGTATATTAAAGAATCTACATAACCATTTTGTGTACTACCTAATTGTATTGAATTATCTATTTACTGCTTCAAGCATCTCCTAAAGATTACTTAAGCCTCTGAATATAATTCTCTTTCCCCTTTTTTCTCTTTCTGTCTAAAACTTGACCACAGTAAATCTTTTTCTGTGATGGTGAGATGTGGGTTTTTGGTGGACAGGAAGCATAAATATTTGTTGTATACAGTAAATCTGATAAATATGAACATACAGGAATATTACACTTTTTTCATTTTAATATTTGGAGACGCATGTTGGGGAGGGGGACTGGAAATCCCAGTATTTTGTATATAGACTTTCACTCCTTCTTTCTCAAATGGTTTGCTCCCTACCTCCACTCTTGACTATTACTAATGTTTCCAAGTCAGACATGTCTTGGAACTACTACAGACATGTAGTTCAATATCTACAGAGAATAAACCATCTCCATGGGGATAGGTTAGTTACCTGACTGAGGTGGTATATGGGGCAGGAGTGTCCTTACAACAACTACTACTACTACTACCACTACTGCTACTACTACTACTACTACCACTACTACTACTACTACTACTACTATCACCTTTTCTTAATCAACTGATTTATGATTCTCTAACCTCCTGCAGACTTTCATTTCTTCAGCTTTTGCCCATCCCTTACCCTTGCCTTTGCTTTTGCCCATCCTTTCCTCTTGCTTTTAGGAGCTTCTGGTACTTCTGGTTCCTAAGTCTTTTCCCCAGTTTTGATATAATTCCCCAACCACTGCCATTTTTGGTTAGCGTTTAGATTTCAGTGGTCTGAAATTTCTGCTCTGCTAAATCACCAATTGTCTATTTGCTTTTTATAGTCCAAAATTTAACTGTCTTCTTTCATTCTGTTACATGCAGACTTTTTGTTTTTATTTGCTAATATATTTTTAAAATTTCTTGTCATTTTAGTGGAAGGGAACTAAGATTAACTATATTATTTTCCCCATTATATATATATATATATATTTTTTTTTTCTGAGAGAGTCTCACTCCGTTGCCCAGGCTGGAGTGCCGTGGCATGATCTCTACTTACTGCAAATTCCATCTCCTGGGTTCAAGTAACTCTTCTGCCTCAACCTCCGAAGTAGCTGGGGCTACAGGCGTGCTCCACCATGCCTGACTAATTTGTATGTTTTGCTAGTTTTTGTATTTTTAATAGAAATGGGGTTTCACCATTGGCAAGGCTTGTCTCAAACTCCTGACCTTGTGATCCACTCACCTTGGCTTCCAAAGTGCTGGGATTACAGGCATGAGCCACTGCACCCAGCTCCCATTAGAATCTTAAATTCCATGAAAAGGGAGTATTTCTGTGTTACTACTCTATCCTCATTGGTGATAATAGTTTTTGTGTATAAATATTTGAATGACGTACCCATTAGGTTGTCTGTATAACAAGTAGCATTTTATGAATTCCTTTAGTAAGCTTAATTTCATCTGGACATTACAAAATTTATGTAGGTTGAGTATCCCTAATCCAAAAAATTGAAATCCAAAATGCTCCAAAATCCAAAACTTTTTGAGCACTTGACATGACGCTCAAAGGAGAGGCTCATTGGAGCATTTAAGATTTTGAATTTTTGGATCAAGGATGCTCAGTCAATATTATGCAAATATTCCAAACTCTGAAAAAAACCCAAATCTGAAACACTTCTGGTCCCAAGTGTTTCAGATAAGGGAGACTGTACCTGTATTAATATAAAAAGAATTCTTTTAAAAATGGTTGAAGACAATGAGGTCCAGGAGATGGGGAGACATGCCTAAAGTTACATGGTAACAGAACTTGATTTCAAAACACTTGTTCTTAATTGTGAATCCTGGGCATTATCTACTAAAAGCTGTTCCTTGTTTGAATTGTGATAATCAAATCAGTGAGCTGGCTCAGTGGGCCTTCAGATTATACAATGAAACACTATTGTTAGGCCCTAATAGCTCTGAAAGTATTTTTGGAAAAGTTCTGTATAATATTAATAATGTTACCATTGATAGGGTAATGTTACCAGGATCTCTGTTAATTCGTTTAAGAGTTTTAGACCTATAACACTGGATGTTTTTCCTAAGTAATGATAAAGGAAGATGACTTTGTGCAGGCCCAGATGAGAACAGAGGAGCATTTCTTCCTGGAGGGAGCTGCAGAGAAACTGGACTCCTTAGGCTACAGCTGGATTTCAATTAATTAGCCCTCAGATATTTGTAAATAGAGTATACTAGCCCTTACACAGCACTAATGGCCTTTGGGTAATAATATAAGCTAGCCAGCTAATGTTTCACTAAGTTTAGCGACAGCCCTAGTGTCATTTCTGTTTCTACCCATATGCAAAGATTCCCAAACTTTGGCTGTTCATCACACTCTTAGTAGGCCAGTGATCTTTTCATGATATCATTAGAGCTAAAGAAATACCAAATAGTTTTATTTTTTTAGTAGGTAGGTCCAAAGAAAGTATTTATGTCCTAACAGTAGCCATTTGAATAAATAATATATGAATTATTTGATTAAGTATTTTTACTTTATTGTTAAGTAACCAACATTTCTAATGAGATGTGTGCATCTCTTGGACACTGTACAACTTCTTCCACATTGTGGGGGTTTTTGTTTGTTTGTTTGTTTGTTTTGCAGTGAGGGTAGAGGAAGCATGATTCTTCTTTTTTTTCACATTACAGAGACTCAGTTTTGTAAAGATGTGATACTATGGAAAGGATTATAATAGGATCTAATGGACCGTTGAGTTAGTGGTTCATACAGTAATCTACAGATACCTAAAATTACTTTGTTTCCCTCAGAAATTTAAAGTGTGTCTCAGGTGTCTGTGAGTTCACTGCACTTTGGTGTACTGTTTGGAAACTATCTTAGGGTTAGAACATGTAAACGCAAATCTGTTTAGAATCTAAAGGAATTTTAAAGCCTAATTTCAGTTTAGAGTAAAGTTGTGTTTTCTTTACCTTGGATTTTTAGTTTTGCTTTATGTGAAAATGTTTTTGCTATCAAAATAAAAAACACAAAGCTTTCTATCTTTGCTCACAGATTTTTTAAAAAGAATCATTGACAAAAGTTTTCATTTATTTAAACTTTCTAAAGCAGAGCACTATCTAAGTACCGATTATTTGGTAAAGGGAATAGGGAAATAACCGAGGTAGAGAGAAATGGAACGTTTGTCTTCTGGTATCTAATTAAATCTTCTGCTTATGTGATTGGGTCAACAGTAAACGTGTTTTGAACACCAAAGGTAGGTATGTAAATGAATACTTCATGGTTGTAATTGTTAGGCATATAATTTGATCTGAACTATGTAATGAGAAAGACATATGATTATCATTCTTTAAAAGACTTTGAGACATAACACTGCACAAGAGCATTTTTCAGTAAATGTCAAAAATGAGATGAATTAACTTTTTTATTTTTTATTTTTATTTTATTTTATTTTTTTTTGTAAAGACGGGATTTCACCACGTTGATCAGGCTGGTCTTGAACTCCCGACCTCAGGTAATCCGCCCACCTTGGCCTCCAAAGTGCTTGGATTATAGGCATGAGCTGCCACGCCCGGCCCAATTAACTTGTTTTATGTAAACATTTTGTTTTCTTTCTTCTAGAAGTCCTGTTCTGTCCTTCTGACATGAGATCAAGAACTTTGGGTCCTTTTAAAATAAAGTAAAACCCAGTGACATTTTGGCAATTTAAATGAATCTAAAATTTCAATTACAAAGGAAAGAAACCATATAATAAGCACATTTGTATTGAAGGAATGTTTTTCCCTTCTAAACAACCCTTGTGTGTTAATGTTTGATTTGACACATCTAAATCAATAGTGTTACTGTCTTACCAGTTGCTTCATACTAACTTGTATGAATTTATAGAGTAACATGGCCTTAGACGAAAATCTATGTTTGTTCACATAGCTATTATTTAGTCCAGTGTCAGTGAAATACTTTTTATATTGTTAACACCTAACCAAACATTTAGATATTGCTTTATTTTTGCTATGTAAAATTTTGATACTCCCTGACAGCTGAAAAATAACAGGTAAATGTTTGAGTGTCTCTTTTCACATAGCTCTAGCTGACTCTGCTTTTACTTTTCCCTTTGTAGATTAGAGCCGAAATATAAATAAACTCTGAATGAGCTGACTACTCAGTGGATGATTTCTGATTAACTAGGATTTAGAGTAGGTTTTGCTTTTTGATGGGGGGGGTGAGCTGACTACTCAGTGGATGATTTCTGATTAACTAGGATTTAGAGTAGGTTTTGCTTTTTGATGGGGGGGG
>NW_016107471.1:110177-125517 GCF_001604975.1 Cebus imitator | reverse complement strand
AAGAGGTGAGGGAGGAATTTTTGTAACAATTTCTTGTTGAAATATCAGAATTAGCTGGTTTCAAAAACTACTAGAGGACATTCCGGCAATTTTATATAGGCTTTGAAGTGTCTTTTAAGTGGTGTCTTTATATTTTCAAATAGGATTTAAATGCTCATTCATGGCTGGGGAGGGGGGTACTTGGATGTTTTATTCAGAAGATTTTTTTGGTTTCTACTTTTGTAAGCTGTGATACGAAGTTTGTGTTATACCTTAAATTTGTTATGTGTATTTTCATGACTTTGAATATTAAATATGTTGGTTCATATAATCTGCAGAGTGCCAAACTAAAGCAAATAAAAGGTACTATATAAATTAATAAATGTCTGACTTAGTTTCCTCCTTCTTCCTGCCTTCCTCCCCACCTTCTTTTCTTTCCTCCCTCTGATATTTATTAAGTAGCTACTCTGTGCCACACACATTGAAGGCACTGGTGAGTCAAAGATTAACAGTGGTTCTTGTTACATAGTATAGAAAAGAGTGTGCAAAAATTGCCTGAAAGCAAGATTTGCCTTTGTAATACAAAATGCGAATTGATTGGTATGTAAGAATATAAGAGGAACCAAAAATAAGGACGCTGTCTTAAGCTTAAACAATTTTTAAAAAATCTCCTATAGTATTAATTTTAGTCTTAAATTAAGAGCTGGTATGATTTTGTTTTTTCTTTGAGTTGTTGATCCTAGTGTAGAAATGACTTTGTATTGAATACTATTACCTCAACAGTAGCTTGCTATAACAGAAACTATATTTTGCATTTCAGGTTCCAAGTGTTATATATTTGGTTCCAATATGATCAACTATTATGTTATTAATGGACTAAGTTTTAAATGGTAATGTGTTATAGTTTGGCAGTTTCCTTTCTCAGTGGCACATAAAATAAAGGTATGTTTTCAGTCAGTGGCATCTTAGGTTGATTGAGATACATATTTTATATTATATCCCATCACTCCAGGTCCCCTTGTAGCATCTCAAATATTTGTGATTCTTCACGACAATCAGGAAAAGAGTTATTGTGTAGTTCTTTTTAGTTAATTCATATGACTTTTTAATTCTGTTAATAAATGTTGTCTGAAATATCTGCTGTATTTGAAACCTTGTTTTACCTAGCTAAAAATAGAGAATAAGTTAATTTTCATAAAACAGTAAGTGTGGCCTCATAGTTAAGAGAATAGGTAGACAGAATGTCTTGAGTTCATATCACAGCTCCATCACTTGTTAGCTGCATAACTTTAAGCAAATGCTTAACTGATTTCAAATTCATAAAGTAGGGATAATAATAATACCTATTTTGTAGGATTGTTGTGAAGGTTGAGTTTTGCTCGGAAAAGCTCTTAGAGCAATGGCTGTCACATAGGTGCTATGTAATTGTTAGCTGCTGTTGTTATTGTTGTTCCTTTACTTGAGTTAACAATAGTGTTTTCTCTTAAACATTAAAAAAAGTACTAATTCCCTTTCTATATAAGCAACAAAACCTGAGAATTCAAGGTAAAATAGAATTTAATCTTATCTAATGAAAGTTAAAATTAAATGAACTTAACATTTAATGATGGGTATGTTGTATGGTAACTAGATAAAATTAGGATTAAATTTTTAGTCCTCTGTTTATTTTCTTTAGTATGTAGCCACTGCCAACGTAATAGAATATACAATTTAGTTATTTCTCCTAACATCAAACTCTCAGATATACAGACACATAACTCACAAGCTCTCATCCAAGAACCTTACCCATCAAACTATTAAAGGACACAGTTTCTATAATATATATCCTTGTGCTCCCAACTAATCAGTCTTCTCCTAAGATCTTTCTCTTTTACATGCCAGGCATATGTGTATTCAAATTTTTACTTTTATTTTTAAAGACAGGGCCTTGGCTGGGTGCAGTGGCTCACACCTGTAATCCCAGCACTTTGGGAGGCTGAGACGGGTGAATCATGAGGTCAGGAGTTTGAAACCAGCTGGGCTAACGTGGTGAAACCCCATCTCTACCAAAAATACAAAAAATTGGCCAGGCATGGTGGCGTGCACTTGTAATCCCAGCTACTCAGGAGGCTGAGGCAGGAGAGTCGCTTGAACCTGGGAGGCGAGGGTTGCAGAGAGCCAGGATGGCACCACTGCACTCCAGCCCGGGCAACAGAGTGAGACTCCATCTCAAAAGAAAAAAGACAGAGTCTTGCTCTAGTGCCCAGGCTGGAGTGCAGTGGTATGATCGCTGCAGCCTCAGCCTCAACCTCCAGGGCCCAAGTGATCCTCCCACCTTAGCCTCCCAAGTGGCTGGGACTACAAGTGCACACCACCACACCCGGCTAATGTTGGTATTTTTGAAGAGACAGGGTTTTGTCATGTCGACCAGGCTGGTCTCAAACTCCTGAGCTCAAGGGATCTGCCTGCATCGGCCTCCCAAAGTGCTGGGATTATAGGTGTGATCCACTACACCCACCCTATTCAAAGTATTAATGAGCTTGAGAAGACAAAGTCTTTCTTGGTTATAAAGGTTGAATTGCCTACTTGGGTTGCAGTATGATTGAAGGTCTGCAGTAAAGGAAGAAGATACAGCAAATAGAACTGAGTCCTTGACTCTTGGGGTGGAGGGATGGGAAAGAAGTAGAGGACTTAGGGCTAAGGAAAGAAAATGAGGAGGTCCTCTTGGTGGGCAGAGAGTAGGCTCTGCTAATGAGGAAGGAGACCCAGGCATCTGGGATTCCTTCCCCCTCTGTCATCCACTGTGCAGCTCAATAGAAGAGAGAGCTGGTCAGCTGGCGCCTCCTCAATCTCCTTCCTGAAAATAACACGCTTGGTCTTGGGGAAACTCTCTGGAAAATACTATTTTGCCCAGTTCTTTTCATAGAAATACTTAATAATTTGACCTTATTTCAGTTTATCTTTTTTTTTTTTTAATGTTCAGTGTTTTTGTTGTTTAATCATCTCAAAGTAACTTTTGGCTTAGGACCAAGGATGGAAGGTAAGGTAAAGCTAGGGCAGAGGTCGAGTGATGATAGAATGATATATGCTAGATAAAAGAAGGACTAATGGTAGATAAAAAAGGTATTTCCAGAGAAGTAGGTGGATAAAGAAGTAGCAGTACTGATAGGATTGACATGGTCTCCCTGAAGAAAATGAGTGGAATCTAAACTTCCCTAATACCTTTCATGGTTTTAGTAACTCATTTTGGAAAGCACAGGCACTTAATCCATACACACGATTGGTAATTGTGTGATCCCAAATACAGACTCTCCCCCCTCCACCCCGCTTTTAGGGAGCTCTAATTCTCCCCCCAAGAAGCTTTGCAAAGATTGTTTACTTGATTATTTTTTAGATGTAGTAGGCAGTCGTCATTTTTGAACTACATTTATATAATTTTTTGTACATAAATGCAGTTAAACTTACTTGGCTGTTTAAAATTTGTATTTCATTTTAGTTCTGTTGTACTTACTGTCATTCTGATTCGTAATTTAAATGTTGCCATATTTCCCTTATTAGTATTAGAGCGTTGTTGAGGAGTGTTTATACTTTGCAAAAATTTGTTAGAAAATTAAAACACATAGGAAATTTGTGTGGATTCTTAAGATGTGCATATGTTGCATCGACAGTTATTTGGATAGAAGAAAATGAGATTAAATTTTTTCTAAAGATTCTGAAGAAACAAGCATTATAAGGAATTTCAATATAATCTAAAGGATTTTATGAACTGTTGTAAATATATTCTATTTTAAAATAGAAATGAATAAATGGAATGAATAAATTGTTGCGTTCATTCATAAGACTTACTACTTATGAGAGAGAACAAATGGAAAAATAGAGAAAGTGAAACAATATCTCGTTGAATTTTTTAAAGAAATAATAGAACACAGAATTTAAGCTGTCAAAGTATCAAAACTTTGGCTGAGCACTAATTAAAAATTAATTTGAACAGTTAATGTTTATATTGAAATTTTAAAACTCGTATTTTCTTGTTTAGTTCAATATGCCTAGTTTTAGATAAATAATAGTGATGTGTTTTAGATAAATAATAGTGCTGTGAGTGATGATTGTCTTAGGTGCTTAGGTTTACCCCTACTGTTCAAGAGTTCTTATTAATATAAGTAAAAAGTTGTAGTCTTCTCCCTATATTAGAAACATTTAAACATGTTAATACAGTTTTTGTTTAATATAGGCAAATGGTATATTGATTGCTTTTTCTGAACTGAGTTTTGTGGAATTCTGTTTTATAAAACTGTTAGGAAAAAGCTATCATGAGATGAATCTTTTTTTATTATTTCAGTCTATGAACTTATTTAATTTCTATGTTAAAACCTTTGAGCTGTAGTAATAGACATATTAGTAGTAAGAAACTGTTGCCGTTAAGATTACTAAGTCAAGTTTATTTCCACATCTAACATATATATCATGGTAAGGTTAGTCTTTCAAAAGCTATATTTTATCTGATTTGTTCAAGAAATTACCCTGATTGACTGATTTTTTTGTATTTATGACTTCATGTCCAAATTCCTGTTTAGCCCCAGTGTCTTTGTAATATGGTCCAGTCAGTCTAGTTTCTCCACAAAACACCCTGGTAGTTCAGCAAACATTTGTTGAACATGTACAACATCTACCATGTTTTATAATAGGAGTATGAAATACTGTGGCGATGATAATATTGTGATGGTGCAATCTATTGCCCCAAGCAAAGTAGTGGAACTATCAAAACATAGCAGTGGCTTTCAAACTTTTTTTGGACAGATAAAATTGTGCTTTATTGGTGACGCTAATATTATGAATAGTTTTACTGTTAATGACATTTTCCAAAACGACAACTTTTTAAAATAAGATTACGAACAAAATATTTTCTGGATTTTCAGGATAGCTGTTTTCTGGGAAAAAAAAAAAATCTCTATATATTTTAAAATCCAGTACTTCTCCTGGTTTGTTTTTATAGGTAAGTGGTTAGGCTCAGATAATTATAAACTCATTTTTCACCTTCTTGCCTATTCAGTATTAATATTCCCCAATTAAACAAGATGTAGGTCAGTTCTAACTAGAACTGTGTTTTCAGATTGCAAGATAGGTAGCATTCCAGGTTTCTGTTCTCCATAAACCAGTAACATCCCTCAGTCATCAAGTGACCAAAATGCCTCCACAAAATTTCATAATGCCTTTTAGGGAATGGGACTGACTCAGCAAGAATCATTGAGCAAGAATCATTGAGCCCAGAGCATTATGG
Organism: Cebus imitator; assembly: GCF_001604975.1. Classification (NCBI taxonomy): domain Eukaryota; kingdom Metazoa; phylum Chordata; class Mammalia; order Primates; family Cebidae; genus Cebus; species Cebus imitator. Next base: position 120,281 of record NW_016107471.1, on the reverse strand, counting down.
ACTTGCTCCTGAGATGTTCTCAGAAGATTCTCACCCTGCTACCAAGTCCCAAGCTATCAGGGGAATTAAAACAAATAGCTTTCAGTTGAGAGGCTACAGGGAGTCTTTTTCAGGGAGCCAGCCAGGTTTCAATCTGCATCTGAGGATAGCAAGTTGTTAATCGCTGAGCAGGATTTTTAGGCAGTAGAATGGAATGATTTGGAAGGGAGAGGAAGAATGCAGTATTGGATCAGATTAGGATATGTACACAGCAACACGAAGTGAGAATCTGTATAGTGAGATGAGACTTGGGGAAGCTGGGTCTGCTCTTGGTGACTGAGGTGTAAACTTGGAAATGAGACCTGACACAATTCCTCCAGATAGCCCCTTTAAAATTTTTAAAAAATATTTTACAATGTTAACATACAGAAAGCTATAGAGCCAGATGAATCCTTGTATAACTGTCATCCAGCAATAATAATCATCAACCTATAGTCACTCTTATTTTTTTGGCTGCAATTCTCAGTAATTCTGTGTTCTACAAAGTGACTCAGTATACTCATAAGTAATCTGAAACCAAAGTTTTGAAAACTGCTCATTGCTATTTTCTATTGTTTCTTTTTTTTTTTTTCAGTCCTGTCAAGCATTTATTGTTTCTTTGTTTTGTAAACCAATTATACTCTTTTAGTTATTTTAAAATATACAGTAAATTGTTGTTGACTGTAATCACACTGTTGTGCTATTCAGCACTAGATCTTATTCATTTTAACTATATTGTTGTGCCCAGTAATCATTCTTACTCCCCTCCTTTACTTCCCACCGCCCTTCTCAGCTTCTGGTAATCATCCTTCAACACTCTTTTTTTTTGCCCCCCTTTATTCTGTTTCTTTATAAAAATTGTGTTTCAGGCCGGACGCGGTGGCTCACGCCTGTAATCCCAGCACTTTGGGAGGCCGAGGCGGGTGGATCACGAGGTCAAGAGATCGAGACCATCCTGGTCAATATGGTGAAACCCCGTCTCTACTAAAAATACAAAAAATTAGCTGGGCATGGTGGCGCGTGCCTGTAATCCCAGCTACTCAGAAGGCTGAGGCAGGAGAATTGCCTGAACCCAGGAGGCGGAGGTTGCGGTGAGCTGAGATCGCGGCATTGCACTCCAGCCTATGTAACAGGAGCGAAACTCCATCTCAAAAAAAAAAAAAAATTGTGTTTCAATGCAGCACATTGATTTCATGACTGACAAATAGTTACACCTGGCAGTTGGAAAACTGAGTTCAGGTTTTGGAGTTAGACTGGTTAGGTTCGAGCTCTGACCGGCCCATTCAGCAACTCTGTTCTTAAGCATTAATTCTTATCTTGTCTTGTCTTCTTGAATGTACATTGTGTATGCCTCCTAAAATTTTTGTAAGAATTATGAGATACTGGATTTTAGTGCTAAATAGTACCCTATCTTAAGTTTCAGACATGGGATCTGAGTCTAGATTTCTGATTCTAAAATCCGAGTTTTTGTCTTGTAGTTGTGTAATCCAACACCCATGTTATAGAAGATTATTTTTTTAAAAAAGAAAAATACCAAGAGATAATGTATCCTTATCATTCATACGTATTTTCATATGTTAAATTGGAAGCATTTTCCAGCGTTATTTTGAAAACTGTTTTCAAATAATATTCTCCAGAGGCAGAAGTGTTATGGATAAATTGAATAAAATATTTATCTACTTTTAGTTATTTAGTGAAACACAGATAATTTTATTGCGATTTTAAAAATACTACATTTGGGGATTTTAATTATATAGAGAAGAAAGGAGAATCATATAATGAAGTCTCTTTGTACTCATATTCAGTTGAAATAATTATCAACTCATGGCCAGTTTTGTTTTATCTATACCAGCATGCTACCCATCCTACTTCTTATGTTATTTTGAAGCAAATCCCAGGTGGCATGTTATGTCATCTTTAAATACTTCCGTATACATCTCTAAAACATATGAATTTTTTTAAACCGAAAGGACAATATCGTTATCTCACTTGAAAAAGTTTAAAACAGTAGTTCCTTAATCTCATCAAGTATACATTGTTCGAACTGTTTCTTAAATATTTTTTGAAGTAGTTTCTCTGAATAAGGATGCAAATGAGATGAGTACCTTGTTGTTGATTCAAATGTCCTTTGAGTTTCAAATTAATACATCTCCTTTCTCTTCTTTTTGCAACTTATAAGTTGGAGAAACTGGGCCATTTGGTCAGCAGAGGCTTGTTTTCACATGACAGAGATCCAGGAGTGGTTTTTGTAGTTTTAAAGGGTTATTTTAAAAAGAAAAAAAGGAAAACCACCTGACTTTATGCTGCTAAATCCTCACCAACACTTACTATCATCAGTCTTTAATTTTAGTCATTCTCGTAGGTGATTCATCATAGTTTCGACTTGCATTTCCCTAATGACATGATGTTGAACATCTTTTTGTGTGTTTATTTGGCATTTCTGTGGTGAAATGTCTTTTCACATTTTTGGTCATTTTTAATTGGGTTGTTTTCTTTTTATTGCATTCTAAGAGCTTATTATCTATTCTGGCTACAAATTTATCAGGTGTGTGTTTTTGCAAATATTTTTTCCTAGTCTGTGGCATGCCTTTTTATTTCCTTAACAATATTTTTTGAATAGCAAAAGTTTAAGTTTGATAGTCAATTTTTTAAATCTTTTTGAGACAGTCTCCCTTTGTTGCCCAGGCTGGAGTGCAGTGGTGCAATCTCAGCTCAATGCAACCTCTGCCTCCCTGGTTCAAGCGATTCTCATGTCTCAGCCTCCTAAGTAGCTGAGACTACAGGCATGCACCACCATGCCTGGCTGATTTTCATATTTTTAGTGGAGATGGGGTTTCACCATGTTGACCAGGCTGGTCTTGAACTCCTGACCTTAAGTGATCTGCCCACCTCAGCCTCCCAAAGTGCTGGGAATACAGGTGTGAGCCACTGTGCCTGCCTATGATGATACATTTTGAGGTAATTTTTGTAACTGATTGAGTTAAAGGATTGAAGTTAACTTTTTCCTTTTAGTGAGAGGGAATTTATGGATATCTTTGTTACAGCACCATCTGTTGAAAAGATCATTCTATCCCAATTGACATCTTTGCTGAAAATTAAAGGGCCAGGCTGGGCACATGGTGGTGCATGCCTGTAATCCCAGCACTTTGGGAGACAGGCAAGTCATTTGAGCCCAGGAGTTCGAGATTAGCCTGGTCAAAATAGCAAAACCCCATTTCTACAAAAAACACAAAAATTAGCCAGACATGCTGACAAGCACTGTAGTCTCAGCTATTTGGGAGGCTGAGGTGGGAGAATGGATTGAGCTCAGGAGGTCAAGGCTACAGTGAAGCATGATTGCACAACTGCACTCCATCCTGGGCAGCAGAGCCAAGACCACCAAGACCCTGCCTTTAAAAAAAAAAAAAAAAAAAAAGCATAGTTCTATTTCTGGACTCTAGTGCATTCTTCTGATTTGTATGAATATCTTTATGCTAATAGCATATTGTCTTGATCACTGTCCCTGGTAAGTATTGAAATCAAGTAATATAAGTTCTTTATTTTTTCCTTTAAAAATGTTTTTTCAGATTATTTTAGATCCCTTTCATTTCCACTTAAATTTAGAATCAGTTAGATAGTTTCTACAAAAAAAAACTGTTAGGATTTTGATTTTAGGACTGCCTTGAATTTATGTATCAGGTTGAGGAGAAATTGTCATATTGACAAAATTGAGTCTTCAGATTACTAACATAGCATATTTTTCCATTTACTGAGGTCTTTTAAATTTTTCTTAGCAAGACTTTTATAGTTTTAATGCAAGGGTATAGTATGTTTTTTGTTATTTTTGTTTGTATTTTAAATAGCATTTTTCTTTAATTTGAATTTTCACATTTATTAGTTGCCAGTATATAAAAATACAGTTTATTTTTGTATCTTGTGATCTTTCTAAACTCATTTGTCAGTTCTAATAGTTTGTTTTTAAGTAAGCCCTTGTAATATTCTATATAGAAGACGATGCCATCTATGACTAAAGATATTTCACTTTTTCTTTTCCAGTAAGTTTACCTTTTATTTCTTATGCTTACCTTATTGTCCTGGTTGGACTGCCAGTATGATAGATGTTAAGTAGAAATGGTGAGAGCAAAAATGGTAAAAGCAGCTTACCTGATTCTTGGTCCTAGGGGAAAAGATTGATTTCTTTTACCAATAACTGTGATGTTAGATATGGGTTTTTCTGATCAGATTAAGGGTGTTCTCTTCTAAGTTTGCTAAGATTTTTTTTTTTTTTAAGCATGAGGGTATGTTTGTGTCATGCTTATTACTGATGTATTGGCAAATATATATATATGTATACACAAATATTTCTCCTTTATTCTGTAAAGATGATGAATCACACTGATTTAAAGGTTAAACGAAGTGTTTTACTGGGATAGACCCCATTTTGGTCATAATTGTCCTTTTTATGTATTTTGCATTTGTTTGGCTAAAATTTTGTAAAGACTTCTGTGTCTTTGTCAGATTACATTGATCTATATTTTTTATTTATTTAGAATGTCCTTTTTTTTCGGTTTTAGTACAAGAGCATTGCTGGCCTTATAATAAGTTGAGAAATATTTTTTCCTTCTGGAAGAATTTGTAAACAGTTGGTATTTCTTTAAAAGTTTGATAGTTTACCAAACCATCATGGTTTGAAATTTTCTTCGCTTTCTTTACTATAGAGAGCTATTCAGGTTATGTACTCCTGCTTTATTGAACTTTGGTAGCTTCAGTCTTTCAAGGAATTTGTCAATTTTATAAAAGTTATCAAATTTACTGGCATAGGCCACACGTGGTGGGTGACACCTGTAATCCCAACACTTTGGGAGGCCGAGGCAGCAGGATTGCTTGAGGCTAGGAGTTCAAGACCAGCCTAGGCAACATGACGAAACTCCATCTCTTATATTAAAAGTACAAAAATTAGCCAAGCATGGTGATGCTTACCTGTAGTTCCAGCCACTTGGCAGGCTGAGGCATGAGAATTGCATGAACCCAAGAGGCAGAGGTTGCAGTGAGCCTAGATCACTCCGCTGTACTCCATCCTGGTAACAGAGTGAGACTGTCTTAAAAAAAAAAAAAAAAAAAATTTAGTGGCACAACAATATCATTTACTTTTACTTGTTATATTTTCTGTCTTGTCTTTCTTCTTCCTGATCAGTCTGCCAAGAGGTTTACTAATTTTATCAGTTACTTCTAAGAACCCACTTTTGGTTTCATAAATTTTTTTCTGTTACTTTGTTTTATTGTTTTTCACTCTTATTTTTATTTTATTCCATTGATTTTTGGGTTTCATTTGCTCTTTTTATAACTTTTAAAGATGAAAGCCTTGATCATTGATTTGAAACTTCTTTAATAAAATAAACGTGTTGTTATAAATTCTAAGCTCTGCTTTTAGGTGGATCTCAAATTTTATATTTTGCTTTTAAACTTTATATGAAAATAGTTTCTACTTGTGATTTCTTCTTTCACTTGATTATTTGTGAATTAATTTCCAAATATTTAGAAGATTTTTCAGATAGCTTTTTGTTGCTGATTTTAATTCAATAATGGTCAAAGAACATTCTTGGTATAATTTCATCAACTTATGTTTGCACAAATCCTGTTTTATGCACCACAATATATTCTGTCATGTTGAACCTACAGTGTGTTTATATATATACACACACACACACATATAAAATACATATATATATAACATTTAATATATACATATATATAATAGTTTCTTATATTTATTCATGTATTTATCATTTTGGATGTTCTTCATGCCTTTGAGTGATTCCAGATTTCCAAAACTTTATTTAACCTTTTTTTGTACTGAAGGTCTGCTGCTCAGTTTTTGTAAGATATATATCTTTTAACTTATCACAGTCTACTTTCATGTAATATTATACTGCCGTGTATAGTGTAAGAACCTTACACTAGTATACGTCTATTTCCTGCCTTTGTGTCATTGCCATACATTTTACCTTTCCATGTGTTATAAATTTCACAAATGTCATCATTATTTTTTCTTTTCACTTATATATTAAGCAGATTACCAAAAAATAAGAAATAGCAGTTTCTTATATTTATTCATGTATTTTGGATGTTCTTCATTCCTTTGAGCAGTTCCAGATTTCCTCGTGGTATCCTTTTCTTTTACAGACAGACTTCACTTAACCTTTTTTTATATACTGAAGGTCTGCTGCTCAGTGTTTGTTATTTGTAGAAGTCTTTATTTTTCTTTTCTTTTTGAAACATTTTACTGCATTTAAAACCTTTATTTGACAAATTTTTCTTTCTAGTACTTAAACGTTGTCATTTCATTGTGTTTTCTGGCTTGTATAATTTCTGTTGATAAGTTCACTTTAATTCTTCGTACTTTATTTTTCTTATATACTTTAGCATATAATCTGCTTTCACCTACCTCTCTTTTTAAATTTAAATTTTTAGTTTTTTAATTCTTCCTCTGTTACTTCTAAGATTTTCTCTTTTTTAAAAAAATTTGATTATAATGTGTGTATGGCTTCTTTTTGCTTATTCTTTTTGGACTTGTTGAGCTTGCATCTGTGTGTTTATAATTTTCATCAAGTTTGGATGAAATTCAGCCATTATTTCTCCCATTGCTTTTTTCGGCTTATTTCTCTCTTGTTTCCTTCTGATACTCCAATTACACGTTAGACTGCTTGATACTGTCTCACAGGTCACATTAATTTATATACTCCTAATACATGAACAACTGAGAAAGAAAAGATTAACCTATAGAGAAATGGAAAAGTAAAGAGAGACCTCAAAAGAAATGTAAATGACTCTTAACCATAGCAACAGCTGCTAAAATTACACCGAGATAACTTTTTCCCACTTATTATATTGGCAAAAACTGCAAAAATATGAAAATTCTGATGGGAGAACAGGTAATGTCATGCTGAAGGAAATTTAAAATGATATAGTCCCTACTGAGTGGAGTTTGGAAGTACCTGCCAAATTGACATATTGATTTGCATTTTGAGCCAGCAATCCTAAGAATCTATCCAGGAAACCATTGCATATATACAGAAACTATATATATGTAAGACTTTCTAACGCGTGTTTCTTAGAAAGTGTAAAAAACCCAAATGTTAATCAGTAAAGCTCTGATTAAAATATGGTAGGGGCATGTATTTAATAAAATTACTGTGCAGTTGAAGAAAGGAATGGGGAGAATCCACGTCTGCTCTTAGGTATAGCAGATACAGGAATTCTCCTATTTCTCATGATTTCCACCAACTTCTTCCTCCAAATGTATTTATTCCAGTTACAATAGATTGCTTAAGAATTTCTAGGATACTTGTCACTAAAAGAACTGTAGTGGTTGCTAACAAAATTTTGGAGGGAAGTTGTGATTCATCAAGTAATCCCTATACTAAAAGATGCCTGGAATGTTAGATACATACTGTATCCACAGGGATACTATGTGTGATGAATAGGTTCCCAGGTTAGTGGATAACAGTGTTGCCATGGGAAAGAGCATTCAGAATTTTAACTGGAGATGTCACAGTTCATCTCCCAGTTAATCTCCAAGATGATTTGTCTCATCTTGGCAATACATTCATTCTTTTATGAAACACTGAGTGTTTTGTTTTGTTTCTTCCTTTTTTCTTTTAATGTGCTTGTAAGGGAGTCTATGTATGTTGAGGGGGTAGGAGGAGGGAAAGTTAGTGTTGTGGGGCTGGGTCTCAGAAAATGAAAACAAAGATAAGTAAAATAGCATCCCAGTGCTCTGGGAGTTCATGGTTATCTGCCTCAACTTTACTTTCTGTTTACACTAATCTGTGATAATTTAAGAATTCTAACTTTAAGCTAATGATGTTGGATCCTATTGTGAGGGATTTTTGTGTCCATATGCTGGAGAATGAGTGATGATTGCTTTCACAGAGTAGAAGACTAGAGATGAGACCATTCTTTATTGTTTTCCAGGTCTTATACTTTTGCCTCCCCTACTGTTCATGAAATGATTGACCTCCTCCCACTTCTTTAAGGAAATTCTTGATTTAAAATGCCTTGTGTGCTCTTTTATCCTTTCTGTTCTAGGACCTCTATCACGTATTTTTATAATTGTAGTTTTATACATTTTAATGTTAACTAGAGCATTTGGTCATATCTCTCCTTTTTAAAAGTAATTTTATTGATTATCTTATATATTTATTCTTCCAGATCATGGACCCCTACTTTCCAAATAAATTTCATCATGATTTTGATCGGAATTTTAATTTATGTGTTAAGATGTTTTTGGTATCTTCACAATACTAGGATTTTTTTTTTTTTCTTTTTTTTTTTTTTTTTTTTTTTTTTTTTTTTTTTTTTTTTTTTTTTTTTTTTTTTTTTTTTTTTTTTGGTTGAAACGGAGTCTCACTCTATTGCCAGGTTGGGAGTACAGTGGCGGGATCCCAGCTCACTGCAACTTCTGTTTTCCGGTTTCAAGTAATTCTCCTGCCTCAGCCTCCCAAGTAGCTGAGACTACAGGCACGTGCCACCACACCCAGCTAATTTTATTTTGTATTTTTGGTAGAGACGGGGTTTCACCATGTTGGCCAGAATGGTCTCAATCTCTTGACCTCGTGATCCTCCTGCCTTGACCTCCCAAAGTGTTGGGATTACAGGTGTGAGCCACGGCGCCCGGCCAATACTAGGATTTTCTTAATTTAAGAGTAGGTTTTAATTTGTATTCAGTAAAGTTTTATAGCTTTTTCATACACGTACTCTGTTTTTTAGTTTATTTTTATGGTTGTTACTAAAAAGTTTGTAACTGGCTGTTAATGTTACTTTGGGAAATTTTCACATATTTACTGAAAAAAAATCTTAACTCATAATTCTAAAATATTTTTGTTTTTTACAAAAATAACCTCTTCTAAAATGATGTTAATTTTGCCGCCTTTCTAATGTTAAAATCTCCTATTCTTCTTACCTACTTTTGTCAACTAGCACTTCAGAATGATATTAATAATTATGTTGATGGTGGACATCAATGCCTTGAGACTGATTTTACTTTTAAATTTTGCTGGTATATTGTCATTAAACATGATATTGTCTATTGATTTGAGAAAGTTTTTGAAAAAGTCCTAAGAGAGATTTTTTTTTTTTAAATGAGGACTAATTTCTTAACACTTTAATGCCCCGTACTAGATTTCTTTCATTGACTCTGTTTCCGCCTAGGATACATCATATTTCGTAGGATGAAATTGCCTACTATGTTGTTTAATCTTTTCACTTTAGTTCCCTGCTCCTGTACTCTGCATTGCTATACCCAGGTTCTTCCCAAAAAGAATTTTGATCGTTTTGCTCTTGTCCCAAGGAATTGTATAGCATTGTAACATCTTTTAAAGCTATGGAGTGAGTCCAAACCTCTTGCGTTATCAATTATTTATGTTCCGTCTGTGCCTTTCCAGTCGTCACCTCTTCAAAAACTGTGATGGCTTTGAGATCACACCCCACTTGCAAGCTAACATGTCAGCTTGTGTATCCTGGGAAAAGATACTAGTTTCCTGGGTTAGTTAGAGTCAAGAACATTTTAAACTCATAGCAATAACAGTAGCTACAGAATCATAATTTTGTACTATTTCCCCGAGCCCCATTCTTAACAGGTTGATATTACAAGAGCCAGGCGACACCCATATAAGCAGCCTGTTGCATTTCAGGGGAAGAACTCTGAATCTTAACCTGCTTGCTCCTTTCATTTGCCCTTTCCATTTCTGTCCTCAGACTTCTTCTCCTTGTCATTCTGATGTTGTAAGACTCCATCTCAGACAGATGCTTTCTTCCATGTCTTCCATTGTAGACCTTGTCTTTGAATATGCTGCTTATCAAGCTTGGTACCCTTTCAGTATGTTCCTTCTATCTGCAGATATTCCAGTGCACCTTCCTGGTTTGCACAGTGGCTTCAGTGTTTTCTCTCTGCAGAGGTTTTTTTTTTTTTTTTTTTTTTTTTAATTCCTGTTGTCTTCACTGACATACTGTCATACTGTGCTGTGATCAGTGCCTTAGTGTCTCTGCAGAGAGGTGGGTTTGTGTGTGTGTGTGTGTGTGTGTGTGTGTGTGTGTGTGTGTGTGTGT
>NW_016107471.1:93412-110078 GCF_001604975.1 Cebus imitator | reverse complement strand
TGTTGATTCCGTTTTTTAGCAACCCTCTCTTGTAGGTTTTTCAATATGCTGTTACATCTGTAATTCTTTTTGTTAGCATCTACAATTCCAAATTGTAACCATTCTTTAAATTACTAGATTTTCTTATAGTCTTTCCTAACTCCCCACATAAAGATACTCTTCCTTTATATTCTCATAGAATATAAAGCTAGAAAATGGCCTTTCAGTGTTATCTATCTATATATGTATTATCTTTCCTACTAGAGTATAAATTTCATTTCTTTAGTGTATCCTTTGTTACCTTCTGCAGAATGCCTTGTTTAAGGGAGACGTAGTTAACTTACTGAATGAATGATAAAGAATGAATGAACTTTTCCTTTAAGAAATGCCTGTCACTGGTGGTTGGAGTTTAGGGAAAAGATTTGTTGGCAGTGGTATGGATATGGAAGTATAATTTTTAAGCAGATAATTTAATTTATAGGAATTAAATGTATATATTGCTGAAAGAAAAACATTGTATAAACTAATTTCTGAATGCACAAATATTTCTTTAATGCTATCAAAATATATTTTCACATACTATTGAAACAGTCTATTAATAGTGGAAATAAAATGGAAACTTTTTTTCTTTCAGTGCTTAGATGAGTATGAAGATGATGAAGCAGGGCAGAAAGAGCGGAAACGAGAAGATGCAATTACACAACAGAACACTATGCAGAATGAAGCTGTAAACTTACTAGACCCAGGCAGTTCCTATCTGCTGCAGGTGAGTATTTAAAAATACCAGGAAGTCACTATCTATTTTAATGGCAATTTTTCAATTATGGTTCTTGAGTTGTATGTAGTAATATATCTCCCATTACCATCTTTCCTCCTGCTTATGCCTTCCTTACCAAAGTGGGTTCTGACATCACATGTGGGGCTCCCCTTAAGCACGTCTTCACTCTCTTCACCCTTTTCTGGCTTGGGCATCTTTTGACAGGCTGTTCTGCCATAGGGCCTCTCTTTGTTCCTGCTGAGATTCGGATAACTCATGTAGGATTGCTCCTCCATGGGGACCCTTCGTCAACATGATTAGGTTTTGAGACCTCCAGGCCAGACTGCCACTCCATGTGGACATTCACTTCATCCTGCCTGGGCTCTGGCACAGAATACCCCATGCCAGGTTGCCTTTGAAGGGTAGACAGTCTTTACCCTTCTAAAGTTCTGTCACTCTTTTCTGAGCCACCCTCCTGAAAAGAATCCCACTTGGGACTCTGGCTGCCCCTTTATGAGACTCCCTTTCTGACCTTGCCTCAGGAATGAAGTGTTTCCTTCCCTGCTTTGAACAAATCTTCCTTATTCTGCTCAGGCTCTGATTTCTTAGGTCAGACTGAATGAGCTCTGCTATGTGGGCAGTCTCCTTAGTTTGCTTGGACTTGAATTCTTTATGCCAAGCAGTTCTTCTTTATGACAGGTTCTCATATTCTGATACCCTGGTCTGAGCCATTGTGTTTCCTCTCCATGTTACTCTGCCATACCTAATGGCTTTAGCACTTAATTGTTCAGGAAAGGAAGAGGAAGGATGAGTTTTTCCTTTTAAAATCTTGTTAATTTGATAAAGCTCTAGTTTATTTTTCGTTTTCTTTATCAGTTATACATTACAGAAATTTTATTCTTCAGTCATATTCTGCATATATATTCTTCAACAGTATATCATACTAAATTATACATGCCAATATAGATATTTTAAGTTAGTCCCGAGGGCCAGTTAGCATGTTATGCCATAATTTTACTGAGGGCTGTGACTTTGTTGCTAGGTTATTTGAATAACATCAGTATTATTTTGCTGTATTCATCTGGGCTTGTATTTGTCTGATCTTATTTCACTTACGCTATTATACTTGTTTATACATTACAAGTTCTGATCTGCCACTGCACCTGTAAAGACTGTGTTCATAGGGATTTCCTTATTGATCATTATAAGCCTGAGTAAAGCAGAATGTTTTATTTAAACTTACACAAAACAGTTTGTGCTTTGCCAACATTTTTTCAGCTCTACATAGATCTTTCCACTTCCCTTTAGTAATAGAAACCATCCCATTGCAAGGAAGATTATTTCAGAAAAAGTATATTTGAAATCAGTTGTATAACAGACTTAGGGGTTTTGGGAAGATCTAATTACATAGTCTTTGAAAGTTTTAAGACCAGTACCAGTCTTAACAGTTGTACTTTTTACAAGAAGTTTCAATGATACTTGTATAGCAGTCCCCCCCTTATCAAAGGGAGTTATGTTCCGAACCTTCCAATGGATGCCTGAAATCATAGATAGTACTGAACACTATATATACCATGCACAGATTTCTTTTTCCTTCTTTACAATTTAATAGAAGATTTGTTCTTATCATAAATCTTAGCAACCTCAGGATATGATTTTTCTTTCTTTTATTATTAAGTTGAGAACTTTCACCTTCTCACTTAAAGGAAGCACTTTACAGCTTCTCTTTGGCAGATCTGAATTGCCAGCATCACTACTCTTGTACTTTGGGGTAATTATTAAGAAAACTAAAAAGTTATTTGAACATGAAAACTGGGATACCACAACAGTCAATCCGATAACCAAGGTAGCTTCCAAGTCACTAACAGGTAGGAGCATAGACACTGTGGATATGTTTCACAAAGGAATAATTCAGGCCCTGGGCAGGATGGAACAGGACAGCACCAGGTTTCATCATGCTAGTGAGGACAGCTCACAATTTAAAGTTTGTGAGTTGTTTATTTCTCGAGTTTTCCATTTAATGTTTTTGGACCAGGCTTGATCATGGGTAACTGAAACTAGAAAGTGAAAGCTTGGATAAGAGAAAAAGGACTACTGTATTTCTCCATTTTTCCCCCTATTTAATATGGAGTAGTAATTATTAAAGTGCCTAATAATTATATAGTTGTTCCTTTGCCTGGAAATTTTTGTGGCTACAGAAATATAGTTAAAACATCTAAGGTGATGTTTATATTTATGTAGAATTTTGTTCTAACATGTAAGAATGTGAAGCATTTTCCTCCTTAAAATTACTAGGGACTTATTTCAGTGAACATAATGTCCTTTACCCTCATCCATTTCGTTGCAATGATCTCACTTATATGTGAAATCCAAAAAAGTCAAACTCATAGAAGTAGAGAGTAGAATGGTGATTACCAGAGGCTAGGCTAGATGGAGAGAGGAGAAGCGCTGATTAATGGGTGCAAAGTTACAGTTAGATAGGAGGAATAATTTCTGTTTTATTGCCCAGCAAGGTGATTATAGTTCATAATAATGTATATTTCAAAATATATGAGTATTTTAAATGTTCTCACCAGAAACAAATGATAAGAGCTTGGTGTGGTGGCTCACGCCTGTAATCCCAGCACTTTGGGAGGCCAAAGTGGGTGAATGACTTGATGCCAGAGGTTCAAGACCAGCCTGGCCAATATGCGAAACCGTGTCTCTACTAAAAATACAGCAATTAGCTGAGTATGGTGGTGCTCACCTATAATCCCAGCTACTCAAGAGGCTGAGGCACGAGAATTAGTTGAACCTTGGAGGCAGAGTTTGCAGTGAGCTGAGTTCATACCACTGCACTCCAACCTGGGTGACAGGTTGTGTCTGAAGAAAAAAGAAAAGAAAACTGTGTCTCAAAAAAAAGAAAAGAAAAAAAAGAAGTGATAAGTATTTAAGGTAATTCTGTGTAGGCTATTTTTTGCATTGCTATAAAGAGATACCTGAGATTGGGTAATTTATAAGAAAAAGAGGTTTAATTGCCTCACAGTTCTACAGGCTGTACAAGCATGGCACCAATATCTCAGCTTTTCATGAGGCCCTCAGAGAGCTGCTCATGGTGGAAGGGAAAGTGGAAGCAGGCATATCACATGACAGGAGCAGGAGCAAGAGAGAGAGGGAGCAGGTCCCAGACTCTTAGCCAGAACTCATTGGTGCTAAACCATTCATGAGAAATCCACTGCCATGCCAGTCATCTCCCAACAGGCCCCACCTCCAACATTGGAGATGACATTTCAACAGGAGACATGAGATTTGGAGGAGACATCCAAAATATATTAGATGGACATGCTAGTTACTGCTAGTTACTGTAATTTGATCCTTCCATAATATATACATGTATTGAAATCAAAATAACACTTCATATACCATACATATATAATTATTATTTGTCAATTAAAAATAAAACTAAAAAAAAATTATAAGGGGCTTTTTTACTCTACCATGTAGGTTAATTTTGTTTTTTCTATCTAACATTTCTAATTTAAGATATGCCCAGTTTTCTCTTTCTGGCCAGGATATAGAAATTACTTTAAACTCCACCTCTAATTGCCCATTTTAAATACACATGAGAAGGCTACTGCCCCTCCCAGTCTCTAATCTTACTAATATAATCTATCCAGTGTGCAGAACATTTTACTGTTAAAGGTTTTTTTTGTTTTTTTTTGTTTTTTTTTGTTTTTTGAGATGGAGTCTTGCTCTGTCACCCAGGCTAGAGTACAGTGGCACTATCTTATCTCATTGCAGTCTCTGCCTCCTTGGTTCAGGTGATTCTCCTGCCTCAGCATCCTCAGTAGCTGGGATTACAGGCACCCACCTCTATGCCTGGTTCATTGTTGTCTTTTTAGTAGAGACAGGGTTTTACCACATTGGCCAGGCTGGTCTCAAACTCTTGATCTTAGGTGATTTGCCCGCATTAGCCCCCGAAAGTGTTGGGATTACAGGCGTGAGCCACTGTGCCTGGCCTAAAGTTCATACTTTGATTACAAGAATCACTTTAAATTAACATTTAGCTACAAGATGTATAATCTTTAATAAAAGACCATATTCAAATCCACCAATAAAGAATAAACTTAAGTGTTGTCTGTCTGAATCAAAATCTTAACTATTGAAATATTAACTATATACAACAAATAAGTATAGCTTAAATTCTGATTATTTATACATCTCAGACGTGAGCATGGAATGACTATAATGGCAAAAACCGCAATTACTTTCACACCATCCTAGTATGTGGGAATTCTAATTTTATCAACTGCATCAAGCTAGCAGTGTGGAAAATACTGTGTAAAACTTACTGAGGTATGTTTTAAGTGACTAAATGTTTAAAACAAAACAAAACAACTGTAGAGAAATGTAGAAATCTGATATTTTTACATGACTTCTGGTTAGCATACTTAACTCAAAACTTGTCTGATACCGACTTTTAAGTCACTTATGATTGGGTCAAAGTGTGAAATTATTATAATGCCACTGCAATTTAGAGTTGCTGAAAATGCCCTCCATTTTACATTTGTTTTTGTTAAAATTCTCCTCTACATCTCTATTACTCTAAGTTTTACCATATTACAGAAAATGTCTGTTTTAAGCCTCAGAATAGTGTTTGTTGCCAAGTTATTCATACCATTTCAGTTGATATGCCAGTAACTCACAAAGTAGCAAATCTAGTAAGGGTTGCTCTCATTTAGCAAATCTGCTGACTTCATTTCAGTAAAAGGCAATCTGGGCAATCAAGCTGATGTGGCATATTCTGAGATGTTTCAAATATAACCAAAATGAGAGAGATATGAGAGAAATGATATGTGATGTTTTAGAACTTTGTTTTAGAGATTCTGGCATTTTTTTTCTCATGCATGTGTAGACAGAAATTATATGCCTTAGTTTTAGTTCATATAGAGTTGTATTAGGGAATTTAATAAAAGAAGCTGTTTGCAAAATGTTAATCCAAATACTGTTTGTGAAACTAGCAGGGGAAAAAACCTTTTTTTTGAGAAAACATCTCGCTCCGTTGCACAGGCTGGAGTATAGTAATGTGATCTCAGCTGACTGCAACCTTTGCCTCCTGAGTTCAAGCAGTCCACCCACCTCAGCCTCCTGAGTAGCTGGGACTTCAGGTGCATGCCACCACAACCCAGCTAATTTTTGTATTTTATGTAGAGACAGAGTTTTATCTAGGCTGATTTTGACCTCATGGGCTCAAGTGATCCACCCCCATCAGCCTTCCAAAGTGCTAGAATTACAGGCATGAGCCACTGTGTCCAGCTGGGAAAACTTCTGTATAAATTGTTATCACTCACATTGATAACGTATACTTTGTGTGAGTACACATGAGCTTAATTTTTCTTTCTACTTTAAATAACCATCTAAATGTCTATATAGGGGATTTGTTTTACATGTTTGGTGCAAAAGCACAGATTAACAGATACCTGCTTAATGACAGGCAGAAAAGAAACTCTTTAAAGTTTGCTTGCCAGGTTTTGTTGTTGTCCCTGCTGTAAGAATACCTGATGCTCAGAAAGGGTTAAAATGTCTTTGTATCAACTGTCAAGGCTTGGCTTCCCCAGAACTAAGCCTGTTTATGGGGTCAAGCCCGCATACACAGTCACTCAAGTATTCTTTGACCTGGTTATTTCCTGCAACTGGTTACTTCCCAAGTGGTACTTTTTTGTAACTGCATAAGAAGTTATTTCCCTAAGTTGTCAATCTATATTTATTGCATACTAGGTGAGCTGGTGTTTGGGAGGAGAAAGAAAGGAATTGGTAGTGGAGGGTCCGTATCTGTCAGATACTTGATGTTTTACTTAGAAAATAAGACATATACATGTAAAATTGAGATTAAAATTATAGGCCGGGCATGGTGGCTCATACCTATAATCCCAGCACTTTGGGAGGCTGAGGCGAGCGGATCACCAGGTCAGGAGTTCAACACCAGCCTGGCAAACATAGTGAAACCCTGTCTCTACTAAAAATGCAAAAATTAACTGGGCACGGTGGTGTGTGCCTGTAGTCCCAGCTACTCAGGAGGCTGAGGCAAGGAGAATCGCTTGAACCCAGGAGGCAGAGGCTGTGGTGAGGTGAGGTCGCACCACTGTAATCCCACCTGGGCAACAGAGTGAGACTCTCTTCCAAAAAAAAAAAAATTAAGGGCCAGGCATGGTGGCCCATGCCTGTAACCCCAGCACTTTTGGAGGCTGAGGCGGGCAGATCACGAGGTCAGGAGTTTGAGACCAGTCTGGCCAACATAGTGTGAAACCCTATCTGTATGAAAAATAAAAAAAATTAGCTGGGCATGGTGGCACATACGTGTAGTCCCAGCTACTTGGGAGGCTGAGGCAGGAGAATCGCTTGAACCTGGGAGGTGGAGATTGTGGTGAGCTAAGACGGTGCCACTACACTCCCAGCCTGGACAACAGAGCAAGACTCTGCCTCAGAAAAAAAATTATGTTAAACTAGGTGATACAGGCTTCTGTAATGGGAATTTACTGACTTGGAAAAATTAAGACAGACTTATTCAAATTGCATGCAGAAAATTCAATAAAGATTTTTCCATATCCTAGTTTTCTGTTTGTTTTAGCTATCAAATTGAAATTGAAAGTCTGTTTGGAAGGGATTATGCTAATTTTACTCACTTATGTCATGTAATCTCCACATCAACCCAGTAAAATAGGTACTGTTATTCCATTTTAGAGATAAGGAGACATTGATAGAGGTTAAACCCATAGGCTTCTAGCTACTGAGTAGCCCATCTGGTTGGAACTTTGATCTACTGGTTCCCCACATTGCTAGTCTTTTATTGCATCCTGCAGTCAGTATTTACTCTTTTACTCTGGAACTGGTTATTTTTTAAAGGTAGCTTATTTTTCCATTGGTCTATATATCTGTTTTGGTACCAGTACCATGGTGTTTTGATTTCTGTAGCCTTGTAATATAATTTGAAGCCAGGTAGCATGGTGCCACCAGCTTTGTTCTTTTTGCTTAGGATTATCTTGGCTATGTGGGTTCTTTTTTGATTCCATATGAAATTTAAAGTAGTTTTTTCCAGTTCTGTGAAGAAAGTCAATGGTAGTTTGATGGGGATAGTATTGAATCTATAAATTACTTTGGGCAGTATGGCCATTTTCATGATATTGATTCTTCCTAATCATGAACATGGAATGTTTTTCCATTTGTTTGTGCCCTCACTTATTTCCTTGAGCAGTGGTTTGCAGTTGTCCTTGAAGAGGTCCTTCATATCCCTTGTAAGTTGTACTCTTAGGTACTTAGGTATTCTCTTTGTAGCAATTGTGAATGCGAGCTCACTCATGATTTGGCTCTCGGTGTTATTGGTATATAGGAATGATTGTGATTTTTGTATCCTGAGACTTTCCTGAAGTTGCTTATCAGCTTAAGGAGATTTTGGGCTGTTGAGACAATGGGGTATTCTAAATATACAATCATGTCATCTGCAAATAGAGACAATTTCACTTTCTCTTTTCCTAATTGAATACCCCTTATTTCTTTCTCTTGCTTGATTGCCCTGGCCAGAACTTCCAATGATGTTGGGAAAACTGGCTAGCCATATGCAGAAAGCTGAAACTGGATCTCTTCCTTATACCTTTTAAAAAAATTAACTCAATATGGATTAAAGACTTAAATGTAAGACCTAAAACCATCAAAACCCTAGAAGAAAACCTAGGCAATACCATTCAGGACATAGGCATGGGCAAAGACTTCATGAAGAAAACACCAAAAGCAATGGCAACAGAAGCCAAAATAGACAGATGGGATCTAATTAAAATAAAGAACTGCACAGCAAAAGAAACTATCATTAGAACAGGCAAGCTACAGAATGGGAGAAAATTTTTGCAATCTGTCCATCCGACAAAAGGCTAATAATCTACAAAGAAACACATTTACAAGAAAAAAAAAAAACATCAAAAAGTGGGTGAAGGATATGAACAGTCACTTCTGAAAAGGAGACATTAATGCTGCCAACAAATATATGAAAAAAAGCTCATCATCACTGATCATTAGAGAAATGCAAATCAAAACTATGAGATACCATATCATGCCACTTAGAATGGTGATCATTAAAAAGTCAGGAGACACCAAATGCCAGAGAGAATGTGGAGAAATAGGAACACTTTTATACTTTTGGTGAGAGTGTAAATTATTCAACCATTGTGGAAGACAGTGTGGTGATTCCTCAAGGATCTAGAACCAGAAATACCTTTTGACCCAGCAATCCCATTACTGGGTATATACCCAAAGGAGTATAAATCATTCTGCTATAAAGACGTATGCACACATATGTTTACTGTTCACAATAGCAAAGACTTGGAACCAACCCAAATGCCCATCAGTGATAGACTGGATAAAGAAAATGTGGCACCTATACACCATGTAATACAATGCAGTCATAAAAAAGGATGAGTTCATGTCCTTTGCAGAGACATGGATGAAGCTGGAAACCATCATTCTCAGGAAACTAACACAAGAATAGAAAACTAAACACTGCATGTTCTCATTCATAAGTGGGAGTTGAACAATGAGAACACCTGGACACAGGAGGGGAGCCTCACACACTGGGGCCTGTCGGGGCTGGGGGTCTAGGGGAGGGATAGTATTAGGAGAGATACCTAATGTAGATGTTGGGGTGATGGATGCAGCAAACCACCACGGCAGGTGTACATCTGTGTAACAAACCTGCTCATTTTGCACACGTACCCCAGAACTCAAAGTACAATTAAAAAATAAAAATAAAAAAAAAAAAGTAACTTACTCTTTTACTTTAATCAGATGAGGACTTCTTTAATTGTAGGATCTCTCTTGGGAACCTTATGATTAATTAGGAAAAAAGTTAATATCAATTTTTAAAGACATCATTTGATTTTGACCTGTTTTATTAAAATGAAACTACAAAAGTGTTTGGAGAACCTAGACTGTCAAAAGTTTGAACAGAGAAATGACTGCCTAGTTATTTGGAAGGTTATAATTTTTCCACCCCAATGATTAATGTGAACTTTCAGCAGTCTTTGTTTTTAGTAGCTTAGAATCAGCACAATATTAAAATGTACTTTTTCACTTTTCATTTTTAGCTGTATATATAGTCTTTAAAAATAAGAACTAATTGCTATATGCATATAGTGAGTTGTAAGTTTTAGAAAAATTGATGGCATAAAAAAGACAAAGGGGAGTATATAAAGAATATAATGGTGGTACTTTTTAATGCCCCTTGACTTTCAAAAGGATTTAAGCTGACTGGGTGATGAATGATGCCCCCACCCTTGTCCATTTTCTGAGCTTTTAAAATACTTCTGTGTTAAAAACATAATTTTAAAAAAAGTGATTGATTTGGGTTGAAAAATCAAACGTAGACTCTTGTTTTGTTTCACCAGCAATGTGAATTTTTAAAAATAGTAATTGCTTCAAATTGGTCTTTTCAAAATTAGGTATTCTTTATCAGCTATTTTATATAGTCATAGTCAGTAGCTGTATACATACATGCTCAAACTGATACATAATTATTTTTACTTTACAGGACCCATCTAGAACAGTTTCAGGCAGATATAAAAGGTAAGAATCCTTATGACTTAAACACATTATAGACATGATTGTAACGTCTGTCTGACATTGACTTAACTAGAACTGTTTAAAGTAGCTTATTGAAAAGTAAGAAACCTTATTATTGTGCTCTTAAAAATACATTACATTGTAAGCAGGAGTATAATGTCTGCCTGACCATGGCTTATTCTGACATGCCAACAGTCTTTGAAAACTGACCATGAATTTGCAAGGGTCTGATGAAATTTGCAAAATAAATGCCTAGAATTGCTATTTCTCATATATTTGAACATTGGAAATACAAGTAGACCCATCAGTATTAGGTAGCTTGGAGTGCTATAACAAAATACCATAGACTGGTGGCTTAAGCAACAGAAATTAATTTTCTCACATTTCTGGAGGCCGTATGTCCACCATTGTCAGGTTCTGGTGAGGACTGTCTTCCTGCCTTGCAGGTAGCCACTTTTTCACTGTGTCCTCAGAGAGAAAGAGGGACGAAGAAGGAAAGTAAGCTTTCTGAGGTCCCTTCTTTATAAAGGAACTAATCACATCATGAAGCCCTCATCCTTGTGACCTCATTTAAACCCAATTATCTCCCAAAGGCTCCACCTTTAAATACCATCTCACTGAGGATATGACTTCAACATATGAATTTTGGGAGGACATAGTTCAATCCATTGCACCACCTGTACACAATGAGTAACACTTCTACCAGAGAATGTGTTTGTCTTGTATAGGAAGAAATTCAGAATTGGGTGCGAGAAGTTTTTCAGTGGAGGTGTCTAGGATATTAACTTCCTTCTTCCCCCTTGAGGCCATAAAGGTTGCAGAAGCATATGGTCATACTTGTGTTAATAATCGTAGAATGATAAATCTTACTAAATATTTACTGTGTCTAAAGTGCTTTACATAGAGTTCTTTCAATTCTCATGATTATCTTAAAAGACAGATATAATATTTATTTCCGTTTTATAGATGAGAGACATGAGATTAAATAAGTAGAATAATTTTTCTGGGGTTATAAACCTAGTCAACAGTAAAATCTGGATTTGAACTCAGGCAGCCTTACTCTGGCACCCACATTTTTATTAACTGTGTAAGACCATCTGCCTAGATTTATACATATAAACCGCTTATTTTCATCTATTTGTGTTTGTATGTTGAAATTTAAAATATTTTAGCTGTTTAATCTACAATAAAACACTAACCAATACTCTAATTTTTATGCTGTTATGTAAAAATAAAATTTAATTTTTGTCAAGGGCTCCAGTATTTATTAGCCATAGAAAGAGATGAGAAGTCCAAGATAATCAACAACAGTGATTAAATCTGAAATAGTTTCTGGCACATGGAAAAACACTCAATACATTTGCTACTGTTACTACTTTTATTTTCATTTCTGGGTAATTTTGATGTAGGTATAATGAAACCTGTTTTTTTTTTTTTTTTTAACATGTGTACATTGCCTGATAATTTTACTTACCATTAATAGTTTAAGCTGGAAAAAATCCTTTTTCTTTTTCCAGAAATAATTATGAAATAGCCATGATGTGGCCTGTTCCTAAACCACATTCTCAAACCAAAAAACTTTTAGCAAACCAAGTTTTTGGTTTGGAGACTAAAGATAACCTGTGGCAACTTACCAGGTTGGTTGTATGGATCGTACACATTTAGTTCTTACTAAATAATAATCTTAAATTATGAATGACACTTTTCAAATTGTGTTCTCAGAATCAAGAGGGGAATAATTTTATAAATCCTATCAAAAGCTTTATTTACATTTCATTGTGTTAAATCAGAAAGAAAATTATTCTTTTGGTACAAATTTTTGTGAAACTTTTGAGACCATTACTTGTGACATTTCCATGAATTTGTACTTTTCATACTTGTATTTTCATAGCCTAGAGCATGTGGCCTGTTATTTTGAAAACTAGAGCAGTTTTCAAAGGTTTACCCCTGTTTAATAGTGATATAAATATCTTAAGGTTTCTCATCATTTTTTTATTGGTTTACACCTCCATTTTAATACCATCTAAAAAGAAAAAAAAGACACTAACAAAAACCTAAAATCTATATATGAAATTGTCTCTTAACTAGTAGAAATGTATTATGCTTTATATCAACAGTTCATTATTTTCATTATTCTGTCAGCAAGTTATAGCAGTGACTAGAGAACAGATGTTTCTTAGTGAGGGTGTCTGCCAACTAATGGGAATGAAGAAAAGAGAGACTAGGGTAAAAGAAACTTGGCATCATATGTTAGAAAATATTTTCAGTAAACCTAATAACATATATATACATAACTGAAAATAGAAAATATTTTCAGTAAACCAAATAACTTACGAGAAATTATATGTATATATATAGCTAGAAATAACTCTTAAAGTCATTAGAAGGTTCAGAAACCCAGATTTATTTGAATGTATGGTTTTATAATTTTTTTAACAGAATTTTTATTTGGAAAGTTTATGGTACATTGGTTAAAGACTTTTAAAAAAGAAAAGAGAAGGCAAGATAGCCTGAAGGACTTAAAAGGGCAGGATTAGCCAGGGTATGGGAACTTACTATCCATAAACAACAGGAGAGGTTGATGTAGTGGCTTGTGCCTATAATCCCAGCAACTCAGATGGCTAAGGGGGAAAGACTGCTTGAGGGCCAGGAATTTGAGACCAGCTTGATCAACACAGCAAGACTCCATCTCTTAAAAAAAAAAAATAGAAAGAAAAAGAAAAACATTAGTCGGGTGCTGTCGTAAGCACTTATAGTCTTAGCTACACTAGAGAGACTGAAATGTGAGATGGGAAGCTCACTTGAGCCCCTGAGTCTCCCATGATCATGCCACCTAACTCCAGCTTGGGAGATGGTGAGATCCCAACTCTAAATAAAATAAACAACAGGGGAAACAAGACAAATACTGTTTTAGCATTCAGTTAGTTCTTAACTGGCTTTTTTTCACAAATATGTTTAATTTAGTATTAATTATTTTATTAAGAAACATTTGCGCAAAGTAATATGTGGTTCTCAGCACTCCCCTCTTCCCCCCTCCAAGTAACCTTAATAGGTTTAGTAGTTTGTAAAGCACTTTCACATACATTATCCAATAGTTAGCCTCATCAGGCGGCAGCCAGGGCAGGCATGTCTTTGACAGATGAAGGAAAAGGCTTTGTTTAGTTTAGTGAACTCTTACCACATTCTCTCTGAACAGAAAGAGAGGAAATATTGTTAGTTTTTGTTTTTATAAAGAGCATGGACACATCAAGATATGAATGTCAGGAAAAATTAACCTTAGCCAAAATGTTGATGTTAAGCCTTATTTCATATCCGCAGTGTTTCACAGTATTATTATAGTTTTATAATTCATGTAGCTTCATCAGGACTTTTCTTAATACTTTTTGCAACTACTGCATATGATCAAGATAGAAACTTTATACAACTTAAACATTGTTTTCTCCATTTAAATAAAGTAATGCATACCCACTATCTAAGATTTAAGAAATACAGAAAGTTAGGATTAGAAATTCTCACCATACTCTAAGTCAAGCACTATTAGCATTGCTTTCACTTTTTCCATTTTTTTTTCCTAGGCTTTTTATATGTATAACTGTGAGAATAATGGATGTGCAGTGTCACATTCTGGCTTGCTCTTCACCTAATGTAACATGAGTATCTTCACCTTTTAAGTTCTCTAAATAATGGCTAGTATCAACTGAGTGATTTCTGCCTTTTAAATGAAATGTAGTATAAATATAACAGAAATCCTCACTATCACTGCTGTGGGGACCCATAATTTCTGTTTACTTTATTTGGATAAAACATGACTAAGATTCTTTTTCTTCAGGGTCAGAATTTTCTTGCAAAGTCAATTCTGCTATAATGCTTGTTTTAAAAATGCAAATTGGTCCTAATTCATACATTAGGGAACAATTTGACCCTAACTCAAATTTTGCCTTTGCTTATACACGATTTTGTTCACCATAAATGCTAGGGTAAATGCTGAAAACCTTACCCAGCTCAACCAAGCTACATAGGAATACACAAAATTCTTTCAGGCATACCTGGCAAACATCTACCAGATATCTCGGTATGAGTTACAGGTTTGCTTTTGAAGCAGGAAAGTTTCCCTGACCCCTTTGCGGGCAGGAATTGGAGTGCATGGGCACTGGACCTACCGGGCACTTTGGTGCGACAGGGGCAAATTCCACTCACTCAAATCCGCTGCATTCTTCCTCTCATGGGAGGGGGAGTGTAGGTGAGCAAATGCAAGAGCAGGGGTGAGCCTTTTGGATGCTGGCAGTAAGGAATTCTGTACTGTCCCTATGGCAGTATCTGGGGGGGATGCTCATTACCCCTGAAGTCCCAGAAGGAGTGTTACAGTCAGTGCTCTTTTACCTTTGCTGTCTATGGACAGTTTAAGTGTTAAACAGTTCAGTTGGTCCTCTGCCTTTTCATGTGAGGCAGTTGCTCTCTGCTAGCGATGGCAGAGCGTCAGTGTGACATTCTTTAGCATTTGCACTCATGGCACCTGAGGTCTTGTTCAGTGTCTAGGAAAAATCAGGTCACATGAATGAATTGAAGAGTGGTGAATATGGAGGATTATATTGGCAGTGAAAGGGGAGCTGTAAAGGGGATGGAGTGGGAAGATAATCTCTCCCTGGAGCAGCGCTGTCAAGCTGTTCCTCTGAAATCAAGCTGCTTCTCTTCCTCTTCCTCTCCTCACTCCTCTGGTGGAGCTAGGGGTTTTTACGGGCACAGGAAGGGGAGCAGGGCGGGCCATGGGTGGTTTTGGAAAAGGCAGTATTTGAGCAGGAAAACAGGAATGCATGTTCTCACTTTGGGCCATGGTTCAAGGGTTGAGGGTGGGACCCTTGCCGGGACTACCCTCTTTTGCCCGGAATTACCTTGCCTCCTGTCCCTGTCATTTCCACAGGTGATGTTACAACTTCAAGTCTAATTTCAGATATCTTCTTTCTCACACTTCATATTAACCCACAAGCTACAACTCTTCTGCTGCCAGCTTCTATGAGGAAGCGTCACTTCTTTTTCAAGATTAAAATGCTGTATTTATGTATTTCATAGCTATTTAACCTATAAAACTGTACTACTATTTTACATTAGGCTCCTATCTTTTTTAATGTGTCACTGATGAAGTTTTAGAACATTGTACCTGTAACCCCATTTTCTGTATTACCACTCCCTTTTTTCTGAGGTGGAGTCTCACGCTGTCACCCAGGCTGCAGTGCAGTCCTTGATCCTGGCTCACTGCAACCTCCACCTCCTGGGCTCAAGGAACCTTTACCTCCTGAGCTCAAGCAATTATCCTGCCCCAGCCTCCCAAGTAGCTGGGATTATAGGTACCTGCCACCATGCCTGGCCAATTTTTGTATTTCAGTAGAGATGGTGTTTCACCATGTTAGCCAGGCTGGTCTCAAACTCCTGATCTCAAGTGATTCACCCATCTTGACCTCCCAAAGTGCTGGGATTTATAGGCATGAGCTACCATGCCTGGCCCCCTCATGTTTTGATTGGGTGATTTATGCATAGCACATTGATTTTTAGAAATACCTAAATTTAGAAGGTAAATTTTTTAGAAATACCTAAAACAACCTAAGTTGTTTTATAGCAGAACTAACTCTGGGTAAATGGTTCAATAAACTAAACCTTTGCCATTGTTTAAATGATAAGACTTCTACATAACATAAATGCATTTAATTTGAGACACTGTGAAATACTTTAAGCCAGGTGTCCCCAACCCTCGGGCTGTGGACTACTACCTGTCCATGGCTTGTTAGGAACCAGTCCACACAGCAGGAAGTAAGCAGTAGGTGAGCATTACTGCCTGAGCTTTGCCTCATTCCTTCCAGATCAGCAGCAGCATTAGATTCTTATAGGAGTGCAAACCCTATTGTGAACTGCTCATGTGAGGAATCTAGGTTACATGCTCCCTTATGAGAATCTAATCCCTGATGATCTGAGGTGGAACAGTTTCATCCCAAAACTATCCTCCCTGCCAACCCCTGGTCCATGGAAAAATTATCGTCTATCAAACTGCCCCCTGTTGCCAAAAAGGTTGGGACGGCCAGTACTTTAGTTCTCAACTTCATTCTCAAAGCTCTTTCATAAGAAACTGACTAGAACCTGTTCAAGTTTAGAGATGAATAATTTATTTAGAAACATAGTTTTCATTCAAGTAAGATGTTGCAACACAATGTTAACTTTTTTTTTTTTCTAAATGGAACTTTATTATCATTGTTTTAATCAGTAAGTAGATCTTGTTTTGAGAACCACCAAGTAGAGTAAAACTTCCTTGGTTTGTTGGTCAAGGGTCAAAACCAGAAAAATCAGCCAGATTCGTGG
>NW_016107471.1:77215-93402 GCF_001604975.1 Cebus imitator | reverse complement strand
GCCACCATGCCCAGCTAAATTTTTTTTGTATTTTTAGTAGAGACGGAGTTTCACCATGTTGACCAGGATGGTCTCGATCTCTTGACCTCGTGATCCACCCGCCTCGGCCTCCCAAAGTGCTGAGATTACAGGCGTGAGCCACCGCGCCCGGCCAGTTTTCTGATCTTTAATGTGTGGATAGTAGTAGAACCTCCTTTATAGGGTTGTTGTGAAGATGTAATCAGACAGTGCATGTAAAAAGCTTAGCACAAATCTAGTACATAAGTATTAGCACACATCGAGTATATAATAAGTATTCAATAGACATTAGTAATTAGGCATTACTGCTATTAGACAATACCAGTGGCTCTCTTATATAAGTCTTTATATATTCCCTATACAAAGGGAAGGGGAGCTAACATTTTAAGTGCCTGCTATATGCCAGGTACTATACTAAATGCTTTCTTATATACTGCATCTCATGTAACCCTCACAACAATTTTGTGAAAATACATATTAGTGTCTGCATTTTATAGATGAGGACATTGTATTTCAGAAAGGTTAAATAACATACCCAAGTCACTTAACTACAGTGGGTTTCTGCTATACCTCCCATTGAAAGAATTCAAAGTAACACATATCTAAGAGGATTAAAAGCTCAAATGGTTTTTACTTTTGTCTGTCTTATTTTACCCCACTCTGAAATTTAATGTCATGGAAACAGATTTCAAAAAAGCCAAAATTTTCCTCAAAAATTAAGATTTTTGCATGTCAAGCCGGGCACAGTTGCTCATGTCCGTAATCACAACAGTTTGGGAGGGCAAGGTGGAGGAATAGCTTGAGACCAGGAGTTCCAGACCAGCATGGGCAACATGGCGAGACCTTTTCTCTACAAAAAAAATGTTTTCGTAAAACAGCCAGGCATGGTGGTGCATACCTGTAGTCCCAGCCACCCAGGAAGCTGAGGTGGAAGGATTGCTTGAGCTCAGGAGTGAGCCATGATCCTGCCACTGCATTTCAACCTAGATAAAAGAGTGAGACTCTGTCTCAAAAAAATAAAAATAAAAAATTGCACTTCAATTATTGACTAACAGCAAACCATAGGAATTCACTAATGATCTTGAGGTCAAACAAAACATTTGGGGATGTTTAAGAGGATTCAAGAAGCATCCTCTTCTCTTACTCTATACTCTGCTTTGAGTTCATGTGGTATAAGACAAAACGAATCACAACAAAGTGACCTGTTTTGTTGTTTTTTTTTTAATTTTTTTCTTCTTTTATTTTTTTTCTTTTTTAATATGAATAATGGAAGCACTGTGGTTTGTCTGAAGTGGCCTGTTCTTAGGGCGCCTGCTGGAAGTCAGTATCCCTCTCAGAACGTTCTTTCTCTTCTCTTTTCTCCTTTCCTAGGGTTACACATCTTTCTGGAATGACTGCATATCGTCTGGCCTGCGAGGAGGCATCCTGATAGAGCTGGCCATGCGGGGTCGAATCTATCTGGAACCCCCGACCATGCGTAAGAAGCGGCTACTAGACAGGAAGGTACTGAATCTTCTGTGAACATCCACGGCTTATGGAAAGGCAAATACCAACAGTACATTTGGGAAGAACAGAAAGATTTGAGCAGTAAGATAAAATAAATATCACTGACTCAGCAGTCCCATTGTCTAAACAGGTTAATTATCCTATAGCAAGAAGGAGACATCAAAGTATCCATAGTCCAAAGAGTTATAGGAAGCTCATGGTTTTGCCTGCCTTCTTTAAGAAGAAAAATCACACTTAGGATACTGTTGATTAAAATCCCCTAAATCTATGGTTATATGGCTATAACATTATGAAATAGAGTATGATGTGGGGAAGGGACTCATATGGGTCAGGTCCAATAACTATTCTGTTTCCTTCAATTTACTGCGAGTCCTTTCCAACCATACTCCTGTATCCATTTTCTTACTGAATTTTTCCACTCGCAACTTCTTTATCATCCTAAGCACTCTACCAAAACTACTTCTTAGGTGTCACCAGCTTCTTTTCGGTCTTCGATTTGTTTTTCTCTTTTTTTTTTTTTTTTTTTTGAGAGTCTTACTCTGTTGTCCAGGCTGGAGTGCAGTTTTGCAATCTCGGCTCACTGTAACCTCCACCCCCTGGGTTCAAGTGATTCTCCTGTCTCAGCCTCCCAAGTAGCTGAGATTATAGGCGCACACCATGCCTAGTATGTGGATTTTAAGTAGAGACAGGGTTTCACTATGTTTGCCAGGCTGGTCTGAAACTCATGACCTCAAGTGATCCATCCGCCTTAGTTTCCCAAAGTGGTGGAATTACAGGTGTGAGCTACCACACCCAGCAAGATCTATTATTTCTATATCAGAATATGTTCTCTGTTTTACCCAGTGCTGCCAGGCATGCAATAGCAGTGACTCTTCTAGTTAATAGATTTTGAAACAGTACATGAAAGTCATAAAATGATCATTTAAAATAAATTGGGATTCTTGTACATTTTGTGGACTGGTGGATTTGTGAATTTTTCTGGGTCATAAATAGTATTAGTTAATATTTATATAATGTTGCTGTGTACCAGGTACTATTCAAAGTACTTTACACTCAATTAATTCCTTGATGATCCTAGGGAGATGCTTTTATTGTTCCCATTTTACAAATGAGTAAACTGAGTAACAGTGAAGTTTACTGACTTGTATGAGATTAAATAGGTAGTAGTTTACAGATTTTGTCAGTGTATGTTGCATTACCTCATGGTAGTAATGTTAATTTGCCTAGCATGGGTAGGAAATGGGTACAGTGTGGTAGTTTGATTAGATTATTTAAACTCTGAGTAACTGGATGGTACCCGTAACTAGTTTTTTTCTGTTTAACATAGAGTTTTTTTTTTTTTCCCCCAAAAAGTAACTTCTGGATATATGGCTCGGGAATTCACAAATCCACTCAGATTTTTACTTTGTTTTAGCGATAGTGCAGTGTCAGACAATAACTTATTCTGAATTATGAAGTCTAACAGCATCTAAATTATCTTCATTATAATGAAAGATAAACCATGTAATATTTGGTGTCATTTGAAGTGCACTTTGTGTATTTATTTGGAAATTAACCACTAAACTGATCATACTGTTCCCTATTTTCATTGAGATGTAATTCAAATGCCGTGAAATTCACCCTTTCAAGGTGTACAATTCAGCATTTTTAGGATATTCAGTGTTAAACAACCATCACTGCTGTCTACCCTGAAGGAAACTTCATACCCTTCATATCCATTCTTCTTCTGCCTCTGTCCCCCAGCAACCAGTAATAAGTTTCCTGTCCTTATAAATTTCTTTTTTGGTATTTCAGATAAATGGAATCATACAGTATATGGCTTTTTGGGGATTTTCTTGAGACAGAGTCTTGCTCTGTTGCCCAAGGGGGAGTGCAGTAGTGTGATCTCAGCTCACTGCAACCCCTGCCTTGTGGGTTCAAGTGATTCTTGTGCCTCAGCCTCCCAAGCAGCTGGAACTACAGGTGGGCACCACTCACCCAGCCAATTTTTGTGTTTTTAGTAGAAATAGGGTTTTACCATGTTGGCCAGCCTAATCTTGAACTCCTGGCCTCAAGTGATCTGCCTGCATTGGCCTCCCAAAGTGCTGGGATTACAGGTGAGGTGATTACACCTCACCTGGCCAAGTATGTGGCTTTTTGCGTCTCATCATTTATTAAGCATAATTTTTTTCAAGATGATTCCATATTGTAGTTTGCATGGATATGCTATATTATGTTTTACCATTTGGATTAGCATAATGGGTATGTTAGATTCTTTATACTTTTTGGCTAATATGAAGTATTATATATATAATAATATACAATGTGCTATGAACATTCATGTACAAGTTTTTGACCCCTATTCTTAATACACAGACATTTTTCATATTGCTTAGTTGAAGGCTTTTTAAAACAACAAAATATACATTGTATATCAAATATTTATTGACTAGATCAGAGATGCAAAGTACTATGCTTGGCTGTTTGGGACACCCATGTTAAGATGATAATGAGGAGTGTGTAATTTTAGCTGTTCCTACACTATATAATAAACTATATTTGGAGAGTGCTTTCTGGACTTGTTTTGTCTAGCTCTCAACTGGTGAAATTGAGCAGTCAGATATACTCGATCTCTTTAGGATAATTTACTATATTTAATATACCAGAAATGAACATGTATGATATTCCCTAACTGAAACAACTTAAATTTTTAATGAGATAGATTAAAAACTATAATATATTGCTATAAACAGTTATAATGCAGCCATTAAAATGATGCTACAGAAAAATATTACATAAGAAAATTATTACCTGTTTATGTAAAATGGAGGAGAGAGCGTATTACAAAAAAGTATGATACAAAACAAAGTATTATAATGTATATGAAGTATTATCTGAGTATAATTGTCCAGCTTATTCATGTGATAAACTGCTAAAATTTTGTGTAAAAGAAGATAATGTTTATTTTTCTGGGAGAAGATACATATTTTTCATATGATTTTTAAAAAGAATCTAATCCAAAAGGCTAAAAATTTACTAATATGTTATAAAATGTCAATGGACATTATCTCTGGGTTAGTGGAATTGCTGGTGATACTCATATTTTCTGTTTTCTGTTATAAATATGTATCATAATTTTAATAAAGTTATGAGAGTTTAATAATGAGTTGATTTTGATTTTTAGTTTTTGGTGTTTGTGGTTATGTGTATGTTTGTACTTAAAGGAAGAAGAGAGAGAAAGCCTACACAGAGCAAGGAGCGTTTCAAGGAGTGGGAGTGAAAGGGCAGTGAAAGATATTAAGAAGATGGAAGTCAGTCATGTACTTGTTGGTTATTTAGGAATTTCAGAATATATCCTGTACTTCTGAGTATTTGATACTTATTCTAAAAGTAGGATTTGCCCTTGAGTGTTGTATTTCTTCTCATTGCTAAGCTTTATAATGTCTATTTTAGTGGAAAATTCCTCTAGCTATAATCTCTTAATGCTGCCAATCTGATTCTCATGATAGTTTTAGAATAATAGTATAATTTTTCCCAACACAACCCCCCCTGGTCTTTCCACATAAGGTGCTAAAATTCCCAGAGGGGGAGAACTTCCAGTAAGGGGTGGCATTTATCTTTGATAATACTGTTTCTTTTCCCTTTTCTCAGCACTATAGTTCATGTCTTCATAGCTAAGAGCAAAGGGAAGATTCTTTTTGGATCATATTAGAAATTTGTGTTAACATTCCTAAGTAGAATGTTATAAACATTTTGGAGTTAATGAAGCAATCTTCTATTCTGAGTATTTTTTACTGTGTATATCTGGCCTTCAAAATAGGTTAAACAGCTAAATTTGGCAGTAAGATCAAGCAACACAAGTCTTCACAATTATGACAGTATTCCCTAAAAACATAATATGTATTGTGAATGAAGTAATGATTTTGTTTTTCACTAATAATTACTCCTGGCTTTAAATTCGCATAATGAAGGCCAGGTGCAGTGGCTCAAACCTGTAGTACCAGCACTTTGGGAGGCATGGTAGGTGGATCACCTAAGGTCAGTAGTTTGAGACCAGCCTGGTCAACATGGTGAAACTCTGTCTCTACTAAAAATACTAAAAATTAGCTGGGTGTGGTGGTGAGTACCTGTAATCCCATTTACTTAGGAGGCTAAGGCAGTGAACTCAGGAGGCAGAGGTTGCAGGGAGCCAAGATAGTGCCATTGCACTCCAGCCTGGGCAACAGGAACAAAACTCTGTCTCAAACAAACAACAACAAAAATTGCATAATGATGCCATTTATGTATTGAGAAGCCTAAGACGGAAGGTTTTGAAAATTGTTAATAGGTTGAACTTTTTTGAAGTATTGTTTTAAACTTGTTCATCGAGCAAATACACGACTACTAAGGGATATCCATATTTCTAGAGGGATTGTTTGTAGCTGTCATCATTATAGTTTCTACCTAAAAAGTCATGGATGAATCCAGAAAGTTGGACTTTGTTTTTTTGTGAAAAATGGGTCCTTTGAAATGGTTCCAATGCTCTTCTATAATATAGTATGGCTTTAGTGATACCTTCTATATAATATAGCATGGCTTTAGTGATTTTCTTTTTACCACTTTGCTGGTATTTCCTAGTCTTATTTGTAATTCTTTCTTTCCTGTACCTCTTCTTTATGTATTGCTATTACTTGATTTTTGTTTTTGTTTTTGTTTCTTTTTACAAGGTCTCACTGTGTCACCCAGGGCGAGTACAGTGGTGTGATCACTCACTGCAGAGATCATTCACTGAAGCTTCAACCTCCTGGGCTCCAGCAATCCTCTGCCTTAGCCTCCCAAGTTCCAAGTGCTTTGAGACTACAGGAACATACCTGGCGAATTTTTTATTTTTATTTTTGTAGTGATAGGGTCTCATTATGTTGTCCAGATTGATCTTGAACTCCTGAATGTAAGCAGTCCTCCTGCCTTGGCCTCCAAAAGTGCCAGGATTACAGACGTGAGCCACCATGCTCAGCCTGTTCAGCTGTTAATCTTAGACTTTTTTCTCTCTTGGTTTTGTGTGTTTGTGCTAGAAATTTCATTCACTACAATGACTTCAATTACTATCTATATGTAAGGCTGATGCCTTCACATTGTTAGCTTCATATCTATATAATCAACAGCTATTAAATATCTGCTTTTAGATATCTCAGAAGTATGCTAAACTAAGCATTTTCAAAAGTAAGCTTGTGAAACCTGATGGATTTCAGTAGTTGACATCAACATCTACTTTTGCTCAAGTAAGTGCCATTATTTATGGCACTTCCTTTTTTTTTCCTCACTGTCTCGCCCATATCCATTCATTCACCAAGGCTTGTTGAGTTTATCTTCTGAGTATCTCATTGCCATCGCACCAATCTAGGACACCATCATCTCTTACATAGGTGATTACAATAGCCTCCACACTGGCCTCCCTGTCTCCAGTTTATGTCATCTCCAATATATTTTGTAAAAATGATACTGTTACTTTCCCTGTTTAATAGCTTACCATTACCTTTAAGTAGAGTCTGAATCAGTGATCTCCAAAGTGGGGTGATATGCAAGATAATTTGCTGGGTGCAGGAGGAAAATATTAGAATTTTTATTCATATTTCTCTTTTTATTTGGAAAACACTAAGGCATTTATATTTAAAAGCTATTACTGTGTAATAGTTATTTAGTCATTCCTTCTTTGCTCTATATGTCAGATGGTCATTTGGTACTAAAGGTGTCCTGAGGGAAGCATGCTTTGTTCACTTTCTGCATGTTTTACAATACTATAATTTGAATGTCCATCTACATGGACTTATGAATTATTTACTTTATGACTCACAAAATACGTAAGTCTGGATTAGGAAATTTACGGAGAAAATCAAGCCAATTGTCTAACTGCAGATAAGATAACATTGTTGTTCAGCTGGTAAGCTATACAAAATCAAATCTGTTCTCATAAATTAAGAAAAATTATTATGCTGATTTTGAGGTCTTAAGTGAAACCTTTAAAATATTCTCATTTTTGTTGTAAGGCATCCTTTCTGCTTTGATAGCCGTTAAAAATAAAATGTTCAAACTGATGTTAGAACTAGATCTTTGAATCTCTCTATCACACAATGTTAAGATTTTCAGAAATAATGAAGCATATTCAGTTATCCTTTCATTTAAAATATTTGTGATAACAAAGTTTTATACCGTAAATCAAATTGAAGCCAGGAGTTTGAGACCAGCCTGGTCAACGTAGTACGACACATCTCTACCAAAAAAAATAAATAAATAAATTAGCCAGGTATGGTGGCCTATGCCTGTAGTCCCAGCTACTTGGGAGGCTAAAGTGGGAGGATCACTTGAGCCCAGGAGTTTTGAGGTTTCAAGCTTGCAGTGAGCCATGATGGCACCGTTTTACGTCAGCTTGGGTGACAGTGCAAGACTCTGTCTCAAAAAAAAAGCAAAGCATTTATTTTTAAAATCTCATAATCATGCTTATTCTTGTCCTGTAAATAATTTTAAAATATATAGTAAATAAAAATAAAATGTAAAAATCTTTTTCTTTTACAAGTATTTAAATCCTGGAAGCAAAATTTATTTTTAAGTCTGATTTACTGATAACAAAACAGAATTTACTGAACTTTTTTGAGTGGAATAGCAGTAGTAAACCAGATGACAAAGGAAGTAATTTCAAAGAGATACAGATAATAGAGTTTGTACTAGTTTTCTTGGAAAGTACTGTGTGTCTTATGTTTAGTTTTTAGCCATAATTGATGGGCACAGTGCAAAATGGGTTGTTTGGAGATAACACTGGCTAATGAAACAATATAAAATGATCTAAATTTAATTCGTATTTGTAGGCATGATATGTTCAATACCAATTCATCAAATGTGTTCAAAACCAAATTCATTATTTGAAAGAAAGAGTATTGCAAAGGTGACAGAAGCGGATGTTCAGGATTTCACATGTAATCATTAGTATTTTGAGGGTTTCTGATAGTCTCACCTGAGGTTGCTAACATTAAAAAGCTGCATACAAATGATAAAATATGTTTACTTGGAAAAGTTGGATGAATCTGTAGTAAAGAAGGTAGTTCACATACCACTTCCAGC
The DNA here is from genome assembly GCF_001604975.1 of Cebus imitator. Taxonomy (NCBI): domain Eukaryota; kingdom Metazoa; phylum Chordata; class Mammalia; order Primates; family Cebidae; genus Cebus; species Cebus imitator. The sequence continues at coordinate 84,807 of NW_016107471.1, read as the reverse complement.
AATGCCATAGTTTGATGTATTTAGGAACAGGATAGTGATACAGAAGACTAACTCTCAGACAAATAAGGATAGCAAAGGAATTTTTGTTACAGTTTGATGAGCACATTGGTTTTGCTAACATGACAATGATAGGAAATAATTTATTTTTCAGCTTCATTGCTGACAAATACAGCTCGCTCTGAAGTATGTAACACTTGCAAAGGGTTACAATATCAACAAATGTGGTTTCGAGTTTTGCTTTACTTTTGTAGGAGTATATTCTAATTATGCAGGCACAGTGTAAGAAAAACATGCTGAAGCTTGTACCAGAATGTAAATCAGCGTCCTGCTGCTTTCATTGAGAAAGTCTTGCGTTGTCAGCTGAACTACACAGTGTTCTTGCTATATCAGCTGAATTAACAGTATAGTTCACTAAAAGTGTGAATTAACAAACACTAATTCATTAAATTTGAGGTTTCTAAAAAATTACATATTGTAGTTTGGGAGTTGAGCTGTTACCATACGCTAGGGTGTACATTGGTCTTCAAAGTAACCTTTCAGTCAAGAGTATTTGAACTTTGGGATGAACTCTTGGTGTTTTTGCAAGATAAGAAATGAGTTCTGTTTTGGTTGCTGTGTCACAAACTTTTAAAATATGTGAGTTAGACTTACTTGTCTGATAGCCTTATTCTTTTTTTCTTTTTTAAGTGATCTTAGCTTTCCATGCAAAGAAGGAATGTCAAAGGCTTTCCAATGGCAGATAAGATCAGGTAACAAAAATGAAAGTTGGATATTTGAGGAGAAAGTTACCTTAGCTTATTGTAAAAGGTTCTGCGATATACATTTGAAAAGGTTACAAATTTGATGGGACACTTTTATTTTCTATCAAAAGAAAATCCATAGGTAAGAAATTCGTAGACGAGGAATCAATTTTTTAAAACCAAAAGTCACTTTACATTTAACTGTAAATTTGCTGGATAAATTTTTCGAACTGAATACCAGTCAGTAAAAGATTAAAAACAAATTTTGAAAAGCAAATTTTCTGCATTTTAGATAAAAGTTTTTAAAAATGAATGAGCTTGCTGAAATTGCATTAAAATCACTCCTATTTTTGTCCTTTGAGACTATTTTCTCTGAGTGCTATTAAAACAAAACACAGAAATAGTTTAGATATACATATTCCTTGTGAATATCATTGTCATCAGTCCAACCTAGATTAATTAACAAATGTGGTAACTGGCTTCCAAAACAGCCCCCAATGAACCCCACCTCCTGATGTTTACACCTTGTATAATCCTCTTACATGTTATGCCATATTGATATGTGTGAACAATAGGATAAGGTCACTGTGATAGTGTGTCACTTTTGAGGTTGTGTTATGACAGACACTGCAGTTTCTGTCTGGGTTGCTCTGTCACTTTGTCTCTGGAAGCCAGCTGCCATGTAATGAACTGGCCAACAGAGAGGCCAACATAGTGAGGAACTGAGGCCCTTGTTATCACTCATGTGAGTGAGCTTAGAAGCAGATTCTCCAGCCCAGTTTAGCCTTCCAATGAACGAAGCCTCAACCAATATCTTGATTAAAAGCTCAGGAGAAGCCTTGAATCATGATCACCCACCTAAGCTGCTTCTACATTTCCTGACCAACAGAAACCTTGATAGGTGGCTCACGCCTGTAATTCCAATTCCAGCACTTTGGGAGGCCAAGGTGGGCGGATCACGAGGTCGAGAGATCAAGACCATTCTGGCCAACATGGTGAAACCCCATCTGTACTAAAAATACAAAAAAAAATTAGCTGGGTGTGGTAGTCTGTAGTAGTTCCCAAGCTACTTGGGAGGTTGAGGCAGAGAATTGCTTGAACCTGGGAGGCGGAGGTTGCAGTGAGCTGAGATCACACCATTGCACTCAAGCCTGGGTGACAGAGTGAGACTTCGACTCAAAAAAAAAAAATGTGTGTAAGTTTGGGGGTAATTTTTAATGGAGTAATAATACAGCAAACTCATTTGTTACATTAAAACCTTTGAATACTGACATGTGCTGTTAGTTCAGAGGATATGAATTGGTGTTCAAAGAATTGCTGTTTTACTTAGAACTTTTGATTCAATTAGAATTATGGCATGACAAGATTATCAATGTGGTAGCAGTTTTCTGTATTAATTGCCTGTATGCATGCCTATAGTGGAGAATTTGCCACTTTCTGTAATTCTTTTCTTTTTTTCTATTTATAATGTTATGGGTCTGAATCTAATAAAACATTTGGACTTGTGTTTTGTACGACCTTTTAAACTTTTATTTTTCCAGCAGTGCATTTTTATTTTACTTTATAAAAGTATTGGTCCATGAAAGATTGGCATTTTGAAAAAGGAGAGTGGTTTTTCAACACAGATAGTCTGGGAGATCTAGGCCAGGCACAGATGCTCACACCTGTAATTGTAGCACTTTGGGAGGCTGAGGTGAGTGGATTGCTTGAGCCCAAGAGTTTGAGACCAGCCTGGACAACATGGTGAAACCCCGTCTCTGAAAAAAATACAAAATAATTCGCCACGTGTGGTGACCACATGCCTGTAGTCCCAGCTACTCAGGAGGCTGTGATGGGAGGATTGTTGGAGCTCAGGAGGTTGAGGCTACAGTAAGCCATGATTGTACCACTGCATTCCAGTCTGGGTGGCAAGAGTGAGACCCCATCTCAAAATAATAATATGGGAGATCTGTCCTGTCATAGTTCTCATAGTATCTGTCACTGACCTTATTTTAATGATCATCTTGCTTTATTATTATATTCCCTCTTAACTGAAAGCTCTATGAAAGGTAGAGTCCATGTGTGTGTTTGCTGTTACATATTCAGTATCCAGAACAATGTTCATTACTTAGCTACTCAGTAGATGTTGGCGGAAAGAAATAATGTTACTTTCACGTTTTTTCATTGTGTTGGAATAATGATTAACTTCTACAGTTATAAATAAGTTGCTGTTATAACCATATGTCCTTGGGGAATGTTAATTTTTTTAAGCTGAATGGAAAATATTCTTGGCATTTTTCTTGTTGAATACTAAGGGATTTTTATAAAATGTTTATATTTCCACAGCACAACCAGTGTATCTGAAGAAGAAGTCTCAAGTAGATATCCTCGAACAGATAGAAGTGGGTTTCCTAGATATAACAGGGATGCAAATGTTTCAGGTAATCTGGTTTCAAATAGCACATTGGAAAAGAAAATTGAAGATCTTGAAAAGGTATGTATTATAAGTTTTTTAAGATTGATGAAATTAATATACCATTAGAATTCTTTTTTTAGTTTCATAACAACTGAGTGAGAAAAGAAATAATATTCTTTAATATTTACTATGTGCACTTCTATTCTGCTAAATGTAACCTTTAATATATTACAGTCTGTGTTTTGAAGTTAGAAGTCTAAGCTGGCAGTATATACTACTGTGTATTTATTATATTGTCTGAACAGATTTTCATTTGCAAATTACAGGAGTAAATCTGAGTTAGGTCCATCTTCGCTATTTGAAACAATTTTATATAAGAATGTGCTTGTTTAAAAGTGTATTTCAGTACAATTCAGATGACTATTGGCATAAATTTATTAAGCATAGGGTCTCAGGTTTGTGCCATAGACATTCAACCCTTAAAAATAGTAACGGCGTTGAATTCTTTCGTAATTATTGAAAATGTGTTTTGTTTTACTTGAGATTATTCTCTATAAAAGGTCTAATTTATATGTTATATAAAGAAACTTAATTTTTCAAACTTGTTTCTATTTTGTAACATTTATGATTATTTTGAGGTCACATTTCTAAGTTTTAGCAATAGTTTCTTCTTAGAATTATTATTATTTCATTTATTTATTTTTGAGACAGAGTTTCACTCTCATTGCCCAGGCTGGAGTGCAGTGGCGCAATCTTGGCTCACTACAACCTCCATCTCCCAGGTTCAAGCTATTCTTCTGCTCCAGCCTCCCAAGTAACTGGGATTACAGGCATGCGCCACCAAGCCTGGCTAATTTTCTTTGTATTTTTAGTAGAGACGGAGTTTCAACATGTTGGTCAGGCTGGTCTTGAATTCCTAACCTCAGGTGATCCACCTGCCTCAGCCTCCCAAAGTGCTGGGATTACAGGCATGAGCCACTGTTGCCAACCAATTATTTCATTAATTTTAAATTGAAAGCTTTAGACAATATGTAATCTAATAGTTTTGAAGGGAGTTACGCAGAAGGGTTTCTTGAGTTCCACAAGAGTTTAGATTGAGTAGCTAATAGTTGGCAGCAGCTAAGGGTTATGGATGGTTGGTTGCTCTCTGGGAAGTTTAGTAGGAAAGAAGCCAAGTTCTGGGCAAGGCCTTTTTCACTCTGCTTCCCTTTTGCCCCCAAGGTGGCTCACCAAGTCTGATGCTCTGGATTCTAAATAAGATTTTTTTGAAAAAGGTGTTGCATTGTTTAAAGAAAAAAAAATTAAAAATCAGTAATCTATTTTAGTTTCTTCTTTTAATCCTTTATTAGTTAACTGGCAGAGCCAGAGGTAAAATTTAGGACCATTGTTTTTCTGTTTAAAGTTTCTGTTGGGCCCTCTCCTTTTCTTAAACTTCGTACTTTAAAAAAAAATTAACTTTGAATTATTTCAAAGAGGATATCCATTAAGAAATTAGGTAGTTCATAACTTATAGTGGCGATAAGCTAAAGAAGTTAAATCATAGGCTGGGAACAGTGGCTCACGCCTGTAATCCCAGCACTTTGGGAGGCCGAGGTGGGCAGATCAGTTGAGGTCAGCAGTTCAAGACTAGCCTGACCAACATGACAAAACCCCATCTAAAAATACAAAAATTACCCAGGCATGGTGACACGTACCTCTAATACCAGCTACTCAGGAGGCTGAGGCAGGAGAATGGCGTGAACCCAGGAGGTGGAGGTTACACTTAGCCAAGATCACGCCATTGCACTCCAGCCTCAGTGACCAGAGGAGGACACTGTTTAAAAAAAAAAAAAAAAAAAAAAAAAGAGGTTAAATCATTGAGTCTATTCCATTAGTTTTGTCAAAGACTTATATGAACATAGGTTTACTCAGGAGCATCCTAACAGCTCCTATAGTCCCCTCATTCTCTGATTCCTTTTGTGGTGGGATCTTTGTTCCTTCACCAAATACCTTAAGGGATTCATTGGAAATCTTCATGTGTGTAATACATTTTACCGAACTTGGCAGATGTATGCCATTTAGGAAGATTATAAATGACCACTTACTTCTTAATTACTGTTCTGTAATTGTATCTACCAGGAAGTAGTAAGAGAAAGACAAGAAAACCTAAGACTTGTGAGACTGATGCAAGATAAAGAGGAAATGATTGGAAAACTCAAAGAAGAAATTGATTTATTAAATAGAGTGAGTATTTTACCATATTTCAGATTTGGATGATTTTTTTGGCAATTGGATGAAAGTATATAAATATGAAGAAATTATTAATTGCATTATTTACTTTGTGCTTTTGTTAGTGAAATACTAATTTGTAGTAATAAGAACTATTATTTTCTTCCATAAGCTGATTTCCTTTGGGCGGTTATCAGTTTAGTTCACTTAATTTTATTCTTTTGGGGATAGATTGATTTATGGATTTGTTCTGTGTTTTGTTAAAGTCTGGAGGTGACAGGCACTTGGTCACCACCATATGTAAGGGCACTGGCACAGAATTGCCTCAGGAAATAACTAAAATTGGCCAGGCACTACAGCTCATGCCTATAATCCCAGCACTTTGGGAGGCTGAGGAGGGCGGATGACCTGAGTTCAGGAGTTTGAAACCAGCCTGGCCAACATAGTGAAACCCTGTCTCTACTAAAAATACAAAAAAAAGAAAAAGTTAGCCAGGTGTGGTGGCAGGCGCCTGTAATCGCAGCTATTCGGGAGGCTGAGTCAGGAGAATGGCTTGATCCCAGGAGGCAGAGGTTGTAGTGAGATGAGATCACACCAATGCACTTCAGTCTTGGGCAACAAGAGCACGACTCCATCAGAAAAAAAAAAATAATAACGAAAATTGGTACTTTTATTATTATTATTATTATTATTATTATTATTATTATTATTTTGAGATGGAGTCTCACTCTGTTGCCCAGGCTGGACTGCTGTGGCATGTGATCTCGGCTCATTGCAAACTCTGCCTCCCGGGTTCAAGCGATTCTCCTGCATCAGCCTCCTGAGTAGCTGGGACTATAGGCACATGCCACTAGGCCCAGCTAATTTTTGTATTTTTAGTAGAGACAGAATTTCACCATGTTGGCCAGGCTGGTCTCAAACGCCTGACCTCAGATGATCCACCTGCCTTGATCTCCCAAAGTGGTAGGATTACAAGCGTGAGCCGGCATGCCTGTTCCTAAAATTGATACTTTATCACTGTAAGAAATTCTGTATGTCTATGTATCTTCACCACTTTTTTTCTCCAGTTATACTTAATGCATCCCCAACTTTAGCCTAAGCTCTATATTCTTTGTAGCTAGCTCTCCTTTTTGTTTTCAGCCCCAGAATTTATTTGTTGCTTAAGAAGCAGTTATAATTGTTTATTAGGTAAGACTGATGAGAAAAGACTCCGTAATTTTGCCTTTTAGAAGGCTTTTAGCTAAGATGGAGTAAAGAATAAGTCTGCTCAGGGAAAACTTTAGCAAATCTCCTATCCAAATTTCTACCACAATGTATAAGCATTCCCTTTTCTCCACAGCCTCATCAGCATCTGTTGTTTTTAAACTTTTTAATAATTGCAATAATCTCAACTCCAACCATGAAAGAAGAAAAAATAGAGAAGCTTCATTATATGCAGGCTTGTCCTAATAAAGCTCTGAGGCATTAACTATAGGTTGTAGATGAGGACACTGGAACTCAGAATTTAACTTGCTCAAAGTCATTTAGAGTAATCAGCTTAGCCAGTATTTGACTTCAGGTATTTTAAGTCTTTCTACTTTTTATGGACTGCTTTTCATCTTAGGTTTCAACACAAGTACTCCTCTATTGGTGCTAGAATTGATCTAAGAAATTCTGCAAATTCACCTTGTATTTTAGATACAGGGGTTACATGTGCAGATTTGTTACATGAAGTATTTTGTGATTATGAGGTTTGGAATACAGATCCCATCGCCGTGGTAGTGAACATAATACCTGACAGGTAGCTTTTTTAAACCCATACCACCTTCCTCCACCCTTTAGTAGTCCACAGTGTCTGTTGTTCCCATATTTATATCCATGTGTGCTCAATGCTTAGCTCTCTAAGTGAGAAGATGCTGCTTAAAAACAGGTTTTCTGTTTTTGAGTTAATTTGCTGAGGATTCTGGCCTCTACCTCCATCTGTGTTGCTGCAGAGGACATGATTTCATTCTGATGGACACCTGGGTTGATTCATGTCCTTGCTATTGTGAATGGTGTAGCATTGAACATACACATGCATATGTCTTTGATAGAATCGTTTCTTTTGTGTATATAGACAGTAATAGGGTTGCTGGGTCTAATGGTAGCTCTGTTTTAAGTTCTTTGAGAAATCTTCAAACTGCTTGTTATAGTGGCTGGACTAATTTACATTCCCACCACAGTATATAAGCATTCCCTTTTCTCCACAGCCTCACCAGCATCTGTTTTTT
>NW_016107471.1:63244-77090 GCF_001604975.1 Cebus imitator | reverse complement strand
GGTTTTGACTTGACTTCTCTGATTAGTGATACTGAGTAATTTTTCATGTTTCTTAGCCACTTGTATGCTTTTTTTTTGTTAGTTTTGTTTGTTTGTTTGTTTTTACATTGGTAAATATTCTACTTTATTTTCGGTTTAGTTACTTTTCCTGGAACACTGGTTGAATTTTTTAAAATTAATTTATTATTTTTTATTGCATTTTAGGTTTTGGGGTACATGTGAAGAACATGCAAGATTGTTGCATAGGTACACACATGGCAGTGTGATTTTCTGCTTTCCTCCCCATCACCTATATCTGGCGTTTCTCCCCATGCTGTCTCTCCCCAATTCCCCACCCCCCTCTGTCCCTCCCTTATTTCCCCCTGACACACCCCAGTATGTGATGCTCCCCTCCCTGTGTCCATGTGTTCTCATTGTTCAACACCCACCTATGAGTGAGAACATGCGGTATTTGATTTTCTGTTCTTGTGTCAGTTTGCTGAGAATGATGGTTTCCAGGTTCATCCATGTCCCTACAAAGGACACAAACTCATCGTTTTTTACGGCTGCATAGCATTCCATGGTGTATATGTGCCACATTTTCCCTGTCCAGTCTGTCATCGATGGGCTTTGTTTTTTTGTTTTTTTAAGATGGAGTTTCATTCTCACCCAGGCTGGAGTGTAGTAGTGCAATCTCAGCTCACTGCAACCTCTGCCTCCTGAGTTCAAGTGATCCTCCTGCCTCAGCCCCCCATGTAGCTGGGTACAAGCATGTGCCACCATGCCCATCTAATTTTTGTATTTTTAGTAGAGATGGGGTTTCACCATGTTGGCCAGGCTGGTCTTGAACTTCTGACCTCAAGTGATCTGCTTGACTCAGCTTCCCAAGGTGCTGGGATTACAGGCGTGAGCCACCATGACCAGCCATATTTCTTTTGAGAAGTGTCTGTTTATGTCCTTTGCCCGTTTTTTAATAGGATTGTGTCATCTTTTCTTGTTGATTTAAGTTCCCTATTGATTCTGGATATTAGGCCTTTGTTGGATGCATAGTTTGTGAATATTTTCTCCCATTCTATAGGTTACCTGTTTCTGCAACTTTTATTTATTTATTTTTTTTGAGACGGAGTCTCACTGTGTTGCCCAGGCTGGAATGCAGTGAGTGGTGTGATCTCGGCTCACTGCATCCTCCACCTCCGAGTTTCAGGCAGTTCTACTGCCACAGCCTCCCTAGTAGCTGATATTACAGGCATGAGCCGCCACACCCAGCTAAGTTTTGTACTTTTAGTAGAGACAAGGTTTCACCATGTTGGCCAGGCTGATCTTGAACTCCTGGCTTCAAGAGATCCGCCTGCCTTGGCCTCCCCGAGTGCTGGGATTACAGGCATGAGCCACCACGCCTGGCCTGTTTCTGCAAATATTTTTGATGTCCTTGTTGGGTTTGCACTGTCTTAGGCACTGTAGGCCTTAATAAGAGTAATAAAACCTCTGCTCTTATAGAGTTTATAATCTAATAATGGTACATGAATGTGTTTTATCATTTAATTTTAAATTTTAGGTAGATTTCAATTGTAATTTTAGAAATCCCATATTTTTTATTGTTTTAACAAATGTTTTTCAACATTATTCATTTAGTTTGTGAATAAATGCAAATTCTGATCTTGTAAATTTTAAAATCATTTACCTATTATCCAAAGGCAATATACTGAATGTATTAGAATGCTGTTACAGCAGTGATTCAAATTGATGACATCAAGCTTTATTATTTTAAACTGCAAGGATAAATCTATAAATGTCTGCTTTTTTTTTAACAGTAAAGAATCTGTCTTGAAATAGTGTTTGTTCTAACTGTAACTTATGATGAATTGTTTTTAACCAGATGGTTGTGTGTTTGGGACAAGGATTAATATAGGGGAAAAAGAGCTGGATCATATGCTTTTTAAGCTGGAGAGTGAATACTTAATTTAGTGGCCTTGAATTATTTTTAGCTCTAAAATCTTTCCTTCAAAATGTCATAGAAAAAAGTCCAGCATATAAATTGAACCAGATCAACTCAATATTTCTCCAGATACCCTTTTCTGTAGGCCTCAGTTTTGTCACCTCCCCAGAGTGTTATCCACATCACACACCTTTGAAGATCAAAGTGGTAGGAGTGCATCTAGAACTTTTACCTGCATCTGTTGATGCCTAATTTGACACAAGGTTGCAGCCTAGGGCTCAATACCACATATGGCTTGCATGTGTAGCTTTTTTTAGCCTCAATTTTAGGGAAGGGAAGTGGAGTTTGTTTAGCTAAAAAACTAACTTATTTATGATGATTGAAAATTGGAAGATTCACAGTTTTAAAATTCTGACTTTTGGCTTCTTCTGAAAAGCTGAAAGATCTTAAGAGTTGGCCTATAGACTTGCTGTAAGAATAAACATTCAAGTAATGGATGGTCATTTTAGGCGGGACATATTACATCTAAAGTTGTTTTCAGAGCTTGCCCTCATTTCAAAATTAATTGGTTGTATGAATTATTTTTGAATGTGTAGTGTTTTCATCTCCCTTAGAATATTTTTAAGTATTTTTAAAGTATGATATTTTTTTTCTTTAAGGACCTAGATGACATAGAAGATGAAAATGAACAACTAAAGCAGGAAAATAAAACTCTTTTGAAAGTTGTTGGTCAGCTGACAAGGTAGAAGATTCAAGACCCAGTGTTGAAAAAATATTTTAAACTACTGAATGTTATGGTCAATGCTAGAACAATATTCCTATGCTGCAATGCATTAAAATAACTAAGCATGTATATTTATTTCTAGAAAACAGTTGTTTATTTTCAGAATACTTCTCTTTCATTATTGGTTTCAAAAAAGCATTAACCTTTTATCTCACAAATAAGTAATATCTTTCAGTTATCAAATGATAGGTAATGCCTTTTTGGTTTTGTGTGATATTCAACTAATATATGGTTTAAAGTCACAGGCTTTTGAATATTTTATCTTTGGTAGTACAGTTTCTCCCTAAAGGAATATACATAGTCATTGTTTACATGAGTTCAAATACTTTTGGGATGTTACTTAACAAATGCCTTATTACTGATGTGTGCGACCTTTTGTGTGTCAATGACTCACTCATAAAGGTTTTTGTCTACTGTCATTTGTTCTTTCCACATATTCTAAGCAATTTAGAGTAATACAGTCATACTTTTGTATAACAGTAACCTTTTAAAAGCAAAGCTCTTATAAAGTCACTGTCATGTTCTAGTTGACTAAATATAAATTTAAGAGAATACTTGAATTGTGGTATAGTAAATAAAAATTTACTATTTTGTGTTTGAGTATTGAAAAATTGAATCACTTTAACTCCTGAAAAACATACAATTGTAATTTTAATGTAAAATTTCTTATGTAGGTACTACCTTTTTTTATTTTTCCAAGGTTTGCTAGTGAACATAGGATATTTTAAAAGTTACTCTTCAGGCGTGGAAAGTGTACAAAGTCAGTGTAAAAGAAAAATCCATATTTTTATTATATTAGCATATGTATTAAAATCAAAAGCAAAATGTTATTCATACTTAAAACATTTATATAAAAAAGTTAAGCAGAAATATTTCTGTAAGCAGAAATAGTACTAACATACTTTGCCTAATTTCCAAGCTGAAGAATAACACTGTGACACACTTTTTCCCTGTGAGAGAATATTCTCCTATTTCAAATTTAGAGGATTTTCTTCTTAACATTGAAATTTTTAAAACAGAATTACTTCTAAAGAATTATACAAATTTTCTCTTCTATTAAATATTATTATTTAGAATTGTTTTATAGTACATTTTCATGTTAAGAACCCCCTCCTCCCTTAAAATACATGAACATTATGAAATTTTTGCCTGATCATTGAATTTCAAACAGCAATATGATACCCTTTTATCTAGTTAATATATGAAAGTGGCTTGAATGTAGTCAGATCCAGTTTGGGTACTCTACTGACTTTTTCCTTCACTTGCCAAGCTCTTTTATTATTCACTTTTAGAGAAACAGAGAGGTGAGACAGCTGGGGGGAAATGTGGAGTAAATGATAAATAGCAGATGTGAATTCTAAAAGCATCTACATTTACCTGGACTGGCTCTCTGCCTTCCCCAGTTCAGAAGTTTCGAGCTTGGCTGATCGTCAGAATCACTTGAGAAACTTACAAAGAATTCCTTGGCTGTAGTTCCTATGTAGGTTTAGGTTGAGACTCTGGACTCCAGAATTTTTAAAGGTTGTCATCTGAAGTTTCTGATCATAGTCTAGTTTTGAAGCAGCTGCTGTTGTATCTTTATTTCATTGAAAACTCTGGAATTGACATAATTTAATCTACCAACACTTCTCCTCTTTTAGTTTAATAATTAACCTGGTCTCCAGGGCCGTTTTCATATGTCCATGTATATATATATTCACTGCTCACGAAAAAGTTTAATGTTAGATTACCTAATTTAATATACTTGCAGAATTAATGCATAAGGGCTTCCCTTCTTGGAGACTCTTAGCCAGCATGGGAACGGTGATCTGCTGCCCACATGACAGGGTGGTATGTCAGGCACAGTTACTGCCTTTGGTTGTACTCATCTTTAATTACCCTTAGTTATGTGGCATACATGTCCTTATTGCCTAGTTCCTCATCCATACTTTGGATCTTGTGAAAATGCTATCAGTATCCAACCCTAAAATATATTCGTATATGGGTTTTTATTAAAATAATTACTTTGAATTTTCTACTTAATTCATAAAAACATTAAATAAAAACATTTCACTTCACTTTAAAATGTTATATCGGTTATTAATACCTTTAAAGACAGCTGTTAAAAAAATTTTTTTTTCAGTTTTTGGGGAACATTTCTAGTAGTGATTTTATTGGCCTTTTTAACATAATGATACTGAGTATATAAAGACAGGATCATTACAACTTAGGCAAAGCATTTCACATGCAGTCTTTCTCCCATCTGTTTAAAATATGTATTTATTTTACATACAGATTTTTACAGTAACTATTGAAAAATAAAGTAGGATCTGCTTCAGTTTCCCCGGAAAATTTATAAAAGTATTGAGATTGTTAGAAGGTAGTTTTTAAGTACATATGCACTACCCTAGACAACTTGCCTATTGTCAATAAAGTGATAGTATTTGTGAAGTTATTATTCCTATTCAGAAATACTATTTCTTAAATCTCCTGGGAATTTGTGACATAATAAAGCACATCCAAAGTTCTCATGTGTCTATGAGATCATTTTGAAAATAGTAAGTTTGTCATCTTTAAAACGAACATGACTTGCATCCTCAATTTCTGAAATGCATTAATTGAAAATTGCTATAGTAATCTTTATTTCATCTTTCTAGAGTTGGTAATTTTATTATACAACAGTTACCATTAGATAAGGGGGGAAGGGCTTTTGGGTGTGTATTTCTAGGTACTAAGGGATTTACTAAATATAATAGATTAGCACTGTCACTTGTTCAAGTAGTTTCAAATGTAGAAAATTAAGTATCAGAGGCAGGTATATGAAGCATGTAGTTTTTTTTTCTTCAATTTTTTAAATTTTAAATTGTGGTAGAAGTAATGTATTCTTAAGGTATAAAACCTACCTCAGTTATATGTGGTTTATGTTTTCTGGATTAATCTGGATTTTATGATTAGAAATAAAACTGTAAGATTTTTGAGTCCAGTCAATAATTTGGTGAAAATAATACAAGTCAGTGTAATAGAAAAGTATTCAGATACTCAACACTGTAAGACAAAACAGCAGAGACCTTGAATTTGATAATTGATCTGATATCCTGGACGGTATTAATGTACAGTAATAGTTATCTTTCTTTGTTTTTTTTGTGTGTTGTTTTGTTTTGTTTTTGTTTTTTGTCTTTTTGGTTTTTTTTGAGACAGAGTTTCGTTCTGGTTGTCCAGGCTAGAGTGCGGTGGCACGATCTCAGCTCACTGCAACCTCTGCCTCACAGGTTTAAGCGATCCTCCTGCCTCAGCCTCTCAAGTTGCTGTGATTACAGGCATGCGCCAACACACCCGGCTAATTTTGTATTTTTAGCAGAGATGGGCTTTTACCATGTTGGTCAGGCTGGTCTCAAACTCCTGACCTCATGATCCGCCCACCTCTGCCTCCCAAAGTGCTGGGATTATAGGTGTGAGCCACCTTGCCCAGTCTCTTTGGAGTTTTCTTTGTGCATGTGTATGTAGTTTTATAGTTCTGAGTTGGTGACCAGTAAGTTCCACGTAGTGCTGGCGCTTATTTAATAACTATTCATGATTTTGTTAACTTGTTATAGGGTTCAGCATAAGAAGCCAAACACACCAGATTGTCATTGGAGGGAAAATACTAAGTGAGAAAAACATTCAGGAATCAGAACTTTAACATGTTAAAGTTAGTGCTAAACATTGTTGTATTTGATCTGAAACTATCCTAATATGTAATTCATAAAACTTGACTTTTGTATTGGAACTATGCTTTCATGAATAAGGCATATCCCAGGGGATTGTAATTGTAATCCCAATTTAATCCCAATTGTAATTGTAATCCCAATTACAATCCCCAAGATTGTATTTGATATCACTTATCTGAGAAGTAATGTGACTCCTTTCTTTTGTTGTTACATTAAGCTGAAAACATAATACAAATAGAAAACTAACAGTTTTTTTATCAGGCAGATCAACTAAGGCACCTTCCCCCATGCCAAGTTTCTCCTGGGTATATGAAAGTTGCTTGTTTCCCAGTTTAAAAACTTGAACTAATGTTACCTAAGAAAACCTGAGCCCATATTGTTTTTATTTTACTTAGCTAGAATCTCATAGCATGTTAAAGTCATATCCTTATCCTCACTAACAATAATTATGTCTATGTAAGAGGAATATTGTATGTAGGAGCTGTATTAAATACTGTTATAGGTATTACAGAATCTTTAAATAAATGGACACGGACCAATCTTCCATCTAGTAGTGTACAATCTATATAGTATATGTCAGTAGCACAAAATGCAGTCTTATTTAGCATTAGCCTGTCTAATCTGACTAGTTTACTCAAAAGTACTTTTTTCTGTTAATTAGCCATTGTTTTTAGATCTAGTTAATAGGTTCTATTTAACTTGCTGCAATGTTTACTGAATGGTGGAGTGAAAGAACTGATGCATATTGGGAAATATGCCATTTTTTAAAAAAAGATAATGTTACATTAGGAAAAGAACACTTTTAAGGAATTTATAGCAGTGATGAATTCAGTGTATATCAGATACACCAAACTGTTGATGGTATTTAAATGTGACTTCAAGTTAATATTTCTGTATGTATTATTGATTACTGGTTTTAGACATTTAAGTCTGTTCTGCTCTACAGTTCACATATGGACAATTGCTCTGATAATAATAGAATGTTAGTGATGATCACTTGATGGATGTTGATTAAGTGCCTGTGTTTTGTTTTGTTTCCTCCTCTGGATAACAAATAGGTGTATGCCACTTTTTTGGTGAACTTGTTTCTTGAAAGATTTGACTATGCTATTCAGGGTTTTTATTCATATGTTTTTCTTAATAGCAGGCCACTGCTACCATATTAAAGCAAAATTTAACTTTTGTTGAATCAGCTAATTCAGGTAATCCAAATATTTGTGGAAAAACATCTGGATAATTTATGGAACACATTAGTATTGTGTAGACAGTTTTGATCATTCCCATTGCATAGGTGTTTATTGTGGAATAGTCAACTTAATATAGATTCACTTTTAATTTGCATGTGTAATACTCAATAAAATGTTTTTCATTTATTTTTCAACAGTGGTTATTTTTTTCTTCCTATACTATCAATAAAATCTTGACCATGAGTTGGACTTTTGAAGTTAAAGAATAATGCTAGTAATCTATTTAGCTGTTACAGAAACCATATGCAGTACTTTTTAAATCTTTATTTGGTATATTAGGTGGACAATGATTTAAGAATCAAAACCATCATATTAAGATCTAAATATATTAGTGGTGGGGCTTCTTGAATAAATGAGAAAGTGCACAAAATTTCAGCCTGACTGAAAATTTTAATTGTTTTAAAACTACGTGAATAATTTCTTAATTCAAAATCAGAACTATTGTAAACTAAATCTGATGGTGTCCAAAGAACTTCAGGTCCTTCAAAGTTTGTAAAAGATAAGTAGGGGACTAGGAATATGAAAATTTAGACTTTTTACTAAGTGGGTTTACATAATGTGTCATTCTTCATAGGCAGGCACAAACTAATCAGCTTTCTCTACTGCTAGAACTCTCAATTAATCTACTCAGTAATATCATAGAAGTCTAACAAGTGTGCATCCTTAAGTCAGTCTGTTTAGATAAATGCTTCAAGTCCTTAGGTAAGAACATATTCCAGTAGGAAGCCTGTAAATTTTTCCAAGATCTCGTAATCTTAAGTGAAACTGGAACTTTTTATCTTAGACTGCATAAAACCCTATTTTTTTTCTTCTAGATTCACTTTTGAACACATGCATGTGTGCACACAATTCTGTTAGCAGCTGTAAACTACCCACATATTTTCTTAATCTCATTCTTCCAGTTTTTCTTCATCTCTAAAAGGTGTTAACATTTCATTCCTGGTCAACTCTTGTAAAGAATTGTGTAATGTTGGACCTTCATATATGAGAGAGACTGGTTATAAGGTCTTTTACAGTCCATTCATTTTATTCTGATGTCTAACTGGGTAAGTTAAAAAGGAAACTAGCAAGCAAAACTTCCCTCCTAATCCTGGACCAAATGCATAATTTTACTCTAACTTTCAAAAATCTGTTGTGACTGAATCAAAATCCTTTTAAAGAAAGGGAAAAGCTCTTTTTGTGTCAGATAGTTGAACAACATGGAAACAATATGAGCCAGTTAAGAAAGACAGATTGAATATACTACACACATGAAAAACGGTAAGTTTTGACTGCTGTGTATGTTGTTCATGTTAAAATGTGCTCAGTTATTCACTATATATTGTTAATCCACATATAATCAGTTGCTATCCCTGTTTAGAACTTGAGATACTATAGAACTTGAAATTTGCAATATTTACATTGTTAGAGGCTTCTATCCAAATAAGTATCTGCATTCCTTTAAAATGTGAACTATTTGCTGTGATTAACCAAAGATAGATGATGTCATCAGTGAACATTTTAGCTTTACGGAAACAAATTATTAAGAAATGAATAGAAAGGTGTCTGACTTTTTCTTGTAGTACAAAAGCCTAAAGCTATCAATGTCAAAGGTCTAAGAAATCCACATTTGAAAAATGTGTAAATCACATTTGGTAAGAATACATTCATCTGATAGTATTAAGAAAAGTTGGAAGGCTGGGCGCGGTAGCCCTCACTTGTGATCCCAGCACTTTGGGAGGCCAAGGTGGGCAGATCAGGAGGTCAGGAGTCCGAGACCAGCCTGTCCAATATGGTGAAACCCTCTTTCTACTAAAAAAGACAAAAATTAGCTGGGCATGGTGCCATGTGCCTGGATTCCCAGCTACTCGGGAGGCTGAGGCAGAAGAATCACTTGAACCTGGGAGGCAGAGGTTGCATTGAGCTGAGATGGCGCCACTGCATTCCAGACTGGGCAACAGAGTGAGACTCCATTTCAACAACAACAAAAAAAAGATTGAACATTTTATGTATGGATAGCTTAGGACAATAAACATTAAGTAAAATTATGTCTGTTTATATTAACTATTTAAATCTGAAAATTTTAATGAGATGAATAAATGGATGCTTTAGAAATGCTGATTAATGATTATAGGAAGTCTAAAAGTGCATCTTGTTTTTTGTAACCCATTTAAAATCAGTATACCTGGCTGGGTGCCGTGGCTCATGTCTGTAATACCAGCACTTTGGGAGGCCAAAGCAGGAGGATCACTTGAGCCTAGCAATTCAAGATCAAACTGGGTAACACAGGGGTTACCCTGTCTGTACAAAAAAATAAAAAGTGAGCTGAGCAAGATGTCATGCACCTGTAGTCCCAGCTGCTTGGTAGCCTGCCCTCCAGCCTGGGTGACAGAGTGAGACCCTGCCTCAAAAATAAATAAAAATCAAAATAGTTTCAGTGAAGCATAGCATCTTAGGTAACAACTTGAGCATAACTTTAACCATAACTTATTATAGCATAATAGTGTTCATTAGTAATTCAGTAGCCATGTGTGCCAGTCTGTTAGGTACTTTATATATTGTTTAATTTTTAAAAACTTGTGGAGTGTACAGACTGGTACGGTGACATCATATTACAAAGGTAGTCTTTGACTGCAAAGTTTTGTGCTTTTAAGCTACAATATACTTTTGTGACAATTATTGTCTTATTAAATGTTTTGCCAGTGGTTCTTAAAGTATGTTTCTGACACCAGTAGCCTGTTAGAAATACAAATTCTTGGCTGGGCACAGTGACTCACGCCTTTAATCCCAGCACTCTGGGAGGACGAGGTGGGTGTATCCCCTGAGGTCAGGAGTTGGAGATCAACATGGAGAAATCCTGTCTGTGCTAAAAATACAAAACTAGCTGGGCTTGGTGGCGCATGCCTGTAACCCCCACTACTCGGGAAGTTGAGGCAGGAGAACCACTTGAACCTGGGAGTCAAAGGTTGCGGTGAGCGAAGATCGTGCCACTGCACTCCAGCCCGGACAAGAGCAAACCTCCATCTCAAAAGGGAAAATAAAGAGAAATACAAATTATTTGGCCCCACCTGACACTTGAGTCACAAACTGTGTATGGGGCTCATGCTATTTTAATAAGCCCTTCATATAATTTTGATGCAGGCTGAAGTTTTTGAACCACTGCAATATGCATTTCTTTTTTTTTTTTTTTNGAAGGCAGGAAGGAATAAATATTTCTGGGGGTGTTATGGAGCCTTAACAGCCAAGCAGAGATTTTTTTTTTGAGACAGAATCTTGCTCTGTCGGCAGGCTGGAGTGCAGTGGCGCCATCTTGGCTCACTGCAACCTCCGCCTGCCAGGTTCAAGCGATTATCCTGCCTCCGCCTACTGAGTAGCTGGGACTACAGGTGCGTGCCACCACGCCCAGCTAATCTTTGTATTTTTATTAGAGACGGGGTTTCACCATGTTGGCCAGGATGCTCTCAATCTCTTGACCTCTTGATCCGCCTGCCTCAGCCTCCCAAAGGGTTGGGATTATATACATGAGCCACCGCGCCCTGCCACATTTCTATTTTTAAGCAAATATCTTGGTCTTTCTGGACATTGTAGAAATAACATAACATGACTTGTATTTTTTTTTTTTTTTTTAAGGCACTTGATCTTTGTTGCTTACATTGCAAAAGTTGTATCAGGAAAATTCTCATCATGGACATTTTGGTATCCTGACATAACCCCGTTAGTTTAGTATTCTCTCTGGAACTCAAATAGATTCTCAGGTACAAGAGACTGTGGAATGAAATCTTTGTTTTTCTTGTTAAGGTTTATCTCTGTTACTACCTGAAGATTTTTGGTAACAATAATACACTTTAGTCAAATTTTAAGACTTGATTGGAACAAATAAATGTATGTTTCATCAGAGGTAGAATTTTGTTTTGTATGTATGGACACTGGGATGGTCCCCTAGGAATCTGAATCTTCAAAATGTACTTTCTGTGAGCTCAGAAAATGAATAGCACTTTTGAGCTAATTTATCAGTGGGGAGAAATCCATATAAAATTGAAAGACTCTATTGATTCAGGATCAATATTCTTACATGTTAAATAGTTAAGCTACATCTGTTTACCTTTTACAAACTTTAGAACAGTTTTATGTTTACAAAATTATTGTGAAGATAGTACAGAGGGTTCTCATATGCCATCACAGCAAGTTTCTCCTATTATTAACATTTTACATTAAATATGGTGCATTTATCACAGTTAATGGGCCAATATTGATGCAGAATTATTTATTAAAGCTCATACTTGATTCAGATTTCCTCAGTTTTCCCCTAGTGTCCTTTTTCTTTTCCAGAGTCCAGTCCAGGATACCACATTATATTTAGTAGTTGTGTCTCTATAAACTCCTCTTGGATGTGACAGTTTCTCAGATTTTCCTTGTTTTTGATGCCCTTGACAGTTTTGAGTTCTGGGCAGGTTTTTTCACTTTACTGTGGATATTTCAGAAATACACAAAAGTAGAGAAAATCACTAGCAATATCCTGCCAATTTTATGTTATCTGTCCCATTTCCTTTTTTTTTTTTTTAATTGGGGTATTTTTAAGTTAAATTCCAGTTATCCTTTCACTTGTAGATACTTCAGTATGTATCTCTAATAGTAAGAACTTAATAACTGCAGTGCTATATCTAACAAAATTAATGTTAATTAGTTAATATTACTGTTTACTTTGGGCTCCCTAAGAAGCAGGCATGCATGAGATTTATTGGGGGAAAACACTTGTGAAGAAAATTGGAGAAGGAGCTAGAGGAGGTTGAGAGAGATGTTGAAACTTGACACAAATCTACCTGGTGAAGGAGAGAGGAGGATAGTCGGGCAGGAAGTTTTTGTTTTGTTTTGCTTTGTTTTTTGAGATGGAGCCTTGCTCTGTCGCCAGGCCAGAGTGCAGTGGTGCAATCTTGGCTCACAGCAGCCTCTGTCTCCGGGGTTCAAGTGATTCCCCTGCCTCAGCCTCCTGTAGCTGGGACTACAGGCGTGTGCCACCACGCCTGGCTAATTTTTTGTGTTTTAGTAGAGATGGGTTTTCACTATGGCCAGGATGGTCTCGTTTTCCTGATCTTGTGATCTCCCCACCTAGCCTTCCAAAGTGCTGGGATTACAGGCGTGAGCAACCAAGCCTGGCCAGGAAGTCTTAATCCATAATTGTTTTAGTCCATTTGTATTGCTATAAAGGAATACCTGAGGAAATTTATAAAGAAGTTTATTTGGCCCATGGTCTGCAGGCTGTACAAGAAGCATGGTGCCAGCATCTGCTTCTGGTGAAGGCTTCAGGCTGCCTCCATTCACAGTAGGAGAGGAAGGGGAGCCAACCTGTCACATGGCAAGAAATGATGGAAGAGAGTGGGAAATGGTGGCCTTATATTCTTTTGAACAATCAGCTCGTATGCACTGTAGAGTTAGAACTCATTACCGTGAGCTTGGCACCAAGCTGTTTATGAAGCATCTGCAACCATGACCGAGACATCTCCCACTAGGCCCTGTCTCCAACACTGGGCATATAATTTCACATTGAGATTTGGAGGGGGCCAAACTACAGCAATAATTAAATTTTAAAAAGTTTTAACAAGGCTGTTTGGGAATCCTCAAAACAAATATGCCCACTCCTGAGCAGTCTCACATCTTGTAGGTATGGCCTTGCTGTTGTGATCCTGCAGTGCTCATTTGTTGGTTCGGAGCAGCCAGTAGGAAGTGTGCCTTCAGCTGAATACTGTGTTGGTTTCAGACCACAGTGACTAAAACTGCCAGTTACCCACCCTAAAGTTGGAACTCTGAAAGGTCCATTTTTTTTTATGACTGTCACATCATCTAATACTTTGTGTTCAAATTTCCTCCAGATGCCTCTAAAATTTTCCTTTCAGTGTTGGTTTATTCACTTAAGGATCCAAATAAGAGTCACCTATTGCATTTCATTAGTGTGTCTCTTGAATCTTTTTTAACCTATAAATTATTCCCTTTCTCCCATTCTTAGACCATTTTTCAAATTGAAGAAATTAGATCATTTGCTGTATAGAATTTCCCACATTCTGGATTTCACTATATCTTTATGGTGTTAATGTATTTCTCTATCCTCTATTTTCTGCTAATTGTTAGATGTAGAAGCTTTATTAGAATCAATAAATGGTGCTTCCGATTGAATAACATCAGAGGACACATAATGTCTGGTTGTCTCACTTTTTTTTTTTTTTTTTTTTTTTTTTTTTTT
>NW_016107471.1:53834-63203 GCF_001604975.1 Cebus imitator | reverse complement strand
CAATTCTCCTGCCTCAGCCTCCTGAGTAGCTGGGATTACAGGCACGCGCCACCATGCCCAGCTGATTTTTTGTAGTTTTTTAGTAGAGACGGGGTTTCACCGTATTGACCAGAATGGTCTCGATCTCTTGATCTCGTGATCCACCCACCTCGGCCTCCCAAAGTGCTGGGATTACAGGCGTGAGCCACCGCGCCCGGCTTTGGTTGTCTCACTTTTAATGATAAGATAGATAAGCAGATTCAGATGCTATCTTTATTGCCTTATTTGAAAGCTCCCCATCAACCTTTTATGTAATGATTTTGGCAAACATTGATGATTATTGCCCACATCCATTATATCTTTAGGTATTGCAAAGTGATAGTTTTCAAATTCTGTGACTCATTTACATGAGTAGTTGAAGTTCTTTAGAGAGACTTTTCTTCATCAACTGCTTGGTTTCCCTAAAATACAATAAAGATAAAATCATATTCTTTTATTTACCAGTTTTATAATAATGGGCTAGAGCCTTGGTAATCTCCAAAGGTAAGTCATGAGTTTATTTATTTCATGAGCTTTAATCCATTCGGTAATTATTTTTTTATGTCCAAATTGTCTCATCTTTGGCCAGTTGGCTCCTATATCTTTTTGGTTATCAATAACTTCCTTGTTTTCTGGCATAAGATGTTCAGTATCATCTTGTACATATCCTTTTGAGGGCCTGGAATTAAGAGTTACCTTCTTTCTCAGGTAATTAAAGCCTGACAACCATCTAAATTATTAGATGGTATAAAAACCAGAGGGCATTTATGGAGGGTTTTTGTTTTGTTTTGTTTTGTTTTGACACAGAGTCTCACTGTGTCGCCGAGGCTGGAGTGCAGTGGCACAATCTTAGCTCACTGCAACCTCCACCTCCTGGGTTCGAGCAATTCTCCTGTCTTAGCCTCCCGAGTAGCTGAGATTACAGACACTCACCACCACACCTGGCTAATTTTTGTATTTAAGTAGGGACGGGGTTTCACTATATTGGTCAGGCTGGTCTTGAACTCCTGACCTCAGGTGATCTACCCACCTCAGCCTCCCAAAGTTCTGGGATTACAGGCTTGCGCCACTGCACCCAGCCCATTTATGGAGTGCTTAACTGTAAAGTCTATAAGATTTTTGAAATATTTTCCAACTTGCACTTTTTTTGTTTGTTTTGAGGAGTTTCCTTCTGTCGCCCAGGCTGGAGTACAGTGGCATGATCTCAGCTCAGTGCAGCCTCCACCTCTTGGGTTCAAGCAGTTCTCCTGTCTCAGCCTCCTGAGTAGCTGGAATTACAGGCGCTTACCACCATGCCTGGGTAACTTTTTTATTTTTAGTAGAGATGGGGTTTCACCATGTTGGCCAGGCTGATCTTGAACTCCTGACCTCAGGTGATCTGCTCGCCTCAGCCTCCCTAAGTGCTGGGATTACAGACGTGAGCCGCCATGCCTGGCCTTCAACTTGTACTTTCACTGAAAATTTTTAAGAAGATAACAAGTCTGCTTGTTTCTTTGCCTTCTTAAAATTTATTTTCTCACATATTCTGTGCAAGACAGGCATATCTTAGATATACAGCTGGCACTGTATATCCATGGATTTTGAATGCATGGATTCAACCAACCATAGATGGAAAATATTAGGAAAAAATTAACAGTGCAACAGTTTAAAAGGTTACAAATTTAAAAATAGTATAACAACTACTTACATTGTATTAGGTTTTATAAGTAATAGTAGGCCTGATGAAGTATGCAGGAGGGTATGCATGGGGTATATACAACTACTACACAGACACTGGTATCTGTAGGGCGTCCTAGACCCAATCCCCTACAGATAGGGATGACTGTATCTAGTTTATTATTATTATTATTATTATTATTATTTAAACCTATACATGTATGTTACGGACTGCAGAACATTGGCTATAAAAATCAAGGTTTTTTTTTTTTTTTTGATAGTTAAAAGCACTTAAGTTGTGTTCAAATTACGTAGTAGCCACACAACTATGTAAAAATGTATAGATACTATAGGTATATAGTATAGGTACATTTCTATAGTATACATATATATAGATATGTATTAAAATGTATAGATTTATAGATAGCCATATAACTATGTAAAAATGTATAGATGTGAAAAGACATCAGAGCTATGTAAATTAAATACATAATTTAAAAGTGGCACCAAATTGTGCTCCTGATTAGATACTTAACCCCTAGTCACATCTGAATGAGGGTTTGTGTGGAGGTGCCGATCATTGTTAACTTTTCACAGCTGATTGTGAGGCAGTCTTGATGAGGAAAGCGTTGGTTGATGGCTCAAAGCAGGCTGTGAAGTTGCCCTTTGGCTGATGGATCCACCAAGAGCCTCTGCAGTGCTTGGATTAAAGCCCAGTTGCTGGCAGCCATCACTTTGGATACCAGTTTATAATTTTGGTAAAAGGAAGGATCCACTGTTTTCTTCCAGAATGTGAAAAGCATCTGAAACCTGGAATTCTTACATTTTATCTGTTGTATTGGTTCACAGATACTTATTGTGTGCCTACTTGGTGCTCTGTTCTAGGTACTAGGAACATAGCAGTGAACAAAAAAAACCCTAGCCGGCACTATTTTAATTTTTAGTCACTCAATGAAAGAGTGTGGACACAGAATTGGGGACTGGTTAAAATATTCTTTGATCCTTTCCAAAAGATGAGAATTGAACTCCACTTGTTTCTCGACAGAAATGGTGTCAGTACATGTCATGGGTCATAATTTGTGATTATGCTGATAGGTCTGATGTTTGGAAAAGATAGATTTATTCCCTTAATCTTGAGAAATTGAGAATGATTGGGGATTTGGGGCACAAATTTATGTTTCCCTTAATTTGTTAAATGAATTTTATTACTTTATTTGCACAAATATATGGAGTGCATTTGAAATTCTGTTACATGTTTATAATACATAATAATACTTGGGAGGCTAAGGCAGGAGAATCACCTGAACCTGGGAGACAGAGGTTGCAGTGAGTCAAAATTAAGCGATTGCCCTCCAGCCTGGGCAACAGAATCAAACTCCATCTCAAAAAAAATTAAAAAATAGAGTTGATGGGTGCAGTAAACCACCATGTTTTACGTATACGGATGTATCAAACCTGCACGTTCTGCAAATGTACTCCAGAACTTAAAGTATAATTAAAAATAAATACATAAATAAAAAATAAAATGTCAAGACTTGTTTTGTGGCCTAACATATGGTCTATCCTAGTGAATGTCTCATGTATATGAAAAGAATGTATATTTTGCAGTTTGGAGATAGAATGTTTTGCAAATGCCTGTTAGATACATTTGGTCCAACATCCAATTGAAATCCATATTTCTTTGTTGAATTTTTGTCTAGATCATCTGTCTAATGCTGAGACTTAAGTCTTGAAGTCCCCCACAATTGTTGTATTGCAGTCTTTCCCTCTCTTTAGATCTAGTAATATTTGCTTTATGAATCTGGGTGCTCCTTGTGTTAGATGCATATATATTTAAAATTGTTATAACCTCTTGCTGGACTTAATGCCTTTATCCTTATATAAAGGCCTTTGTCTGTTTTTACTATTTTAGACTTAAAGTCTGTTTTATCTGATACAAGTGTAGCTATTCTTTCTTGCTTTTTAATTCTATATGTGGAATATCTTTTTTCATCCCTTTATTTTCAGACTGTTTCTTTAGTGCTAACACGAGTTTCTTGTAAACAGCATAAAGTTGGATCATGTTTTTTAATTCATTCAGCTATTCTATATCTTTTAAGGGAGAATTTTTATTTTTTTATTCTTTTTAAGGGGAGAATTTAATTCATTTATTTACATTCAGGGTTATTATGTTCCTGTGTCATAATTGTTCATTGTTTCCTGGCTATTTTATATATATTTCTTTTTCTTTGTTTGTCATTGTAGTTTGGTAGATTTTTCAAATGGTGCCATTTGAGTCCTTTCTCTTTCTCATTTGTGTGACTGCTTTATCAGTGAGTTTTTTACTCTTTTGTAATGGTAAGTGGCATCCTTTTGCATTCAAGTTTAGGATTCCTTTGAGCATTTCTTGTAGTCTAGTGGTAATACATAAATTCTCTCAGCATTTGGTTGTCCAGAAAATACTTCATTTCTTCTTCATTTGTGAAGGATAATTTTGCTACATATTGCGGACAGTTTTGTGTTTTCCTTTCAGCACTTTGAATATATTATCTCATTCTCTTCTAGTGTATAAGGTTTCTGCAGAGGAATCTGCTGTTTGATGGGGTTTTCTTTAGAGGTGACTAGATGTTCTTAGGCTATTTTTAGGATTTGCTCTTTGACTTTAGACAGTCTGAGTACAATGTGACATGAAAGAAGATCTTTTTGCATTGTATCTACCTGGGTATTGCTGAGCCTTCTGTATCTGAATATCTAAATCTCTTCCTTGAATTGAGCAGTTTTCATCTATTACCTTTAAATTTGATTCCTTTCCTTTTCCTTTCCTTTCCTTTTCCCTTTTCCCTTTTCCCAAGCCATCGTGCTTGGCTAATTTTTATATTTTTTGGTAGAAATGGGGTTTTGCCATGTTGCCCAGGCTGGTTTTAAACTCCTGACCTCAAGTGATCCTCCTGCCTTGGCCTCCCAGAGTGCTGGGATTACAGGCGTGAGCCACTGCTCCTGACTTAAATTTGATTTCTTTATGTGGTCCCAAGTATCACCTAGACTTTGCTCATTACTTTTCATCCTTTTTTATTTTTGCAGGTGCACACCACCATGCCTGGCTAATTTTTGTATCTTTAGTAGAGATGGGATTTCACCATGTTGTCCGGACTGGTCTGGAACACCTGATTCAGGTGATCTGCCTGTCTTGGCCTCCCAAAGTGGTGGGATTCCAAGCGTGAGCCACTGTGCCCAGCCTGGATTTACTTTTGTAGGACATAACTTTTTCCTTAAGATATATCTATGGTGTTGGTTTTGTAGGGCAGTTTGGCTTTGATTTTGGGTGTATGCAGTAATGTACTCTGTGTTGTTTCTTCAGCTATAAACAGCAGTAGTATCTGTGATTTCCTCTGTGGGTTAGGGTACTGTTTTTAGTGAAGGCTCTGGTGAAGTTGCACTGGGGACTGGGATGTCAGGTAAGCAGGTAAGCCAGTGTCCAGGCCCTAGTGGTAGCAGCAGTAGGCTGACTATGGCTATCTTTCTGCCGCAGCATGGCATATGTTGTCACCTGTGTTGGCAGTTACCAGTGGGCTGATTTTTGATCTCCCAGATGGCTTATTTGTATTCCAGTAGTGGCAGCAGTGGACTAGGCAGGTGGGCATATTATCAGGCCCCTGAGCATTGAGCATTGTGTGGGCAATGGCAGTAGCAGTGGTGGAACAATTTTCTGGGTCCTGAGCAGTGTTTTGTTTCTCACTGGGGTGTAGAGGTGACACAAGACTGGGTAGGCTTTTGCTGAAGTCCCCCAATGGTGAGAGTCTGCACCAGCCTTGGTGGACTAGGACCAGGTGATCTCAGGTCCCAGGCTGAGATTAGTGGTAGCAGCTGCACTGAGACCCTGCCACTGGAGAGGGCAAAGCTAGCCTCAGTAGCCACAACCTTGGTAGGCAGGTAGAGACTGTGCATCTGTCTCATGTCCTAGTCCTAAAAGGGCACAGGACTGGCAGCTGCAGCTCACACCTCACTCACTGCTCAGCCTTGCCAGCAAGAGTGCTGTCAGTTTATGCCCCAGTCCCAGCAACGACAGACTGAGTTTCCCTAATTCATCAATCAGTACCAGTGCTGCTTGGATCCAGCACAGAGTACAGTCTGCCAGTGACCAGGTTTGAATATGATGCCTTGCTGTAGCCACTTAGGGCTCAGAAGGTATGTAAGATAGCAGTTCTGTCCCAGGGTCTCTTGGCAGATCCCTATGTTTCAAGGAAGGGAAGGATCAAGGGGTTCTACTGTGGTCAGGAATGCATAATTCCATGGTGGAGATGTGTACTTCTAAAAGTCTCTCACTCATCTTTCCCCATACTGGGAAGTCACTCATGGCTCCCAGCCAAACAGACTGCCTTTCTTCCTTCTCCTTTTGTGCTTTTGGTATCTCATTACACTTTTCTGTTTAATTCTAGTGTTCTCTTTTGGATACTGTTTGAAGCATGATTGTTTATAAGTAGTTTTGGTTCTTGTAAGTGGAGGAGATGAGCTCATGAAATGCTTCTAGTCAGCCATCTTGAAGCCCGTCCTCTATAGATGAATTACATTGTTGCCTAAAAGTCATGTCCTTAATGGCCAGTGCTGTTAAGTACTTGGTGGGAGGTCAGAATCCCACATTTTCTCATACATTCTCATCCTCTAAAACATTTATAATTATTTACGCTGTTTCTGTTCTTAATTTTATAATGGATTTCCAAATATCTGAGTTCCTATAGCTCATAATATTCCCAAAGTCACCCACAATTAAATCTATTTATTCTTCCTGTGTTTTCCTCTCCTTCTGAAATCTGAAGTTGAGGTGGAACTGAGTACAGTATACTTTACAAGCTCTTTATATCTAGTTATTTGAGAAACACTCCCACTGTGGTTGAAATCATCATCCTTTTACTGTTTTGATGTGGGGGCGGGAATTGATTGGTCCAAACACTTTGTTCTTTTGTTGTGATTCTTACATAAAGATTTATTTCATTTGAGACCATAGGAGAATTAGATCCAATTTGGGGGATTTACTATACCTGGATCATTACAATAGTATTTCTTTAGCTTTTTATACATTGATTTTTAAAAACTCTTAAAGCAACTTGATAAGAGCTACTTTCCTTCCCTAGGATACTTGAGAAGTTTCTCTTATTTGGCCTCAAATGAGTTTATGACATCTTCCTGACTTTTAAAAAGTTGATTAATCTATTTGTAGATGGGAAAATAAGACTGAGGGAGATATTTTACTTATTTTGATGTTACATGATGATATAAACTAAATCAGATATCTGCCAGTTCCCGAAAATTGAGTTATCTAGCCACTAATAAAATTAGTCTGCAACACAGTCTGTTTAGAAGAAAAACTAGGAATTACAAAATACTATGAAGCCATATGATATAGGAATTTATAAAAATTATTTTGAGCAGAGTAGAAATTAATGCTTATTTATTCTTGCCTGTCTAGAACATGATGTGAATGCAGTATTACAAACAACAGTTGGAAGCCTATTTCTTTAAGTGTGATGTGGTCCTTTTACTTCTGCATCAGAAGCACCAGGAGCGCATAGGAATACTCAAAGGAATCAGCCTGGTTCCATTCTCAAAAAAGCTTACATGTAGTTACATATAGAGAACAGAATGTGTACAAGCAAAAAAAGAGAGATTCATTCATTTCTTAAAGGACTGGGAGAGACTTTAGAATCTAGCATTGAAGGCAAGCTTTGAGGAATTGAGGTGGAAAGATTGGTTTCAATCATAGAAATATTTAGAAAAATGCATTCAACATCTGACTGAACCATGGTTATTACACTTGAGTGCTGCATTTAAGGCTGTCTGTACAAGCACCACCTAATGAAGTGGTAGCTTCCAAATCAGACCCACTTGAGCACTAGCTTCTAAGTTAGACTACTTGAATGCAAATCCTGGCGCTACCACTGCTAGCTGTGTCACCTTGGGCAAGTTGCTTTACAGAGTCCTCTTCTACAGAAAAGACAAAATAGGGCCTAACTTGGTTGGGTCATTGTGAAGAACAAATGAGATAATGCATGTAAATCGTGTGACACAATGCATTTTTATAGATAGTATGGTTTGTGTCAGTAATGAAATTGAGAAGATTATAATGGTGGTCTTTCCTGAAAAACATTTTTTTTAAAAAAGGGGGTTATAGGGAAGTTTCTGGACTATTAACAAACTGCCTTCTGGTCTTAAATTTCCTGTTTTCTAGGAAGACTCTATGTCCCTTAGAAACCCAGTTGAAGTAAATCAGAACTCTGTTCTAAAAAAGAATGCAGTATGTGTTGACACAGATGTAATGTAATCTCTGTAGTCACTTGTAAATTGTAGCTACTGAAGAAACATTGAACAAAATCTTGGGTAAAGGAAAACATCTTTTAGAAAGAAAGAGTTTCTTGAGTTAGTTTACTTGAGAAGCTCAAAATGTTTCCCAATTAGGTTTCTTTTTCTCTCAAATCTCTGTGCTCAACCTTGGCCTGTTTTCCTAGTAAGAAATGTCTCTGCTTGGACTCCTAAACAAATATATTCCAGAGAAGTGTCATTAACTAAGCTGAAACAGGAACTAAACAGGATGAATTAGCTTGAATTCACGTGGGTTGGCAACCAGTCAGTTTCTTTCTCTACTTCTCAATTTGTTTTTTCAGTGAACCTGATTACTACATACTTACAGGTATGTCCTGATAGCAGAAAACAGGAAGCATTACCAAAGCAGGAAGTTGTTTGTCTACTGACCTCCTCCTGTACAAGAAGCAATTTTTATTGATTTGGATGTGCATGCTTTAAGGCAGCAATTGTAGGTGTTGGCAATAGTTTTTTTTTTTTTTTTTTTTTTTTTTTAAATCATTGCAGGAGAGGGTCACAGCGGCATTTGAAAGGGTCTAAAACAAAACATTTTTTTCTGCTGAATTCCACAAATTTGAAAGTAATGTTTATTTTATTACCTAGAAAAAGAATTTAACTGAGAAGTGGATATTTTATTTGTCCAATTATATGTATTAATTTGAAATTATACACACAGGACAATTTCTTCATGGTGTATTTTTTCCTTAAATATGTTGGATCTTATACTTACCATTCTTAGACTTTGCATATCTGATAAATACTCTCTAGTAAGTAGGACCGTACTCTGATGAGCATAAACATGGGATATTTACTTGTGATTATATGAAATTTGTGGAATATAAAAAATAAAGTTTAATCTCAGTCTTTAAGTTCAGAGCCAGGCAGGGTGGTGCACATCTGTAATCAATTCCGCACTTTGAGAGGCCAACACAGGTGGATTGCTTGAGCCCAGGAGTTTGACGTCAGCCTGGGCAACATGGTGAAATGCCGTCTCTACTAAAAATACAAAAAATTAGCTGGGCATAGTGGTACCTCAGCCACTCGGGAGGCTGAGGTGGGAGTATTGCTTGAGCCTGAGAGGTGGAGGTTGCAGTGAGCAGAGATTGTGTCACTGCACTCCAGCCTGGGTGACAGAGTGAGACCCTGTCTACAAAAAAAAAAAAAAAAATTCAGACATAGTAGGAACTGTTTTTTTTCATGAGCGGGATTAAAGAGAAAAAGCAGAAAACAGAATCTTTTTAACTATTAATAAAAATATTGGAAACTTTTAATGTAGATTGATAGGGATTACCAAAGATAATACAGATTTAAAGAGGTAGAAGAATTTTCCGAACAGTGAAAAGACAACCAAGACATTAAACA
>NW_016107471.1:42615-53607 GCF_001604975.1 Cebus imitator | reverse complement strand
GCTGGTCTGGAACTCCTGAGCTCAAGCAATTCGCCCACCTTGGCCTCCCAAAGTGTTAGGATTACAGGTGTGAGCCTCTGTGCCAGGCCTAGAAAAAACACCTTTTAAAATATTCCCCATTGAAAAAACTTTAGTGTCCAAAGGAAACAGCTATTTCTAAAATAATTGCTGCTATCTCTAGAAATAAAACTAGAACATCCCCTTTTTCTTGCCTCTTGATTTGTATCCCTTTTGATGTATACTCCAGTACTACATTGGTAGAGGGACGCTTTTCAGGACTCTCAGCTAATGGTACAGAAATAATTGATTTTTGTCATCTGAATGCCTTTCCCTTTCGAAAGCTTATAGGAAGTATTCAGATACCTGTTGAAAAAATGAATATAGGAACGAATAAGTGAGAGACCTGGTCCATTTTACTTATGCTAAGTTTTATGACTTTTAGCAAGTTACTTTATATACTCATGGCTCTGTTTCCATGTCTGTAAAATTGAGTTTAATAATACGTACTGCATAAAATAATTTAGTAAATGTTTGTTGAATATCTCACATAAGCACTAGATCAAACTCAGATAATATACTGAGTCAAGTATTTGGGGTTTGGGTTATAGAAATTTGCCCTCTTAGCAGGATCGACTCATGGTTCTTATGCACCCAAAGTTTGAAAATAAGTCAATCTAGCATTTGTAAGGATTAAGTAAAATATTAGATTAAAAAAATGCATAGTCCATTATAAATCACATGGTAAATACAGAACTATTGCTATTATTTTCACATACGCTTTGATCACTTACTCCATATGTTACTTCTTAATTTGTAAGGACTATGTGTATATTTTCAATAGATCTTCTCCAGCCAGTCAATTTATGAATTTCTTTGGGTGACTAGACTGCCTTTTCTGAAAGATTTTTGTGATTTTTTTTGTTTTTTGTTGTTTTGTTGTGGTGATGGAGTTCCCACAGGGGTGTTTTTTCTTTCACTTTTTGTAAATCAAATTATGCATTTCCTCATTTTTGTTTTGTGATTCTGGCTATACAAAAAATTTCATGAAAATAAAATTTAATGATAAACTCACATTGTATCTTGCTGTTATATCGTGAGACTCATTAGGTGATTAAAGAAAATTCACTTTCTAAACTGTAGACAGGAAATCCAACCAGGCACAGTGGCTCATGACTATAATCTCAGCACTTTGGAGGGTCGAGGCAGGAGGGTCACTTGAGTCCAGGGGTTTGAGACCAGCCTTAGCCAAATAGCAAGAACTGTCTCTACAAAACAAAACATCAGAGTGGTGTGATGATGCATGCTTGTAGTGCCAGCTACTCAAGAGGCTGAGGTGGGAGGATGGCTTGAGCCCAGGAGGCTGAGGCTGCAATGATCTGTGATTGTGTACCTGCCCACAGCTTGGGCAACAGAGTGAGACACTGTTTTGTTTCAAAAAAAAAAAAAAAAAAAAAACAAATCCACACAAAAAAATCCATTTAGTTAACCCTTATTTAAATGTCGGGTTGTCTGGCTTGTGTATTATCCAGATGCTGTGCTCTGCTTTTTACAGCTTTTCTTTTTTATTTCTTTACTTATTGGGCACGAATAGAGAATGAGAAAGAAGGAGATTTGATAAAATTCAGCATGGGAACTGAAGGAAACTGATAGCCAAAATAAGGTTCAGCTTAGAGAATTCTGGTGATGTTAGAGAGACTGTCACAGTTTTGTCTTGTTAGCAGTGGTGTGACCTGAAGATCCTGGCAGGTTAGGATATCGATGAGACATTTTGACCTTTGATTCTGCTGCTAACTTACTGTGTAATCTGTGCAAACCAGTCTATTTATATAATAGGGAAAACAGCTACATAATTTTGGATTCAGGGTCCAAAGGGATATCAGTAAAAAGAATTTCAGGAATTTAATGAATGTGTACACAATATTCTAGATACTAAACAAGCGGGGGGCGGGAAGTGCCATGTAAACTATTGCGTGAGATGAAACTGAAAGTGAGATTTTTCTTCTCTTTTTTTTCAGAATTCTTATACCAGTAGTACTAGGAAATATATAACAATTTTAGATATAATGATTTTGTAGTGGTTATAAAATTTGAAGGATAATTTTTTTTGTCGGGGGAGATGAAGTCTTGCTCTGTTGCCTAGGCTGGAATGCAGTGGAGTGATCTCGGCTCACTGCAACCTCTACCTTCCAGGTTCAAGTTATTTTCCTGCCTCAGCCTCCCTAATAGCTGGAATTACAGGCACCTGCCACCGCGCCAGCTAATTTTTGTATTTTTAGTAGAGACGGGGTTTCACCATCTTCGCCAAGCTGGTCTTGAACTCCTGATCTCATGATCCACCTGCCGCGGCCTCCCAAAGTGCTAGGGGTACAGGCATGAGCTGCCGTACCTGGCCCTGAAGGACAATTTTTTATACCCATTTGATAGTGTATACAAACAGAGGCACAGAACTTGAGGGATTTACCCAAGGTTGTCTAGTTAAATAATGCTGAAATGGGGAATAAAATCATTTCTCTAATTTTCTGTTCATCAAATGACATGCTGTAACTAAACTGAACATTTTTGTTCAATTTATTGGAGGTCTAATGCATTTGTAGTCTCATGTTCGTATTCTGTCTTTAATTTTTGTTTTTAAGCTTAATGGGGTAGATGATCTGTTCTTAAAGCAAAACCAAAGATTGAGGACTATATAGGAATCTTTTGAATCATAAGGAGGAATTTTTGTTTTTTTTGAAACAGTGTCTGGCTCTGCTGCCCAGTCTGGAGTACAGTGGTGCGATCTTGGCTCACTGCAACCTCAACCTCTGGGGCCCAAGCTATCCTCCCACCTCAGAGAGTAATGGGGACTACAGACCCACACCACCATGCCCAGCTAATTTTTGTATTATTTTGTTGAGATAGGGTTTTGCCATGTTGCCTAGGCCAAGGAGGAATTTTAGATATGTGTATAGCTTTATAGTCCCAACCCCTAGAACAAAATACACAAAAGCTTAAATTTTAAACTAAATATTACTTGGAGGAAAAGTAGAAGAGAACAGTGATCAGATAGTCTTAAGATTTGAGGATCAGGCGTGGTGACTCACGCCTGTAATCCCAGCACTTTGGGAAGCTGAGGCAGATGGATCACCTGAGGTAAGGAGTTCAAGACCAGCCTGGTCAACATGGTAAAACACTGTCTACTAAATATACAAAAAGTAGCCAGGTATGGTGGCGGGCGCCTGTAATCTCAGGTATTCGGGAGGCTGAGGCAGGAGAATTGCTTGAACCCAGTAAGGGAAGGTTGCAGTGAGCTGAGATTGTGCCACTGCCCTCCAGCCTGGGCGACAGAGTGAAACTCCATCTCAAAAAAAAAAAAAATTTTGAATTCACCACTTAGAAAAAGTGACCTTGGACATAACATTTCCCTTTCCTGAGCCTCCTC
Organism: Cebus imitator; assembly: GCF_001604975.1. NCBI lineage: Eukaryota > Metazoa > Chordata > Mammalia > Primates > Cebidae > Cebus > Cebus imitator. The sequence goes on along the minus strand of NW_016107471.1, from coordinate 50,189 downwards.
TTCCTAATCTTCAAAGTGGTCATAATTTCTCTCTTATTTCATGAGGGTGTTTTTTTTTGTTTGTTTTTGTTTTCGGTGTGTGTGTGTAAATGTGTTTTTATTGGGGAACAGGACACAGTGGGAAATGTCACCATGGGCTATGGTATGCCCTGTGTCCCAGAGAATGTCCATTTGCATTCTAATCTTCCTGGGCTGCTTTGTGGAACTTTTTCTTCTTCTTGGAGCTGCTCTTGCTGCCAGCAGCCTCTTAGGGTCCACTGCTGACGGGCTCCTCTTTGGACGGTTTCCTCTTTTTCTTGGAGACACTTCTGTTGCCTGCCTCTTCAGGGTCATTAACTGTATCCTCCTTGGGTGAAGACTTCTTCCTCTTGGGAAGACTGGTGCTGCCAGCCATCTCTTCAAGATCGCTGCTCAACAACTCCTTGAAAAGATTTATTTTTCTTGGGTTTGGAGAAAGAGATGTATCTTCCTTTCCATTCTCCTGAGGAACCTCCTGGGGCTTTTGCTTTTTCTTCTTTTTGGGTTTTTCATTCATCTCCTCACACTCATCTGGAGTACTACTGCTGTGATGAGGGTGATTTTGAGGATCAAAAATATTGTGAACGTTTATAACAAGCAATAATAATATTAATGACTTATCACTGGTATAAGACCATATATAGCTATTAAATTAGCTCTTACTTTCACATTGTTAGCAAACAAAATTTACCTTATTCTTCAGAAGTAAACCTCGACTTCAGAAGGTCTAAAAATCCCTTGGATTAAAAGAATCTAAAAGCTACTGGTTGCCAAAATTAAAGAGGGTGTTTTTAATTCAGCTTCCAAATTACCAAAAAATAAAAGCAGATAAAAAGTAAAGTTTATGTTCACATATTTTACAACATACAAAGTGCTGGGCTTACAGGCATGAGTCACCGCACCCGGCCGGTTTCTACTGTTGTTAAAATTCATGAATATAAGAGGTCTATGTATAATTGTTGAATGAATGAATGAGTGAATGTGAATGCATCTGTTTCTCTGTTGGCTGCTTTTTCTGTTAGGAGACTTGACCTTTTAGCATTCAAATTCCACAAGAAACATCTTAACCAAGTTATGGTTTTGGGTGAATTTGTTTCCAGGCTTGCTTTTGTTTTTCACATTCTTTTTTTGGCCTGCAGTCTTACTCTGTGACCCCTTTCATGGCTTCCAGTAGGTTATTCAGTTGGGACCTAGGGAAGTCAGTAAATTAAACTTGATTTGTAATGGAATACATAGGGTGTGTGGCTTGGATTAGAATCAAATTAGGTCTGGCTAATCTTATTTTGGTTTAATCTATGTGGGAAAGAATAAAACTAGAGGAAAAACAAATAAAAAAATAGGAGAAACTATTCTTGTATAATGATAAGCAATTTTTTGTAAGGAATAGTTCTGAGGGCCAAAGCCTAAATTATTTTTATTGGAAGTTTGGGGACAAGATTCAGCAAAGGAATTTAGATTAGCTTCTCCAGTCATCATAGTTGGTATTTACTTTTCTAGCTTTCCCAAGCCAGGATCTCTAGGCTTTTAAAATGTGTATGCTCTCTAGACAAGGCACATTATTTTTATTTTATTTTGTTTTATTTTATTTTATTTTATTTTTGAGACAGAGTTTTGCTCTTGTTACCCAGGCTGGAGTGCAATGGCGCGATCTTGGCTCACCGCAACCTCCACCTACTGGGTTCAAGCAATTCTCCTGCCTCAGCCTCTCGAGTAGCTGGGACTACAGGCGTGCGCCATCATGCCCAGCTTATTTTTGTATTTTTAGTAGAGACGGGGCTTCACCATGTTAACCAGGATGGTCTCGATCTCTTGACCTCGTGATCCACCCACCTCGGCCTCCCAAAGTGCTGGGATTATAGGCGTGAGCCACTGTGCCCGGCCGCACATTATTTTTAATATAGTTCGTGTTTTCAAATCTTTTCCAGGGCTCTAGGACTGGATAAGCCCAGTTTGGGGAAACCTTAGCAAATAGGAAGACAAAAAAAGTTCTGATGCTGAGTTTATAGTTGAATTATCCAGACTTTGTATTGAATTTCTTATGCAGGCCTAAGGAGAAGAGATGTTGAGAAAGTGCAGAAAGCTTCTATACTAATAATTTCTTTAAGGTGAGCTTTTTGCCCCTCTTCAATTATTTGCAGCTTGCAAGGTGTTAGACCATGGAAGATTTAACCTTGATGCTTAAGAGTTCAGGAAATCCCCTCTCTGAGCTGGTTGAGAGCATTTGAATAAATACGGTAATTTCTTCAAAACTACTGAGGAAAGAAGAAGCCAGGAAGAAGCAAGTGAAGCCATAAAGAGTGAAGAGCCCTTTAATTTAGAGTTCTCACTGGGGCCTAGAGAAAATCATGAGTGAGAATGCTCCTTGAAGAGAATTCCCTATGATTGCTTAGTGCTTACAAAAGAAAGACTCAAGACTAACCATTCAGAAGTTGCTGGAATGTAATAACATTTGTTCCTGGGCAATTGAATTTCCTCTCCCATGGAAGTCATTGTTTTGCTCATTTAATGGAGAAAACTGAGTTTCAGTTAAAAAGGGGAAGAGTCATTACATTATTTCTAATTTTACGTATTTTGACCTGTGGATTAAAGGTCTAAATTAAGGTCACAAGACATCTGGAGATACAGAATTTTTCCCATACTTGACCAGGTTCTGAGCACCCTGTCTCCCACTGATGTTGGCTTTACTTGCCTGAGCCCATAATAGAGGGGAATAATAATGGCTTTTCACCTGTCTAAAGTAGATGACTAGACCAAATGATTTCATACAGTTGTTTTTAGCATTCAGGTTGATTCCAAAGCAGCAAAGGAATTATGGCTTTGGTTAATTTTCCAGGGATGAATCTAGTTAGTAGCAATTTTAAAAGTATAAATAACTTTTGACTGCTACCACAATACTTAAGTATTTTTAAAATTCTTTTGTTATTGACATATAAAATGATTTTCTAAATACACACAAACACACACTATAGATATAGGTTTGTAAAATAAGAAAACAAAGGTCCACGTACCTACAGGCCAGTGCAAAAAGTAAACAGAAAGGAAGCATCATTTGTTTCTGTTTTGGAATAAAATGTTTTCATTTGTTCAAGTCTGATTTTCTCAGATGGCTGTTTTTATTTTATTTATTTTTGAGACGGAGTTGCTCTGTCACTGAGGCTGGAGTACAATGGTGTAATCTCTGCTCACTGCAACCTCCACCTACTGGGTTCAACTGATTCTTCTGCCTCAGCCTCCTGAGTAGTTGGGATTGCAGGCACCCACCATTAATAGTATAATAATTAGGAACTAATAATTTCAAATTAGCCTGGCTAATTTTTGTAACTTTAGTAGAGACAGGGTTTTGCCATGTTGGTCAGGTTGGTCTCGAACTCCTGACTTCAGGTGATGTGCCGACCTCAGGTGATGTGCCTGCCTCAGCCTCCCAAAGTGCCGGGATTACAGGCACAAGCTACCCACGCCCAACCTGTTTTGTTTGTTTTTTGAGATGAGATCTTAAAACATAAATTTACTGGCGCAGATATCATTGATAATGTTTAATTAAAGTAATCATTGCTAATGGGAAAATGGTTAGATAAACTAGCCATGTTCTAATCAGTGATCTTTTGAAAATGCTTATAAAAATAGGACACATGCAGATGCCTTAAATCTTTTGTGAAACAAAGAGATGTTTCAATAAATCAGGTTTGAAAGTGCTCCCATTGTTAAAAGTTTAAAAGGGAGGATATAAAGTGGCATACATGATAAAATCACAACTAATAATTGTAGTAGGAAGAATTAAACATTTGTCCATATCGTCTGGGTAATACAATCTTCTTTCCTTTTACTACCTGTCATATTGTCAAAATTTTATTGAGCATGTTATGATGAAAAAGCACTCATTTTTATAAAAAATAGAGTTTGCTGCTATTTTTATGATGTTCAAATTGTTGTAGCCTTTTATTCCTGCTGCATTTCTAGTGTGCTTCTGCCACCTTGTGCTTTCTGAAATCCATTGCAGTGATTAGCAAAGAAGGAAACATACTTAACAAGGTTGTTACTTCTTTGAGAGTAAATGTTACTTCATAGTATGGAAGGAGGGGGTGAGGAATACATGAAAGATATAAAACTGTGTGTGTGTGTGTAGAGAGAGAGAGAGACAGAGACAGAGACAGAGACAGAGAGAGACAGAGAGGGATAAATCTCCAAAGGTCTGAGGATTGTTTACTATATCAGATCAGTTTAGGAATTTGCTTGAGCCCATAATAGAAGAGACTAATAATAGCTTTTCACCTGTCTAAAGCAAATGACTAGACCAAATGATTTTATACAGTTGTTTTTAGCATTCACGTTGATTGCTAAAAGGTTCTATACTAATTATTTCAAATCCTGGTTAAGGAGAGTAAAGACCGGGTTTTAGTGCTGATAGTAATCAGCTCCTTAAGATAGGTTTTAAAACACATTTTGATACCTTCTATCCTTGCTTGTTTTTAAACTGTGTTTCTGTCTGTATAAAAAAGTGAACAAAACACTTGTGCGTAGAAAGCTCTAGGTAGCTTTTAAAAATGTGTTTCTTTACATTAAATGGCCTGCTGTGTTAACATGAACTCTTTCACATTATCATTCCAGACGACATTCCATTTGTTCAATGCCTCAAACTATTTCTATGGTCTGCTGCCTTGCAGTTATGCTGATTCTAGAAAGGCGAGCCTTTACCTGGAACTTTGGCCTTCCTGCTTGAGCATACACAAGCCTGATTTGATGACTTGTCTGAGGTGCTCTAAGATCTTTCCTTTTAGGAGCTAATTTAAATACATTTGACTTAGTTTTTGTCATTTTTTTTTTTTTTTTTGAGACAAGAATTTCATTCTTGTTGCCCGGGCTGGAGTGCAATTGTATGATCTCATCTCACTGCAACCTCTGCCTCTGCAGGAGAATTGAGCGATTCTCCTGCCTCAGCCTCCCAAGTAGGGTTACAGGCACCCACCACCATGACGGGCTAATTTTTGTATTTTTAGTAGAGACGGGGTTTTACCATGTTGGCCAGGCCGGTCTCAAACTCCTGACCTCAGATTATCGAGCCGCCTCAGCCTCCCATAGTGCTGGGATTACAGGCATGAGCCACCACACCTGGCCCTAAATACATTTGACTTTGAAGTGGTATTTAAGGAACCATGGATACAAATAACTTATGTTTGTCAACTAGCAAATACTTGTTTCTAGAATGATATGGAATAGTCCTTCCTAGCTCACTAAAATTTTGACAGTAGCAGGCCTCATCCTTTGGTGTCATGCTTGCATTGAAGAATTGTGATTGTAACAGTAGGATTGTGATCCAAAGGGTTTGAATGGCACAGAGACTATATTTATTGAGCATCTTCTAAATGGCAGGCCTAGTGCAAGTCTTTTTTACATCTGTAATCACATATAATCCTCAGCACAAAACTGGGCTATGTTAATAACTTCCTAATTTCACATTTGGGGAAACTGAGATCAGAGGTTAAATATATCTTACCACATAAGCTTGGACATGGCAGGGTAGGAATTTGAACTTGGGTGCTTCTGACTCCCAAATCCATACTCTTACAGTAGACTGTCTCTCTGTTGCACATGGTGAGGATCTTTAGGTTCATTGTGGAGGGAAAAGGGAACCCAAGTCTAGAGGAGATTGAGTATAAAGCTTGGGCCAAAAGCAGGAATAGAATCTGCTGGAAGGCTTTCTAGCAGCCTTAGCATGGATGCCACCTCCTTATGAAACCACATCTTGCTTCCTGGCAGAGCCTAGTAATGTTATAGTTGGCAGAGCATTACAGGGAGCTTGGAAGAACTTTCCCAGTACCTTCCAATTTTCCCTACTTGGTCAGCTCTGACTTGTATTAGTGCAATAACCTCCTAACTAATCTCTTGGCCCGTATTCTTGCTTTACCTCCAGTCCATTCTTCACATTGCATTTAGAACAACCTTTCCAAGGAACAGATCAGATCTTGTCGCTCCTGTGCTTTAATTCTTTCAAGGACTTCCTATGATAATTAGGATAAAGTAGAAATTCTTTAGCATGGCTTGTTAGCTCCTTCTATCCCTAGCCTTACTTCTCTCCACTGTCCACTGTGAACACCATGTTTCAGCCCAGCAGGACCACCATTCCTCCAGATGTACCATGTGCTCTCTTCCCTCTGCCATGGGCATGTTCTCCTGTTCCTTTAGCATCGATCCATTCTTCCTCCTTTGTCCTTCTTACTCCTACTTGTGTTTTGTGATCACTGCTTAACAGTCATTTTTTTCAGAAAGTTTTTCTGAACCTCTTCTCCAACACTACCTCCACACCTGTAGACTAGCACCCTCTAATATGGCCGTCATCTTATTATAATTACCTTGTCTTATTGAGATATAGTTTACATAACAGAAAAGTCACCATTTAAATTGTGCAATTCAGTGGATTTTAATATATTTACAAGGTTGTACAATCACTATATATTTGAGAACATTTTCATCACTTCTAAAAGAACCCACATACACACCCATCAACAGCCACTCCCTGTTCCTCCTTCCCCCAATCCCCTGACAATGATTAATCTACTTTATATCTCTATTTCCCTAGTCTGGACATTTTATATGAACAGAATCATACCATATTTGTCCCTTTGTGTCTGGCTTCTTGCACTAAATATAATGTTTCTAAGGTTCATCCATGTTGTATTATGTATCAGTACTTCATTTTATGGCTGAAATATTCCATTGTATGTATATACCACATTTTGTATGTCCATTCGTCAGCTGATGGACAATTGGATTGCTTCCACCTTTTGGCTATTAATAAATAATGCTTCTGTGAACATTTGTGTACAAGTTTTTTGTATGGCCATATGTTTTCAGTGCTCTTGGGTATGTGCCCAGCAGTGATACTACTACATCGTATAGTTATTCTGATTCTGTATTGAGGTTTTTGAGGACTTTTCTAGAGTAACCACATCATTTTACATTGACACCAATGCTGTATGAGGGTTCTGATTGCTTCACATCATCACCAACACTTTACTTTTTCTTTTTTTCCTTTTGTTTTCCTTTTTCTTCTCTCTCTGTCTCTCTCTCTCTCTCATATGATGGCCATGCTAGTGGATGAAGTTACAATTGCCTTTTTTTTTTTTTTGAAAGAAAGAGAGAAAGGGGGAGAGAGAACAGAAGTCTTGCTCTATTGCCCAGGCTGGAATGCAATCTAAAAATAGGTAGTAAAAACCTCTTTTATGCTGATAATTGTGCTTAACAGCAGAGACAGGAAGGAGTAGGGAAGAAAATAACAAACAAACAGCCAACCAATATTTCATTTAAGTCTGTGGAATGCTATGCAAATGCTGAAGAGTGATTTACTTCCAATTATGTGGTCACTTTCAAAATAGGTGTAATATGATACTGGGAAAAAATGTATGTTCTGTGGACCTGGGGTGAAGAATTCTATAAATATTCACCGAGTTTACTTGTTCCAGGTCTGAGTTCAAATCATAGATGTCCCTCTTAATTTTCTATCTTGTTGATCCATCGAATATTAACAATGTGGTGTCAAAGTCTCCTGCTATTATTGTGCG
>NW_016107471.1:0-42418 GCF_001604975.1 Cebus imitator | reverse complement strand
TAAGTCTTCCACCAACGCTTTGTTTTTGTTTTGAGTCTTTATGTGTCCTTGCTTATGAGATGGATCTGGATACAGCGAACCGATGGGTTTTGACTTTTTATTCAATTTGCCTGTGTCTTTGATTGGGGCATTTAATCCATTTAAATTTAGGATTAATATTGATATTTGTGAGTTTAATATTGTCGTTTAATGCTAGCTGGCTATTTTGCCCATTAGTCGATATAGATTCTTCATTATGGAGATACTCTTTTCCATTTGGCAAGTTTTTGGGATGACTGATACTGGTTGTTCCTTTCTGTGTATAGTGCTTCTTTCAGAAGCTCTTGTAAAGCAGGCCTGGTGGTGATGAAATTTCTGAGTGCTTGCTGATTCGTGAAAAATTTTATTTTTCCTTCATTTATGAAGCTTAATTTGGCTGGATATGAGATTCTGGGTTGAAAATTCTTTTCTTTGAGGATATTGAATATTGACCCCCACTCTCTTCTAGTTTGTAGGGTTTCAGCTGAGAGATCTGCTGTGAGTCTGATAGGCTTCCATTTATGGGTAACCTGACCTTTCTCTCTAGCTGCCCTTAGAATTTTCTTCTTTATTTCAACCCTGGTGAATCTAACGATTATGTGTCTTGCGTTTGCTTTACTTGAGGAATATCTTTGTGGTGTTCTCTGTATTACTTGAAATTGAGTATTTTCCTGCCTTACTGGGTTAGGAAAGTTTTCCTGAATAATATCCTGAAGAATATTTTCCAGCTTGGATTCATTCTCTTCATGACATTCAGGTACACCTATCAAACGTAAATTAGGTCTTTTCACATAGTCCCATATTTCTTGGAGACCTTGCTCATTCCTTTTTACTCTTTCTTCTCTAATCTTGTCTTCTCGTTTCATATCATTAAGTTGGTCTTCGACCTCTGATATCCTTTCTTCTGCTTGATCAATTCAACTGTTAAAACCTGTGCATATTTGGCGGAGTTCTCGTATTGTATTCTTCAGTTTCATTAATTCACTTATATTCCTCTCTAGATTGTCTATTCTCGTTAGGATTTCATGAAACCTTTTTTCGAGGTTCTTAGTTTCTTTACATTGGGCGAGAACATGTTCTTTTAACTCACAGAAGTTTCTTATTATCCACCTTCTGAAGCCTAAATCTGTTAATAGAATGCACTCGTTCTCCATCAGGCCTTGTTGCCTTGTTGATGAGGAACTGTGATCCCCTGTAGAGGGAGGGGCATTCTGATTTTGGGTATTCTGAGCCTTTTTACGCTGGTTTCTTCCCATCACTGTAAATTTATCCACCTGTCATCTTTGTAATTACCGACTTTCAAATTAGATCTCTGGGTGGACATCCAACTTGTTGATTCCCAGTGCTGGAATCTGAGCAACCCACTGCGCCGGCTGAAACAGCAGCGTTAAGATTCATGGTGCTTTTCTGCCCGGGAATCTCCAGTCTGGCTTCCTTCTTGAGTCCCTTTTTCAATCAGCTGAATAGGCAACTCTGCCTTCCCGGAGCTCCAAACGTCGACCAAAAGGGGGACCCAGTCCCGTTAACTCTGCATCAAGAACCACCGCGCCGGCCACAAGAGTCGCGTTGGTAACACGTGGGGCTCCTCTGCTGGGAATCTCCTGGTCCATGAGCAACAAAAATTCATCTGAAAGTGTGGCGTCCTCTCGTTCTCTGCGCTTTCACTGGGAGCTGCAATCCTGAGCTGCTAGTAATGAGCCATCTTGGATCTCTCTCCTCCCTACAATTGCCTTTTTACTGGTTTATTTCCTTCATGACTCTAAACTGTGAAGGTAAGGACTGTGCTAGATCTCATTTATTACTGTACTCCAGTGCCTAAAACATTGATAAATATCTACAAAATGGGTGAGAAGACCTACAGCTTTCCTAGTTGCTTTGCTTCTGTGAATCCAGGAAATATAGGGGCTAGAATTGGAAAAGATGTTCTGGCTGCCAGTCCACACCACTGTTCACCAGAGCACCACAGGATTTTAATAACCACACTAAGTAGTTGGTTCCATGGCTTTAATAGTCTTACCTGAGAAGTTCCCTGTGTGGAGAACGGCATGAGTTCCCATTTAACTAGCTCAAAATCAGGAAGAACATACTCAACTCTGCTGGCATTTTAATCTGTGATTCCGGGGAGTCTTTCTATTCCAAACACATTTTCTGGGGCATGTGAACATTTCCTAATGAGAAAGCCATTCATTCTGAGTGAAAGTGGGGGAAAAAAAAGCAAAACAAAAGTTCCTCTACTGGAAACTAATGGCCACATCAATTATACATTTAGAATAATCCAGATTGAACTCAAGTTGTCAGGTACTGAAACAGCTATATTTAGCCAAGTTACAAGTGGGATCTCATCTACTGTGTACCCTTTCCTAACTATGTGTTTTTATTTGTCCCAGCGTACCAAAGCTTGGATTCTAAAAGTGTTCTGGAAGAGATAAGGTGCCTGTTCCTTGATTTCCTGGGGTGTAGTCCTGTAAACAAAGTTCCTATAAAAGAAACGGCCATGATGCTTTCTTGGTAACGTCATTGGGGCTGTGATTAGGTGACAGGTGCCCTCTGTAAAACTCTTAAATTCATCTCGACCTCAGTCCACATTCCACCTAGTCAGGTTTTGCTCGATGAGTAGTAGTCTGCCATAGTATTTTCTTCTGTTCACTGTGCACCCTTCCACACCATGCTTCCATTCTTGTTTCTCTGTACTTTCTCTTTCTTCACCTGCTATGAAATGCAGTGTTGGCCCAACCATAGGAGTCTTCTGTTGAATTGTAATCTTTAAACCCTGGGACTAGTTTTCTGCTCTGTCTTCCTCCTGGTAAATGCTGATTTGGTGAATTATAATCCCCACCTGACTAATTTCAATAAACTTTTCCTCTATTATATTTTCCCTTTCGGAAACATAGAATGTGTTCATGACCCTTTGAGGGGAGAGAATGGGAAAGATTTGGAAAAGTCTTAGGTAAATAGAACTGACCTTGTGTAAAGAGTGTTAATGTTATTATATAGCAGTGAAAATATAAGAGATAGAAAAAAATAACTTAGCAATCATTGTCCAAATATGGCCCACTTGAACTCTGGATGGTATTTCAGCACTGTAGGAAAATTCCAGAAATCTCTCTGCCTACAAATATTTTCCTCACTTTATCTGCCTCTGCTGGTAAATAGAGGATAAGCTTGACATCAGCAAATATTTGAAGAAGTGCTGCTGTACTTGAAGAAGCACAGCACCAGTGCTAGAGGCAGCAGTATCCCGGTCCGTGAATAGCCTGTTATATCCTTTACCTGATTTCTTGAATACCTTCTGATTTACATTTTTACCCAGATCTTCAGTCTAAGTTTAACTTTAGTAGGTTAGTTTTCATAACTTCTTGAATACTAATCTCAGAAAAGTAAGACGCTAGTTTGCCCCTATACAAGAGTGCAGAGTGTATGCCTAGGAACAGTAGTGGAACTCATAGGAAGGGAGATTCTGTCAAAAAAGTTCAAAGAGTTTAAGATTTTTTTTTTTTTTTTTTGAGATGGCGAAGTCTTACTCTGTCAGGCTGGAGTGCAGTGGCACGATCTCTGCTCACTGTGACCTCTACCTCCCAGGTTCAGGTGATTCTCCTGCCTCAGCCTCCTGAATAGCTGGGATTACAGGCTCCCGCCACCACACCTGGGTAATTTTTGTATTTTTAGTAGAGGTGGAGTTTCACCATGTTGGCCAGGCTGGTCTCAAATCCTTGACCTTAGGTGATGTGACCTCCTTGATCTCTCAAAATGCTGGGATTACAGGCATGAGCCAGTGTTCCTGTTCGAGTTTAGACTTCTAGCAGTCTTTCTTTTCTCTCTTTCTCTCTCTCTCTTTCCTTCTTTCTTTCTCTTTCTTTCTCTCTCTCTTTCTTTTTTCTTTCTTTTCTTTATCTCTTTCTTTCTTTGTGTCTCCTTTTATTTTCTGTCTCTCTCTCATTCTTCCCTTTCTTTTTTTTTCTTTTTCAGACAGGGTCTTGGTCTGTCACCCAGGCTGGAGTACAGTGGTGTGATTATAGCTACTGGAGCCTCAAACTCCTAGGCTCAAAGATTCCTCCCACCCCAGCCTCCTGAAGAGCTGGGACTACAGGTGCACACCACCATGCCTGTCCAATTATTTTTATTTTTGTAGAGATGGGGTCTGCTATGTTGCCCAGGCTAACCTTGAACTCCCAGCCTCAAGTGATCCTCCTGTCCCAACTTCCGAAAGTGTTGGGATTACAGTCATTAGCCACCACCCCTGGCTAGCTTTGCTTCCTTTGGTACACCCCAGGTAGGACCAAATTTACTGGGACCCAGTTTATACACACAGTGTCTCAAGCAGAGAGAAACACGTGGCCCCTGGTCCCCATGCTTGCATAAATGACTAATCTACTAATAGCTTTTGACCATTTGGGCAATGCTGCATTTGAGCAAACCAAATACTTGTAACTTGAATGTGGAAACAAAACAGAATCCTTTACAAATGGGCTGTGCTGTATTATTTAACTTTTTATTTCGTTTAAGGGCTCCTTTTGCCCTTAGGGATAGCATTTGAGAGAAATTCCAAAATTCAGGCAGAAATTCAAGACAAAAACGCCAGTTTAAGCTCTGGATTCTGAACTGTGGTGCATATTAGGCGCAATTGTTCCAGATAGACCAGAGACTGTGCCCTGCACATTCATGCTGCATGTCGCTGTGATGCGCATCTGGATATATTCACCCCAGGCTGTTTATTTACAATGAGAATCGAAGGAAAAGTTCCGAAACATCCTGTCACAGGATGTGTGGATAGGCCTGCTGAATGCTGAAGCCAGAGGAAATCAGATAAGCTTAAGCGACTAGTGATAACACTGCCCTCTAGTGGTGTGTCCGTGGCTTAAAAATGAATATACTGAAGGTGCACCCGAGTTCTCCAAATAATTTTCCCAAATAAACTGCCGGATTGTGTGTGGAAAGAGAAAAGGAGGGGAAAGAGGAAGGGAGAGAGAGGGAAAGAAAGGAGGAGGGAGAGGATTCTTGCTAGGATAGCCCATCTCGGCAACTAGGAAGCTCTAGGAGCCAGGCTTTCTGTAGAGGGCTTCTGGCATCCAATTAGGCCCTCAGTGAAAACATTTTTTCTTCAGGCTTTTAGCAAGTGATTCTAGCTTAAAGTCACTATTCAGGATTTGTTCTAGGGCCCTGGGTCTCTTTCCAGCCTCCACAGCTTTGTACCAGCTTCCCCTCCCCTGGACCACATTCCATTCCTAGGTAGGTCATCACACGTGCTGAGAGGTAGAACCGTCTGCAGGGCACAGTGCTAGGGAGATCAGGCCCCTTTTCTTGCATGCTCACCCTTTATGTTTCCTTTATGCCTCATTGTCACCTTCCCAAATACTTTTGCTGCCCTTTCTTTATACTTAATTTCCTGCTGGCTTCCCGCAGAAGAGCTGGTGGCCCAATTCCTCAGGTGCCTGAAAGAATGTTTAGAGAGCTGCCTCAGCCCTTGCGGAATGACAGGAATGCTGAGAATCTCAGGCAGTACTTTTCAGACCCACTGGAAGGAAGATTTGGTCCAGAGATGAGGTGGGGTGCAGGGGGTGGGAGGGATGGGATTCGCGTGTGTGTGTAAGAGGGGCTTCAAAACCACCTCAGATCATAATCACCTAAGGCTATGGACTTGTCTGAAGCCTGGGAGTCTCATCGTGGAGTCATCTCGTGTTTGTTGACCTAGGAACAGAGGCCTCTGGGAAAGGGTTTGTTTGTGTAGCAAACTATAGATATGTGAAATTAATTTGGCTCTGAGTCATGAGACATGAGTTATTTCTTGTAATATTTTAGTCGTAGTCCACATAGTTGGTAAACAAAGTAAGAAAACTTTTCAGAGTTGAAATGTAGAGTACTATTCCTGGGTTTGATAAATCATGGAACTTCTCCCGAGTCTAATTTCATTACAGAAAAGGAAGGGAAAATGGCTAAGGTTTGACTCAGAACTATCACCACAGTCTTTCTCATTCTCTATCCACATAAAGCTTTTTTTTGGTTTCTTTGAATGTTTCTTACTCAACTCAGAGGCGTTTGAATCAGAGCAACTTTATCTTAAATAGGGGCTAGGTTAAATAAGGCTGAGGCCTACTGGGCTGCATTCCCAGACAGGAATTCTAAGTCACAAGACAAGATAAGAGGTCAGCACAAGATACAGGTCATAAAGGCCTTGCTGATAAAACAGATTGCAGTAAAGAAGCCGACTAAAACCCACGAAACCAAAACCAAGATGGTGACGACAGTGACCTCAGGTTGTCCTCACCACTACACCGCCATCAGTGCCATGACAGTTTACCCTATGTGGTCTAAAAAGGGGAAGTATGAATAATCCACCCCTTGTGTAGCATATAATCAAGAAATAACCATAAAGTGGGCAACTAGCCACCCTTGGGGCTGCTCTGCCTATGGAGTAGCCATTCTTTCACTCCTTCACTTGCCTGGTAAACTTGCTTCCACTTTACTGATTCCCCTCAAATTAATTTTTGTGCAAGATCCAACAACCCTTTTTTGGGGTCTGGATTGGGACATCTGGTAACATGAGGACAGTCAAAACCCACATCACAAACACAATAACCTTTGTGACACTGAGAGGAATTTCAAATGGTTGGTTGGGACTGAGTCTGGTAATGTGAGGCCTCTGCTTTGAATTATTTATTTACCTTTATCCTGAGGCATGTCTGACTCTTGGTGAAGACTTACTGTTACCTTCAAATGTTGCAGCCACTTCATAGGACTATCCTTCAACACCTTTTGTCTCCATAAAAACCACCTTGGAAACATAAATATGTTACTTAGGAGAGGCAACTCTTCAACTCACATTCAAGGAGTGCAAACATTACCATTCTTAACAATTTAGTGGGAATCTTTCCTTAAGATATAAACATGAAAGGATTTTATTTTCCCCATAATTGCTATGAACTGTGTTCTTTTAAAATTCTTTGACTGCTGGGTAGTAAGCTCCCTTCATGGTATCTCAGCCTACTTCTATAACTTGTTCACATCCAGTTTATTAAAAATGCTGTTATTGGAATCTTAAAACTCAGAAGTGCTCATTTAAAAATTGTAGCCAGGTGCAGTGGCTCATGTCTGTAATCCCAGCCCTTTGGGAGGCCAAGGCAGATGGATCACCTGAGGTCGGGAGTTCAAGACCAGCCTGACCAACATGGAGAAACCCCGTTTCTACTAAAAATACAAAATTAGCCGGGGGTGGTGGTGGGCACTTGTAATCCCAGCTAGTCAGGAGGCTGAGGCTGAAGAATCGCTTGAACCTGGGAGGTAGAGGTTGCAATCAGCTGAGATCCCACTATTGCACTCCAGCCTGGGTGACGGTGTGAAATTCTGTCTCAGAAAAAAAAAAAGTAATAATATTAATAAAAATAATAAAAAGTATAAAAATTATTTTCTATCCAAAAGTCTTCTTTCTCCTCCATCTACCCACAAAATAGTGTAGTAATCTTAAGTACTAGAGGGTGGAGTGAGGGGTCTTGGTCTGTTCTTTCACATCCTAGCCCCCTTTCCTGTGGTTACCCTCTGATGTAGAAACTGAAGCTGACATTGACTCCTCTTACCTGCCTGCCTCTAGTGAGGTTGTCTGGTCCTCACTTCTCTCCATAGGTTGTGCCTGTTTATTTGGCCAACAGACTGTCCTTTGGTTGAATCCACGGGAAGGAGTCTGAATGCGGTCTCTCTTGAGACACATGTGCTGGTTCCTCAGTGGGCTCTATAGGATATTTCTGACCAGGCTCCAGATGGAGACCTCTCTCAGGTATAATAATCTTCTTGATACCATTGTACACAGTGTCGTGGGAAAGCATGAAGGCTTAAGCCCCCGCCCACTGCCACCTTCCCTGGCGTTTATCAGTGTTCTGTGAAACCCTTTATTGCTACTGCAAAGAATGGCAGTGCAGTCTGCCTTCTGGCACTTCTCAGCTTCAGCACTTCTCTCCTCCCTCCCTCTCCCAAGGATCAGGTGCTGTGTCAGGTCAATGATGTGACAACTTTCAGATCAAAGCCAATCTCCAATCCCCAACTTAGTGGTGTTGGTGGGAAGCACATTGCAGTTCATGTGGAATGCCTAGGTCACATTCTAACCCCGCAAAGAGTAAGAGATGGTAGAAGGGATAGTCAGCTCTCTACAAAATGTATCTCTCTTAGCCGGGCTTGGTGGTGCATGCCTGTAATCTCAGCTACTCAGGAAGTTGAGGCAGGAGAATCGCTTGGACCCAGGAGGCAGAGGTTGCAGTGAGCTGAGATCGTGCCATTGCACTCCAGCCTGGGCAACAAGAACGGAAAAACAAACAAACAAGCAAACAAAAACAAAATGCATCTCCCTAAGGATGACCTCTGTTTTCTCTCCTCCCTTCCTTCCTTCTCTCTTTCTCTCTCTCTTTCTCTTTCTTTCTTTTGTTCTTTCGTTCTTTCATTCATTTGTTCCTGGGTTTCACTTTGTCACCCAGTCTGCAGTGCAGTGGCGCAATCGTGGCTCACTGCAACCTCCACCTCCCAGGTTCAAGCGATTCTCCTGCCTCGGCCCCTGGAGTAGCTGGGATTACAGGTGTGTGCCACCACATCTAGCTAATTTTTTTTTTAATGTAGAGACAGGATTTTATCTTGTTGGCCAGGCTGGTGTTGAACTCCTGACTTCAAGTGATCTGCCTCCCTTGGCAGTGATGAGATTACAAATGTATGTCACCTGCCCACATGACCTCCGTTTTCTCCAAGTCTATTCAGAGAAGAGAGTTGGCTGAAGTATTAACTGCCTTTAATCCCTACATGAGGATGTCCCGTACATCTGTAACTTCCCCAGACATAGAATGTAAGGTAGAGTTTTATTCTTAGCTCCAGGACTTCCTCTGCAATTCTTGATGTTTAGCCCCCAGTACAATGAGTTAGTGGTTCTCAGACTTGGCGTCATTTTAGATTCAACCGGTCTGGGTATTGTAGTTTTGAGCTTTTTTTGTATGTGGTTGTTTGTTTTAATCTGGTGATATGATGCACAGTGAAGATTAAGAACCTCACATGACCAGTAGTTGTTTGTTTTAATCTAGTGATTTGATGCACAATGAGGATTAAGAACCTCACATGACCAGTGGAGAACAGAACAAGACCCTGAGAGGACAGTACTTAGAAATAATTATAGAGATTAGTTAGTATTCCAATCTCTTGAGAAACGTGGTTCTTGAGGTGCACCTGAAGAAAGCAAGACTCCTAGGCTGAGCACGGTGGCTCAGGCCTGTAATCCCAGCACTTTGGGAGGCCGAGGCGGGCAGATCACCTGAGGTCGGGAGTTCAAGACCAGCCTGACCAACATGGAGAAACCTCGTGTCTACTAAAAACTACAAAATTAGCTGTGCGTCCTGGTGCATGCCAGTAATCCCAGCTGCTTGGGAGGCTGTGGCATGAGAATCGTTTGAACCTAGGAGGCTGGGGTTGTGGTGAGCTGAGATCACACCATCACATCCCAGCCTGGGCAACAAGAGCAAAACTTCGTCTAAAAAAAAAAAAAAAAAAAAAAAGAAAGAAAAGAAAGCAAGAGTCCTGTATGAGTCGTTTTGGTGATGAAGAATTTAGGGAAGGGATCATTGAGTAGTTTCATTTCTTCCCCAAAAGTTTCCTACTAATCATTTTGTTTTTCTCACGATCAAATGCTCAATCTCACTCTTAGAAAAAAAAAAATTGGAATTTTTGTTCTTATCACGGCCAAGGTGCTGTGCTTGTGATCTTGCTTTAGACTTGGTCCTAGCCCTATAACATCGGAGTATGGACAAGAGTTCTGCTATTAGTTGTTATACAAAGCAGTTGTATAATAATAATTTTAAAAGCTGAACCTCTTTTAAAAGTTTCAGCTCCTGGCCATGAGAAGAGTGGTACTTCCTCCTATGGCATTTAAAGTCTGCCAACTCAGATACCTTTTTCTTTCCGGGCCTTCTTTTCCATCTGCTAAAATAATGTCTACTGCCTTACAGTAAGCCCACTGGGGAGGTGATTGCCTCCAAAGTTCAGAGCAAGAGAGGGAGCATCTCTTCTTTGTGTCTCCAGTTTAGAAGTGAGAAAACTTTCTCAGAAGACTTTCCACTTCCTTCTGTCTCATTAACCAAGACTGAATCATATGTTCACTTTTGAAACTAATTGCCAATGAAGGAAATAGGATTCTCATGGGTGGAATTAGACTGTATGCGGTGGGACGAATATTGGAACGTCAACTTTTATGAACACTACACTCTTCTTACCCCTCTCATGGCACTTTTTCGAGTATTCTCTTTATTTTTCTATTTAATAGGTTAAGGATACTGTCTTATTCATTTTTTTCTCTCCAGGTCCTCCAGGACTTTATAATCTGGTTAGCAATATAATATTATCAACTTGGATATGAGATACACACACATACATACACTTTAAATAGATGCATTTTAGTGTTGCATCGTGTCCTTGAATTTGGGTGCCCTAACTGAATCAGCAGTATAAAAGGTCATTGTAGCAAAGTCCACTGGGAATGCATTTCCACTGAAAAACTACAGTGGCAGTAGCTTTTCCAGTCTCTTCAGATCTCCTAAAGTCTGATATGCCTCCATCTATGTCTTCTTCTAGCTCCATATTCACATGATTATCTATCAATCCTCCTTGGATGCAGTCATGTTTATGAGGGTTTTCCTACAGTCAAAAGATCTTTACAAGTCTCTTATTCCCTAAGGACCTTTAGTCTCTGTTTCCTTGAAGGTGCTTAGAGCTGCAGTAAAACAGGCATTTGAAGGTCTCCTGTGGTACTCTTTCTTGGTCCTTTAAGCAGGTACAGCACCATCATTTGAACAGCTCTTGTCAGGCATTATTGGTCAAAATGGTTTGCTGGAACATAAAATAACTTGAGAGAGACCGTATTGGAATAAACATGATACTTAACTCAGGGCAGCATAGTAGAGTGCTCAGTGGCTGACAGAGTATAAAATAGTCTACTGCACTCACAGCAAAACCGAAAATCTATATCTAGCAATTAAAGGAAAAATGCATATAAACAATGATTTATAAAATGTTTTTGGAAAATAATTTGGACAAATAGGCTTAAAAGGAATAGCTGCTACATAGAATGATATTAGGTAAGGGCTGGGCGCGGTGGCTCACGCCTGTACTCCCAGTACTTTGGGAGGCCGAGGTGGGTGGATCACCTGAGGTCAGGAGTTTGAGACCAGCCTGGCCAACATGGTAAAACCCCATCTCTACTAAAAATACAAAATTAGCTGAGCGTGGTGGTGGATGCTTGTAATTCCAGCTACTTGGGAGGCTGAGGCAGGAGAATTGCTTGAACCCCAGAGGCAGAGTTTGCACTGAGCTAAGATCCCGCCACTGCTCTCAAGCCTAGGCAATAGAGTAAAACTCCCCCCATCTCAAAAAAAGAAAAAAAAAAAAACCTCTGTGCTATACTACCATTTACTATAAGCTAATATAGTAAATGTAGCATAGTAAACTAGTTAGGATGTCTGTCAGCCCATATCTTCCTTTTCAGATGTGGATCAATAGTCCCTGCTGAAAGGATAGGTTTAGGTGGCCAGGTTTGTACCATGGAACCCACATCTCTGGCCCCACAGATTGTACGAGGAATGTGAACACCTGACCTACGCTGAACTAGTTACATTTTCTTTCTCAGTTTCCTTAATGACTCCAAAACTTTATTTAGATATTGTTGAGTTAGGCCTAGTGCCTCAAATGAGCATTAGTTACAATTAAATTTGGCTTTGAGAGGCAGAACGCAAAAATTACAATGCCTAAAAGATGAAAACTTATTTTTCTTTCATGCAAATAAAGGCAGTCCTTCAGGCTCATCCGGTTAGCCACTTCATGATCATCAGGGACTCAGACCCCTTCTGTCTTACTGCTCTACCATTTTCAACATATGGCTTTTATCCAGTGGTAGGCTGGTAAACTGGCCCTCTGTAAAAAATAAAAATAAAAAAAAGGCTTGATTTGTAGCATTTGCCTGATTTTCATGGTGGAAATACTCCCACCATGGCTAATTGCAAGCCACAATGGTTTAACAGCCAGCTTGCAGAATTCCTTATTGTTTAACCATCTGCTCTCCCAAGCTCATATAAGCCAGAGCTACCACACCTCTGCTTCTTTCTCATGGTCCAAAATGGCTACTCTTACTCCAGACATTAAAAATGCATTTCAATCAATAGGATGGAAGAAATTGGAAGAAAAGATCAAACTCCTTCCCTTTTTAGGATGTCTTCTGGAAGTTGTGCACAGTTCTTCTACTTAAATCTCATTGGTGAGAACTTTAACATATGATCACACCTAGGTGAGAAACATATTCTTTATTCTGGGCCACGATTCACCATTTAATTTGGGTGTTCTGTTACTAAAGGAGCAGAGGAAATTAAATTCTGGTGAAAATTAGTAGTCTCTGTCACTAATAATAACACTAGTTCCATGTAAAAGCCCAAGTTAATGAGGAACCAGAAGATCCAATTAAAAAGAAGTTCATTTTTAGAGTGAGATGAATTGGAGTAGATAACCGCAGAAATCATAAGTTTATAGCTCCAGATAGAAACAGGATCACTGCCTATTATCTACATTTTAGTGTGACCAATGATAACACCCCCTTTTTCCTCTCCTGAGTTTCAAACCAATTGAGGGACAGATAATTAAGTTATGCATATGGAAATAAAAGTGTCACCTTTATTGCTGTTTAAGCCATTTGAAGGACAACTTTTTTGTTTGTTTGAGACGGAGTCTCACTCTGTCACCAGGCTAGAGTGCAGTGAAGCATGATCTCGGCTCACTGCAGCCTCCGCCTTCCAGGTTCAAGTAATTCTCCTGCCTCAGCCTCCTGAGTATCTGGGACTACAGGAGCACGCCACCACACTCAGATAATTTTTGTATTTTTGTATTTATGGTTTCATCATGTTGGCAAGGATGATCTCGATCTCTTGACCTCATGATCTGCCTGCCTTGGCCTCCCAAAGTGCTGGGATTACAGGTGTGAGCCGCCATGAGCAGCCAGGAGAACAACTTTAATCTTGCGATATCAAGGGGCTTACCAACTTCACTGCAGAAATAAACTTATCTACCTAATCAAAGGCAAACTTGGAAAAGTGCAGTGTTGCCTACTGTACCACCCTGGTTTTTCCCTGCTGTGGGGACCTGCCCTTGAATGCCCCATACAGAAGATCCCCAGGGAGAAGAAAGGAAAGGGCAGCACAAAGCATATATAGTTTCTTCCTCCAAATTCACCAGTCAGATAATTGATCAAGATTGATTGAGGGTTAAGGAAAGAGGCCAGTATAAGTCTATTCATATTGCAACATGAGGAGTAAGTACTCTTATCTAATTATTAAGACTTTCAAACCTGTTGAGGTTTAGCTAATTATCCTGCAATTGGATTATGGGAAATCCATTCAAATCCTTACCACTCTCTACATTTATTTAGCTAACATAGATGGTTTTTTTTTTTTTTAACAATAAAACTGTCCCTAAGACAGAAATGTAATCAACATCATATGAGTCCTAAACTAAATGTTTTGGGAGTTCATAAGAAAGTTATAGGAGAGGGTTGGAGCAGACAAAGTTTTTTTGTTTTTTTTTTTTGTTTTTTTTGTTTTTTGTTTTTTTTTTTATGTAAGTGGTAGAATGTGAGCTTAAATCTTAATGTCTGGGCAGGATTTTTGATAGGTGGAAGGAAAGGAAAGTGCAGCGGTCAAGGAGAACTTCATGGATGAAATGGGAATGAGGGAGATGGACATGGCATGGTCAAGGCATGGAGAGGAGATCACAAAGTCTAGCTGAGATGCCTGTGGAAGAGCAGTGGAAAATCTATTTAGGCAACTTGGGAGCAAGATATGTACAACTGTAACAGAGGAGTATGTAGTTGATGGGGAAGAAAATTGGGAGTCATTGAAAAAAGATGGTGTTTTCACAGATATTCTGGAGAAAGTATTATTCCCTGAACTTAATAGTTACACAGAGCACAGGTTCCCTTTTTTGGTTAATCTGGTTAAACTATACAGCCCTCACTAATACATTTCACTTATAAGGCATAGGGCAGTAATTCTCATACTTTCACATGCACTATCATAAATTGGGGGATTTGTTAAAATTCAGACTCTGGACCCTATTGCCACAGCTTCCAATGCAGTAGATCTGGGATGGGACTCAATAACTTTCTTTTTTTTTGGCTGGGCACAGTGGCTTACACCTGTAATCTCAACACTTTGCAAAGCTGAGGTGGGAAAAATCACTTGAAGCTAGGAGTTTGAAACCAGCCTGCACAACAAAGTGAGACTCTGTCTCATAAATAAATGAGTGAATAAAATTAAAATAAAAGAATTTTCATTTTTGGGATGCCCCAGGTGATGTTAATGCTGCTGGGATTATACTTTGAGAGTCAGTAGGATGAATGCTGGCCTAGGATGAATCATTTGAGTTTTGAATAAGTAAATGAAGGAAAATGAATTCCCTAAATCATAAAATGAGAAATTAGATGAAATGGCCTCTGAGGTCTTTTTGAGTCTATGCTTCTGTGATTCTAAACTACAGAATACCTCATTCACATTTTTTTCATATAATTAAATCTCACTGTTTACTGAGATTGCTTTCATCTTTTGTCACTGCATTCATTTTACATGAGGGGCTCATATCATTCCATAAGTGGGAATTTCAACGCAGGCGATTGGACTTCAGATGCTTTCTCAAGAGAGACGGATCTCTTAACATGGGTCTTCCATGCTTCTGCACTCAAGAAAACCAAACAAGAAAAAAGAAAAGCAGCAGTGAATTCCAATCTTGCCCATACTGCTTTAAAAGGTTAAAAGAGAGGGGATGAGACTTTTTAAAGGGAAAGTGTGGTTGGCTCTGTACCTGAAGCTTTGAAGAGCATTTACCCAAACTGTTAAAATTTCAGCCTGAAGAAAATATTTGCCCAATTCATAATTGTTGAAAATGATCAGCGGGATATCTGGCCAAAGGAGTCCAGGCTTCCTGGTGAAGCCTTCATCACGGATTACCAGGCAGGCTCATCTAGCCACAGGGGGAGCGATATTTGTCCACACTTGGAGCTGCGCTCTCCTTCCTCTCACAGGACTGCATACTAATAGCTGAGTAAAGGCTGGTCTAAGCCGGGATGGGCAGCTGCTGGCAGCCATACAGAGAGCCATGTCTGGACTGGGGGATTTCCTGAATTTCATTTTGAGTGATCTTATATTATTTGCATACATTTCTGTCTAAACCTATTATATTGTAAACTGCTTTGAGGTTGGGCTGTACCTTACTCATCATTGTGTTCCACACAGTGAATATCCATCAGTAATATTCTCAACACATATTTATGTTCTAAAACTGAGCACTGATAGTTGTAAGCAGAGTTCATAATACTTAAGGTCAGAATCTTCTGGAGGGGGAAGAGAGGTGAATTAGAGTCCATGCTACTAATACAATGCTTTCAGTTCACCTTACCTTGCTCATTTTGATCCCATTGCTTAAAATGTCCTTTAATCTCAACCGCTGACAAATTCTTACTCAATCTTGAAAACCAAGCTCAATCATTGCCTCCTCTGTAAAACTTAACCTTTTTTTGTACTAATTATCTCCTTTAAATATTCTTGCAATTATTTCATGAATGCAAATTAATTGTTTACTTGTCTGAATTACGAACTACTTGAGAGAAGAGTCTGATTTTGAAGTTAACTGAATTGACAAGCACAGTGTAGACAAAGCAGGCGGCTGCTGTGTTGTGCAATTTTACAGGTTCAGGGAAAACTCCCCTGTCATCTCCCTACCTGTTCTGTTATTCTGGAAAACATACTATAATTCAAAGCTCTGATTCCTATTTGTTTCCTTAGCTCCTTGAGAAAGGTCATTCTTGAAGCTTCTAGCAAATATTTATTTTAATGTTAAGGAGTTCAGATCTCTTGCACAGAGGATGTTTTGATAGGAAAAGAACTTGAGAGCTAAAGAGTAGCAGGAGCATGGGGGAGAGTGGAGATGCGGGTTTATCTTGCTTGAGTCACCAAAGATTAAACTTTGCCTAGTTTCTAATTTCACTAACAGTTGAAGCCTTCTAATGAGGTAGTCCAGTGAAAGACCCAGTAGTATATAGTGGAGTTCAAATTCTACTCACTGAAGCTAGGGAAGGAAAGGATTATACTATTTCCATCAATCATATGTTGAAATTGGATCTGAAATGGTTTTAAAGTCTTAGATGGTAAACCAGTAGAAGCTGTGTAGCTCTTTATTTGGGTGTTGTTGTGTTGCTAGAAATCAGACTATGCTTTGGTGCCTTGAAGACCCCAAATTGCAATGTATTAAATCCTAAGGGAGGTTGAAAATATTTCTGAGCTTTTTTGGAAGAGATTATTAACTTATTTCTACACCCGATCTCCTAGAAACTGAGCCAGTTTCACATTGACGAGGTCTTGATTTAGTGTCACTCATAACTATTGGCAGTTTTATGAAGGATCTTTTTCCTAGGCAAAGGTCAAGGGATGCAAGTCAGCAAAAAGTATTCTTTTGCTTTTCAGAAAAGGGAGTGCTGCCTCTGCTAGTTTCCATGGCTGCATCTCTATGTATCTACACACAGGGAATTATTTACTTTAAATTGTCTCATTTCTGGATCTGACTAGAGTGAATTTTGTGTGTTGTATTTGTGATTTTTATACGTGTCAAAGAATCTACTGACAGATGCAGTAGTTAAAAGAGAAAATTGCCGAACAGCTTCAAGTATGCTATGGAAATAAAAGGCGAGAAGATGGGAAAGACTGCAGGTAAATAATCAAATATTTATTGGTCCCTGATTCATAATTAATTTTTAGAAATACCATATCAACTCTAGATAAGACTAAATATCATTCTGCTATTTTGTGCATATGTTTTTACAGATGATAATCTCTTATGCATAGTTTCCCAAATTTTCTCCCCGGTCACTCAGGTAATGTACCTATATTGTATTGCCTATCTTCCTTGTGTTTCCACACAGTGGAGCTGTAACTGCACTAAGATGGAGCAAACAGATTTCCAAAGATTTAAGAGTGAGTAAATTATAGTGAGAATTGACAAGAAGTTTCTGTTTATCCATTGACCAGAGAAGGGAAATAATTCGTCAAGTTTAGTGTGAAGGTCTCAGGATGATGAAATCAGACTTTTAGGTCTTAATCCAATGAGAATGACAGATGAACTACCTGCAGTGTCCGCCCATGACAAGTCATTTCTTTACTTCGGGATGCAAATCGTATCACACAGTGGTCTGGCATATTCCTTTCAAAGAGATAAGCTGTTTGCTTTTCAAAATGGAGCTCCCAGGTGTGCTAATTCTGAACACAAAGCTTTGTTATTTGGAGGAGAATATCCTTTTTTGATGGTACTGGGTGGTTGGCAAATATTTACTAACGCATACTTTGTGCTAGGAACTGTTCTGTTCATGAGGACAGGGAAAAGGACAGCACAGATGACTCCTTGCCCATAAGCAGCTTCCACTTTAGTGGAGGGAGACAATAAAAGTGCAGACATGAAAAGATAAAATAGGGTGATGCGTTACAAATTGACCTAAATTGGTTAAGAAAGCTCTCTCAGAAGAATGATATCTGAATTAAGGTCTGAATGTTGGGGAAAAGGCAACAATTTGACAATTTTGAGGGGAAAGAGATTGAGCTCAGCATGTCTGATAGACACGAGACCAGCAGATTGGGATGTGGTGAACAAGGGAGAATGGTGGAGAGAGATGAGGTTGAAGAGGAAAGCAGACGCTGGGTCACTGAAGGTGTTTTGGGCCATAGTAAGGAGTTTGGTGTTTACTCATGTTACATTAAGAGTCTTTGAGTGTTTTATGCAGGAAAGGGATGAGGCCTGATGTAATTAGAAATAATCAATTTGTCTGCTGTCAAGAAGATGGTCAAATGGGTCTCCTTGCCAATGTGATAGCAAATGTGATGTCAAGGAGACCTATTAGTTGCTTTAAAATGGGATGGTAACAATGAAGGTGAGAAATGGTCAGTTTAGAGACGTTTATGGTAGCCAGTGCTCTCAAGAGTTACAGACTGATTGGATGTGAAACAGAAGAGCCCAGGATGACTACTAGGTTTTTAATTTGAGCAACGAGTAGCTAGTGGTGCTATCATTAAGGTTGCTGGTGATACTGGGAAGAAAGGGAGATTTTATGGCAAAGTGATTCTCTAGAGTTCTCTTCATATTTGTGCAAAGGAATTAGTCATTCTGTTCTAAACAGCTTCATTAATGTAATTAGAAAGCTGCATTAATACTTCTTTAACTAATGACATCTACAGGGGACATTTTTAGATGGCAGTTTGTTTTCCGATACTCAGTTGCCTGCAATTTGTGACCTGGGTGATCTGAGTCATGCATTAATACCAGAAATATGTGATTTCTTTCTCTCTTTCTCTCTTTCTTGCTCTGTTGCCAGGCTGGAGTGCAGTGGCGCAATCTCAGCTCACTGCAATCTTTGCCTCTCAGGTTCAAGCCATTCTCCTGCCTCAGCCTCCCGAGTGGCTGGGAATACAGGCACGTGCCACCATGCCCAGCTAATTTTTTGTATTTCAGTAGAGATGGGGTTTTACCATGGCCAGGATGATCTCAATCTCTTGAACTCATGATCCACCCACCTTGGCCTCCAAAGTGCTGGGATTACAGGCATGAGCCACCATTCCTGGCATGTGATTTCTTTAGTTGTTTTTCAGACTAACATGGTACTAAGGAAGTAAGTTGGAATCCTGCTTGATTCCCTAGTCACTAGATGACCAGGTTACAGTTCTATTTTCAATCATATGGTTGGCTTAGTTGGCTCCAGGGACTTTTGGCATGTTGAGTGATAAAAAAAAATTAGCCTTGAGGATGAAAAAGTAAGCACAGGCCGGGTGTGGTGGCTCACTCCTACAATCCCAGCACTTTGGGAGGCTGAGGTGGGCGGAGGTTAGGAGATCGAGACCATCCTAACACAGTGAAACTCCATCTTTACTAAAAAAAAT
This sequence comes from Cebus imitator, assembly GCF_001604975.1. NCBI lineage: Eukaryota > Metazoa > Chordata > Mammalia > Primates > Cebidae > Cebus > Cebus imitator. The sequence continues at coordinate 23,435 of NW_016107471.1, read as the reverse complement.
GACCAAAATTAGCCTTACATGGTGGTGGGTGCCTGTAATCCCAGCTATTCAGGAGGCTGAGGCTGGAGAATCACTTGAACCTGGGAGGCGGAGGTTGCAGTGAGCCAAGATTGCACCACTGCACTCCAGCCTGGGCGACAGAGAAAAAAAATGTCAGTAAAAAAAAAAAAAAGAAAAAAGAAGAAAAGAAAAAGTAAACACAAGTAAATCCCTTGTTTTCTTGGGTTCAGCAATCCCCACTGTGAAGATAACAACCATATCTTTAATGCCTGATTCTGTTGGGCTTTCAGATGGATAGATGGATAGATATATGTTCTTTATTCCTGTGGATATTAGCATATGTAGATATATTTTAAATTTTTTCCTTCTGTGAATATAAACTAGGAAATTTTTTTATCAAAACAACTGGACAGAATTATGTAAGAATAATGTCTCGTTTGTTCTTTCATTTATTCATTCATTCATTTAGCCATTATGCATCTACTGTTTTAAGCACTGTATTAGCTCCTCTGATACAAAAACTTATACAGTCTATTAGTTTAGTTCTTTTGTTTGTTTTTGTTTTTTTTTATTTTGTTTTGTTTTGTTTTTTTGAGACAGAGTTTCGCTCTTGTTACCCAGGCTGGAGTGCAATGGCACGATCTCGGCTCACTGCAACCTTCGCCTCCTGGGTTTAGGCAATTCTCCTGCCTCAGCCTCCTGAGTACTTGGGATTACAGGCACGTGCCACCATGCCCAGCTAATTTTTTGTATTTTTAGTAGAGACGGGGTTTCACCATGTTGATCAGGATGGTCTCGATCTCTTGACCTCGTGATCCACCCGCCTCGGCCTCCCAAAGTGCTGGGATTACAGGCGTGAGTCACCGTGCCTGGCTGTTTTTGTTTTTTTAGACAGAGTTTCGCTCTTGTCACTCAGGCTGGAATGCAATGGTGTGATCTTGGCTCACTGCAACCTCCGCCTCCTGGTTTCAAGTGATTCTTCCACTTCAGCCTTCTGAGTAGCTGAATTACAGACATGCACCACCACACCTGGCTAATTTTGTATTTTTAGTAGAGATGGGGTTTCACCATGTTGGCCAGGCTGGTCTTGAACTCTTTACCTCAGGTGATCTGCCCACCTCGGCCCCCCAAAGTGCTGGTATTACAGGTGTGAGCCACTGTGCCCGGCCTATTAGTATTTTCTGGCAATTATTATTAACTCTTCTCATAGTTAAAATGAGTAATAGCAGCAAGTTTAATTTGATTAAATCCCAGATGGAGAAGTTTTGTGCCAGATCCTGAAAGAGGGTAGACATCATGTTAGGGGAATAATCTTCAGGGTAATGGGGAGCCGCTGAAGGGTTTTCCATGTGGGAGTTACTTAGGTTGCTATGGTAACAGTATGGCCATGAAAAGTAAATAAATACCAGTACCCTTCACCCCTCCTCCCAGACCTGTGTCCTCCTTCCCAGCTCGCTCTGTATACATAGGCTTGTGACTTAGCCACCATTAGTGTATTTGATGCCTCTTAGGAAAGATAGGTTCATATGTGCCTTCTTGAAATTCTATAAGTAAATTTTTATAGATCAGAGTAAGAAAATTGCCCAACCATTTAATACCAGTAGACTTTTAAATCTGATAATTCAGTTGCTTTATTATATGACCTGAGTCATATTTTAATCCAAGGACATTCCAAGGAAGTATAGTCATGTGTTTCTTTCTTTTTTTTTTTCTTTTGTGACAGAGTCTCACTCTGTCACTAGGCGTCAGGCTGGAGTGCAGTGGCTTGACCTCAGCTCATTGCAACCTCTGCCTTCCAGGTTCAAGCAATTCTCCTGCCTCAGCCTCCCGAGTAGCTGGGACTACAGGCATGCGCCACCATGCCTAATTTTTTTGTATTTTTAGTAGAGATGGGGTTTCACCATGTTGGCCAGGGTGGTCTCAATCTCTTGACCTCGTGATCTGCCCGCCTCAGCCTCCCAAAGTGCTGGGATTACAGGCGTGAGCCACTGCGCCAGGCCTCATGTGTTTCCTTTTTCTTTTTTTTTTTTATGTGTTTCTTAATAAAGGGGACACATTCTGAGAAATTCGTTGTTAGGTGTTTCCGCTGTGTGAACATCAGAGTGTACTGACACAAACTTAGATGATGCAGCCTACCACACACCTGGGCTCTATGGTATGGCCTTTCGTTCCTACAAACCTGTATAGCGTGTGACTGTACTCAATCCTGTAGGCAGATGTAACACAACAGTAAGTACTTGTATATCCAAACATAAATGGTGTCATAAAAATATGGCATTATAATCCTAGGGGACCACCATCATTAATATGACCTGTCATTGATCAAAATGTTATGTAGCACAGGATTGTATGTGGTTGACCATTTACACTAACAGCCTCTTCTTTACACTAACATTCCTCTACATCCTTTCTTATGGGCTCAAACAAATGCAAATGTGAAGACTTACTTGTAGTAGACTCCAGAAAAGCTTTCTCTCCAGGGCCTAAAGCATCCTTTCCAATTAGCAGTATCTATGCTTTTGGGAGATTTGGGGTGGGGGTGAGGGTGTGTTATTTTGTTTCCTTTTCTTCTGCTGATTCTGAAGACTGGTTTTCTGGAAATGACTTGGAAGCACCCTTCTGATTTTCTCTCTGATGACCTATGTATCTTTCTATTTGCAGGATATATAGACACTGTGACTCAGGTAGTAATGTCCCCAGGCAGAAAGGTTAAAGGTAGATATAAAAGGAGTAGGCATGTTTCCAATTTGTACTCCATAGCACTTGTATAATATCAGAAAAAATAATAAGATAACTTGTTTTGGTAATCTAGTTTGTTATTCATTTTCTCAGTAACTATTAATTGAGTTCTTCAGTATGCCAGGTAACACCAGATGCCCCTCCTACCTTCACGGTTATCTTGGCATAGGCTTGGAAAATGTTTGGTATGCTCATTAAGAAAAGACCTAGAACCAACCCAAATGATAAACGGGATAAAGAAAATGTGGCACATCTACAACATGGAATACTACGTAGCCATAAAACACGATGAGTTCATGTCCTTTGTAGGATGAATCTGGAAACCATCATTCTCAGCAAACTGACATAAGAACAGAAAACCAAACACCACATGTTCTCACTCATAGGCGGGTGTTGAACAATGAGAACACGTGGAGCCAGGGAAAGGAGCATCACACACAGGGGGCAGTTGCGGGGGGCTAGGGGAGGGACAACAGGGGGTTGGAAGGGTGAGGAGGGATAACATGGGGAGAAATGCCAGATATAGTATGCACCTATGCAACAACCCTGCATGACCTGCCCGTATACCCCAGAACCTAAAGTAAAATAAAATTAAAAAAAAAGAAAAGAAAAGAAAAATTATTCCTTAAAACTTTAAAGTCATTAGATTTTACTCTGCTCGATTTTAAAAATATTCATTTATTAATTGATTTACCAAATATGTTTTTTCTGATTAATTATTATAGAAAGATTCTTATGCTGGGTTCAGGATTCAAGAAAGAAAATCAAATAAAGATGCAGCTTTCAAAGCGCTATGGAGACCACTGCATTTCAGTGGTTCCTGTGGTGTCAATAAATGCATCCGTAGAGTTAAATCCAATATAATAACCAGCAGTGACTTGAAACACTCAATTGAAATGTCCTGGGGCTAGAATAAATAATGAATCATTATTATGAAGTGCTAGGTCCCTGGGGAGTATGATCTTTGGACCAGTCAGAGACGGGATGAAAAGCATTTCTGGTCACTGAAACTGTGTGAGAATACAGCATCAGTAATAAATTCAGCCACGTCTTAGGGTACACGATAGGGGATAGAGCTACCTCCTCTCTGATGTCTAGTGTATTTTCCCATTTCTTATTTACTATGGTTTGCATTTTCTAAACCCTACTGAGTTTTCATCGTTTGCTGTAATGAGCATTACTGTGTAAAAATTGTTGACTACTGTTCCCTGCATAGAGCTGCTAACAAATATTACAAATTCAAGGCCAGGAATGACAAACCATATGCAAGTCGAGCTGAAAAAGATATTAGAGTTAAATGACTATGAGTCTGCAACATTTTTTATTTTGTTAATGTACAAAACATAACACCACACCTGTAGGATATTCAGATAGATGAATACAATCTTAGCTTTTAGAAGTTATGAGACAATCTTCAGTATTATAGATCCCTGATCAGGTATCAAGTCTAGAGAAACCTAGAGAATTTGGAGAGACTTCACTGAGGTAATTTTTGAAAAATAGATTGAAGGTAGGCCAGGCAAGGTGGCTCATGCCTGTAAAACCAGCACTTAGGGAGGCCAAGGTGGGAGAATCACCTGAGGTCAGGAGTTTGGGACCAGTCTGGCCAAAATGGCAAAACCTTGTCTCTACTAAAATTATAAAAATTAGGAGGACTTCTGCCAATATGGCTGAATAGAAACAGCTCTGGTGCACAGTTCCCAGCAAGAGTGACACAGAAGGCAGGTAATCTCTGCATTTCTGACTGAGGTATATGATTCGTCTCATGGGGACTGGTTAGACAGTGGGTGCAGCCCAAGGAGGGCAAGCTGAATCAGGGTGGGGCATCAGCTCACCTGGGAAGCGTAAGGGGCTGGAGAACTCCCTCTCCTAGCTAAGGGAAACCATTAGGGACTTTTCCTGACACTCTGGCACTCTGGCTCAGATACTGTGCTTTCCCCAGAGTTCTCACAACCTGCAGACTGGGAGATTCCCTCTAGTGTTTACAATACCAGCACCCTGGGTTTCCAGCACAAAACTGGGCAGCCATTTTAGTTGCAGCAGTTTTTTTTGTTTGTTTGTTTTTTTCTCATACCCCAGTGACACCTGGAATGCCAGTGAGACAGAACCACTCATTCCTCTGTAAAAGGGGGCTGAAGCCAGAGAGCCAAGTGATCTGGCTCATTGGGTCCCACCCCGACAAAGGCCAGCAAGCTAAGATGCATGGCTGAAATTCTTGCAGCCAGCACAGCAGTCTGAGCTTGACCAGGGACATACAAACTCGGTGGGGAGAGGGGCATCTGCCATTGCTGAGACTCTGGTAGGTGGTTTTAGCCTTGCCTATGTAAACAAAGTCACCGGGAAGTTTCCACACACACTGGGTGGAGCCCACGGCAGGTCAGCAAGGCCACTGCAGGCAGACTGTGTCACTCACTAGACTCCCTTCTTGCTGGGCATGGCATCTCTGAAAAAAGGCAGCAGCCCATCAGGGACTTATAAATAAAGCCCCCACCTTCCTGGGGGAGAGCACCTGGAAAAAGGGGTGGTTGTGGGTTCAGCTTCAGCAGACTTAAGTGTCCCTGCCCGACAGCTCTGAAGGGAGCAAAGGATCTCCCAGCGTGGCACTCAAGCTCTGATAAGAGACAGATTGCCTCCTCAAGTGGGTCCCTGACAGCCATGTATCCTGCCTTGGAGACACCTCTCAGCAGGGGCTGACAGACACCTCATACAGGAGAGGTCTGGCTGGCATTTAATGGGTACCTTTCTGGGATGAAGCTACCAGAGGAAGGAACAGGCAACAATCTTTGCTATTCTGCAGTCCTCATTTGTGATTACCAGGCAAGCAGAGTCTCAAGTGGATCTTCAGCAAACTCCAGCAGACCTGCAGCAGAGGGGCCTGACTGTTAGAAGGAAAACCAACAAACAAAAAGAAATAGTTTCAAAATTAACAGAAAGGACATCCACTCAGAGACCCCATCCAAAGGTCACCAACTTCAAAGACCAGAGGTAGATAAATCCACAAAGAGGGGAAGAAACCAGTGCAAAAAGGCTGAAATCTCCAAAAACCAGAATGGCTCTTCTCTTCCAAGGGAGCACAACTCTTTACCAGCAAAGGAACAAAACTGAATGGAGAATGAGTTTGATGAATTGACAGAAGTAGGCTTCAGAAGGTGGGTAATAACAAACTTCCCCAAGCTAAAGCAGTATGTTCTAACCCAAAGCAAGGAAGCTAAGAACCTTGAAAAAAGCTTAGATGAAATGCTAACTAGAATAATCAGTTTAGAGAAGAACATAAACAACTTGATGGAGCTGAAAAACACAACATGAGAACTTCAGGAAGCATACATAAGTATCAATAGCTGAATCGATCGTGTAAAAGAAAGGATATCCAAGATTGAAGATCAACTAAATGAAATAAAGTGAGGAGGCAATATTAAGAGAAAAAAGTGAGAAGAAATGAACAAAGCCTCCAAGAAATATGGGATTATGTAAAAAGACCAAATCGACATTTGATCAGTGTACCTAAAAGTGACAGGGAGAATGAAACCAAGTTGGAAAACACTCTTCAGGATAATATGCAGGAGAACTTCCCCAACATAGCAAGGCAGGTCCACATTAAAATTCAGGAAATACAGAGAACACCACAAAGATATTCCTTGATAAGAGCAACCCGAAGACACATAATTGTCAGATTCACCAGGGTTGAAATGAAGGAAAAAATGCTAAGGGCAGCCAGAGAGAAAGGTCATGTTACCCACAAAGGGAAGCCCATCAGACTCACAGCAGATCTCTCAGCAGAAACCCTACAAGCCAGAAGAGAGTGGGGGCCAATATTCAACATCCTTAAAGAAAAGAATTTTCAACTCAGAATTTCATATTCAGCCAAACTAAGCTTCATAAGCAAATGAGAAATAAAATCTTTTATGGACAAGCAATTGCTGAGAGATTTTGTCACCACCAGGCCTGCCTTATAAAAGCTCCTGAAGGAAGCACTAATATGGAAAGGAACAACCAGTACCAGCCACTACAAAAACATACAAAATTGTAAAGACCATTGACAGTATGCAGAAACTGCATCAACTAATGGGCAAAACAACCAGCTAGCATCATAATAACAGGATCAAATTCACACATAACAATATTAACCTTAAATGTAAACGGGCTAACTGCTCCAATCAAAAGACACAGACTGACAAATTGGATAAAGAGTCAAGACCCATCTCACATACAAAGACACATATAGGCTCAAAATAAAGAGATGGAGGAAGATTTACCAAGCAAATGGAAAGGAAAAAAAAGCAGGGGTTGCAATCCTAGTCTCTGATAAAACAGACTTTAAACCAACAAAGATCAAAAGAGACAAAGAAGGGCATTACATAATGGTAAAGGGATCATTGCAACAAGAAGAGCTAACTATCCTAAATTTATATGCACCCAATACAGGAGCACCCAGATACATAAAGCAAGTTCTTAATGACCCACAGAGAGACTTAGACTCCCACACAATAATAGTGGGAGACTTTAACACCCCACTGTCAATATTAGACAGATCAATGAGACAGAAAATTAACAAGGTATCCAGGAGTTGAACTCAGATCTGGACCAAGCGAACCTAATAGACATCTACAGAACTCTCCACCCCAAATCCACAGAATATACATTCTTCTCAGCACTACATCGTACTTATTGTAAAATTGACCACATAATTGGAAATAAAACACTCCTCAGCAAATGTAAAAGAATGTAAACTATAACAGTCTCTCAGACCACAGTTCAATCAAATTAGAACTCAGGATTAAGAAATTCACTAAAAACTGCACAACTACATGGAAACTGAACAATCTGCTCCTGGGCGACTACTGGCTAAATAATAAAATGAAGACAGAAATAAAGATGTTCTTTGAAACCAATGAGAATGAAGACACAGCATACCAGAATCACTGGGACACATTTAAGGCAGTGTGTAGAGGGAAATTTATAGCACTAAGTGCTCACAAGAGAAATGAGGAAATATCTAAAATCAACACTCTAACGTCACAATTAAAAGAACTAGAGAAGCAAGATCAAAAAAATCCTAAAGCTAGCAGAAGACAAATAACTAAGATGAGAGCAGAACTGAAGGAGATAGAGACACAAAAAAACCCTTCAAAAAAAATCAATGAATCCAGGAGATTTTTTTTGAGAAGATCAACAAAATAGATAGACTGCTAGCCAGACTAATAAAGAAGAAATGGAGAAGAATCAAATAGATGCAATAAAAAATGATAAAGGAGATATCACCACCAATCCCACAGAAATACAAACTACCATCAGAGAAAACTACAAACACCTCTATGCAAATAAACTAGTAAATCTAGAAGAAATGGGTAAATTCCTGGACACTTACACCCTCCCAAGACTAAACCAAGACTAAAGAAGTCAAACTCCTGAATAAATCAATAAGAAAGTATGATATTGAGGCAGCAATTAATAGCCTACCAATAAAAAAAAAAGTCCAGGACCAAACAGGTTCACAGCTGAAATCTACAAGAGGTACAAAGACGAGATGGTACCATTCCTTCTGAAACTATTCCAAACAATACAAAAAGAGGGACTCCTCTCTAACTCACTTTATGAGACCAACATCATCCTGATACCAAAACCTGGCAGAGATACAACTAAAAAAGAAAATTTCAGGCTAATGTTCATGATGAACATTGATGCAAAAATCCTCAATAAAGTACTGGCAAACCAAATCCAACAGTACATCAAAGAGCTTATCCATCACGATCAAGTCAGCTTCATCCCTGGGATTCAAGGCTGGTTCAACATATACAAATCTATAAGCGCAATCCATCACATAAACATAACCAAAGACGAAAACCACATGATTATCTCGAAAGATGTAGAGAAGGCCTTTGACAAAATTCAACAGCCCTTTATGCTAAAAACTCTTAATAAACTAGGTATTGATGGAACATATCTCGAAACAATAAGAGCTATTTATGACAAACTCTCAGCCAATATCATACTGAATGAGCAAAAACTGGAAGAATTCCCTTTGAAAACTGGCACAAGAAAAGGATGCCCTCTCTCACCACTCCTATTCAACACAGTATTGGAAGTTCTGGCCAGGGCAATCAGGCAAGGAAAAGAAATAAAGTGTATTCAATTAGGAAAAGAGGAAGTCAAATTGTCTCTATTTGCAGACAACATGATCATATATTTAGAAGACTGCATCATCTCAGCCCAAAATCTCCTTAAGCTGATAAGCAACTTCAGCAAAGTCTCAGGATACAAAATCAATGTGCAGAAATCACAAGCATTCCTATACACCAATAACAGACAAACAGAGAGCCAAATCATGAGTGAATTCCCATTCACAATTGCTACAAAGAGAATAAAATACCGAGGAATCCAACTAACAAGGGATGTGAAGGACCTCTTCAAGGAGAACTACAAATCACTGTTCAAGGAAATACGAGAGGACACAAACAGATGGAAAAACATTCCATGCTTATTGTTAGGAAGAATCATTATCATGAAAATGGCCATACTGCCCAAAGTAATATATAGATTCAGTGCTATCCCCATCAAACTACCATTGACATTCTTCACAGAATTGGAAAAAACCTCCTCAAACTTAATATGGAACCAAAAAAGAGCCCACATAGCCAAGATCATCCTGAGCAAATAAATAAATAAATAAATAATAATAAAAAAAGCTAGAGGCATCATGCTATCTGACTTCAAACTATACTACAGGCTACAGTAATCAAAACAGCATGGTATTGGCCCCAAAACAGAGATAGAGACCAATGGAACAGAAAAGAGGCCTCAGAAATAACACAACACATATACAACCATCTGATCTTTGCCAAACCTGAACAAAACAAGCAATGGGGAAAGGACTCCCTATTTAATAAATGGTGTTGGCAAAACTGGCTAGCCACATGCAGAAAGCTGAAACTGGATCCCTTCCTTACACTTTTTACAAAAATTAACTCCAGATGGATTAAAGATATAAACATAGCCCCTAACACCATAAAAACCCTAGTAGAAAACCTAGGAATACCATTCAGGACATAGGCATGGGCAAGGACTTAATGACTAAAACACCGAAAGCAATTGCAACAAAAGCCAAAATAGACAAATGGGATCTAATTAAACTTAAGAGCTTCTGCACAGCAAAAGAAACTATTATTAGAGTGACCTGGCAACCAACAGAATGGGAAAAATTTTTTGCAATCTTCCCATCTGACAAAGGGTTAATATCCAGAATCTACAAAGAACTTAAAGAAATTGACAAGAAAAAAAACCATCAAAAAGTGGGTAGAAGATATGAACAGACACTTCTCAAAAGAAGACATTTATGCAGCCAATGAACATATAGAAAAAGCTCATCATCACTGATCATTAAAGAAATGCAAATCAAAACCACATTGAGATACCATCTCATGCCAGTTAGAATGGCGATCATTAAAAAATCAGGAGAAAACAGATGCTGGAGATGATGTGGAGAAATAAGAATGCTTTTACACTGTTGGTGGTAGTGTAAATTAGTTCAATCATTGTGGAAGACAGTGTGGCGATTCCTCAAGGACCTAGAAATAGAAATACCATTTGACCCAGCAATCCCATTACTGGGTATGTACTCAAAAGATTATAAATCATTCTATTATAAAGTCACATGCACATGTATGTTTATTGCAGCACTGTTCACAACAGCAAAGACTTGGAACCAACCCAAATACCCATCAAAGATAGAGTGGATAAAGAAAATGTGGCACACGTACACCATGGAATACTATGCAGCCATAAACACGGATGAGTTCATGTCCTTTGCGGGGACATGGATGAAGCTGGAAACCATCATTTTCAGCAAACTGACACAAGAACAGAAAACCAAATACCGCAAGTTCTCACTCATAAGTGGGTGTTGAACAATGAGAACACATGGACGCAGGGAGGGGAACATCACACACCAGGCCTGTCTGGAGGTGGGGCTTAGGAGAGGGATACGGGGGGAGGGTTTAGAGGTGGGATAGCATTAGGAGAAATACCTAATGTAGATGTCAGGGTGATGGATGCAGCAAACCACCATGGCACATGTATACCTATGTAACAAACCTGCACATTCTGCACATGTACCCCAGAACTTAAAGTAAAATAATAAAAAAAGATTAAAAAAAGAAGAATATATAAAAATTAGCTGGGTGTGGTGGTGGGCACCTGTAATCCCAGCTACTCAGGAGGCTGAGGCAGGATAATTACTTGAACCCTGGAGGCGGAGGTTGCAGTGAATCGAGATCTCACCACTGCACTCCAGCCTGGATGACAGAGGAAGACTGTCTCAGAAAATGAAAAAGAGATTGAAGGAAGAATATAAAGCAGGAAGAGTAAGACTTTGAGTACCAGAAGACATGGTGGCTCATGGAGGACAGTTTTTTTTAGGAGCCAAGTGTGATGAGTGGAAGAAGAGGGATTTGCTGAAGACTGGGAAAACTCTAATCCTTTTAAAACACTTTGATCCTTTTAAAACAACACTAAAAAGTAAGTTTCTTAGATCCCCATAGTAATACTACTATCATTTACAAATGAATTTGAAATGAAGTGAATGATTTAACTTAGATGTATGTGCCTAATAGATCTAGTATAAGGTTAGGAAGAACATTAGCTTTCTAGTTAGGTCTGCTTTCCAGTCTATGTACTATCTTGGCTGGGCTACTTTCTAGAATTATGTGATCTTGTTTAAGTTATTTTGTTTTCTTATCTGTAAAATGGATCTAATAGAGCCTGTGCTGTTGCTAGAGGAGTAAGTTAAGTAACTGCATGTGAATTACCTACTATATTATACATATTAGCCTTTTGATAAACAAAACTAGTATTGTGACAAAATTACAGATGTGCCACCACGCCCAGCTAATTTTGTATTTTTGGAAGAGTCGGGGTTTCTTTATGTTGGTCAGGCTAGTCTTGAACGCCCGATCTCAGGTGATCCACCCACCTCAGCCTCCTGAAGTGCTGGGATTACAGGCGTGAGCCACCTCACCCAGCCGTAAAATCCTTATCTACTGAAGATATTGAAAAAAACTGAACATATTTTTATTAAATTGTGATATTCAGAGTGTCCTGGAAAGAAGGATTTGATAACTTTCCCACATTCTCAACAAACAAATTTTATTTTTTCCCTTGATGAAAAATAATGTATGATTGATATGATAATACAAAACATTCATTAGTATATAAAGTAAAACTCTACTGTGCTCTAATTCCATGCACTAAATTGATCATCACTAATAGCTTGATATATACCCTTTTATACCTTCCCTCAGTTATATGAAAAAAGAATACATAACTTTTTTTAGAAAAATGGAATGAGCTAGGTGCGGTGGCTCACACCTGTAATCCCAGCACTTTGGGAGGTCGAGGCAGGTGGATCACAAGGTCAGGAGTTCGAGATCAGCCTGGCCAAGATGTTGAAACCCCGTCTCTACTAAAAATACAAAAATTAGCTGGGCGCAGTGGCACGCGACTGTTATCCCAGCTACTCAGGAGGCTAAGGCAAGAAAATCACTTGAACATGGGAGGCAGAGGTTGCAGTGAGCCGAGATCACGCCATTGCACTCCAGCCTGGGTGACAGAATGAGACTCCGTCTCAAAAAAAAAGAAAAAAAGAAAAATAGAATAAAATTGAACACATATTTCTGTAGCTTGCTTTTTAAATATGTAACAATGTATCATGAACACCTTTCTCTGTCAATTCATGGAATTCTATCGTTTGTTTTTGATTTTATAGCTGCATGATGTTCCATAAAGTGATTACCTCATTACTTATTCAATTAGTCTTCTACTATTTGACTTTCAGACTGTTTCCAGTTTTTGTTTTATATTTTGCCTCAAGAAAAGACGCTGCAATGTACAACATTGTATGTTTTTCTATGGCATATATTCATAGATATATGCATGGCTAGATAAAGACATATTTAATATTGTAATAGGTTAAAGAAAACTTTAACTTAGGATTTATTTTAACTGGCTTTAAACCAATATGTATGGCTTGCATTACTGAAAAACAACTTAAAGTAAATGGCCTATTTACCACTGAGTTCAGTGGGACATAGTGAATAAAGTTGGAAGTAAATGTTTATTTCTCATGGACTTTGGAAGTTATAGGATTGTCCTCTTCCTAGAACTTGTTTTAATAACTCTGTTCTCCTGAGAACACAATTGCAGCTTTGGAGGCTTTGGGATTTATTGAAGAAGAATGTCTGACTGATTTAGAGCAGTGCTGGTTGCTCAAGTTAGGGCATTAGTACCTTTTAGTCAATGACATCAAAGAGGTGTGGGAGATCCAGTTTGAAGTGTGATCTGTGTTCATATCCCCGAGGAGACTGTCAAGATAACCAAGACAATTTTCTGTTGTACTTTTAAGAGTGAAATTAGCTTGAAGAAAATTGTTGAGTCACTTTAGTGGCAGAAATCCAGCATGCTTAATTATCTAATTCATATAACACTGTTTTAACAAAATGAAGCTGGACACTGTGGCGCACGCCTATAGTCACAAGTACTCAGGAGGCTGAGGTGGGAGGATCACTTGGGTCCAGCAGTTTTGGGTTACAGGGTGCTATGCTGATAGTGTCCACACTACATTTGGCCACTGGGTAGTGACCTCCCAAATCAGGAGACCACCAGGTTGCTTGAGGAGGGGTGAATCAGCCCAGGTCAGATATGGAGCAGTTCAATACTGCCGTGTTGATCAGTAGTGGGATTGCACCTGTGAATAGCCACTGCCCTCCAGACTGGGCAACGTAGTGAGGCAACATAGTGAGGCAACCTAGTGATGTTGCAAACAAACATGCAAACAAACACAAAATAGAATCTGAGAATCTGTGTCATTTGCATTATTTGGATGGGGAGAGAAAAATGGATTAGACTGTGGCTAGGGGATTTTTCTCTTTATTTGCCCTCCAAGCTCCTTTGTCTCTTCCTGTTTTAAACACTTTCACTGCCAAAAGCCTAATCCACATCTGCACAAAGAGAACATTACTGCACTAATAGCACAAGGAAAAGCACTGGAGCGCTTGGAACTCTTCCTGGGTTAAAAGCACTTCTATTAACTTGCTGATTTGTCTCAGAGAAAAATTCTTATTTTCTTTCTTTCTAGTGCCTCCAGAAGAGGAAATCAATTTGCGATTTTAAATTCATTTTCTTTTTTATGTCCATTTTAAAACTTTTATCAAAATGATACATGCACATGCACATAGTTTAAAAATAAAATAGTGAGAAAGGGCTTAATAATGAAAAGCAACATTTTCCCACCCCTCCCCTCTCCTCTGGTCCCATTTTTAGCTCTTGTTTATTTTGATGACTACTCCCATCTCTCTAAATAGTATTATACTACTACCTCATTTCCTTTAAAAAAATCAGCTATATGTCTATTATCTACTGACTTTCTACAATTTACATGAGAATTTTCTTTACTTGTATTTCCTCCCCCGTCTTTTCTCCTTCCTTCCGGTATAGTTAAATCATCATTTTTAACTCCTTAGTGATTTATCTTATGTAAAGGTGCATTCACTACTAGTAATAGAAAATCCATTTTAATATTTAAGCAGTAAGGAAAATGTAGTTTCTCACAATAACATGTCCCAAGATAAGTCAGCTGTAAGATTAATTAATTCAGATAACGTCTAAAAGAATACGAGAGGCTGTTTCTGCCTTTATAGCACTCCTGGAAGCCCAGTGCAGATTCCTCCTCATGTCTCTGACTAAAACCAGCCATATAGCCACTACTAATGACTGACAAGGGGTGTGCCATTACTATCATCTACAATAATCATGATTTACCTCAGTCCTTCTGAGTTCATGACTGACCCCAGAAGATAATGTGGACACATGAGTGAAAATTTGGTCTCTGCTAACAAAAGAAAGCAGTAGGAAGGGGGAGAGCAGTAGTAAGAGGGAGAAGGGGAGGTAGCAACAGGGCAGGCACAAATAATGTCTGCTATAATTAACTCCGTAGGTTTAATTTATTTATGCCTTTTTAAAATTCTTCCATTGACCCTAGAAATTATTTCTTGATTCCCCAACGCACCCCATGAGCAATGATCCCTGCCTTCCACTTCCCAGACTCTGTCATCTAGGTTTTTTACATTGTCACTTTTGCTAACATTCACATGCTGCTCTGTACATTTTTATCTAGGTGAAGTTTTGTGTACAGACTGACCCTAAAAATTGAAAATCATTAATGAATGCTTGTATTAGTGTGATGTATAATTCTTTAGAATCAGAATTGTACTCACCAATGATTTGGATTTGCTTATTACCATTGTGCCTTGTGCATACCAGCAACCTTACAGATGATTACTGAATCAAGAATAAATGTACTCGAGTTGTTTACAAATGGATTTTACCTGTAATGTCAAGTTCAACAGAGTGGCGAGAAGGTCGGGAAGGGTGAGGAAATGGATGTAAGAACATGCCTAACTTTAGGAACCTGACCTCCTGGCACTGGGTTCTGATGTTATGGTAGTTAAAGGTACTGGAGAAGAAAGCCTTTGGCATGGAGGAAATCTCAGGTAGCATATGTAAATTGCCATACTATGTGATTGCTCTAAGTACTGAAGAGTGTCTTCCAAAGACACTGATAGGGCATGCGTTATTGTCAGCTGGTGAGGCTTTTCATTTCTGTACTGGTGCGTCCTGTATGCAGGGTGCAAAATAATTTCCTTTGCTCAGTGCTGGAATCAGGTTGCACACAGGAGAATATACAGGCTTTCAGTCGGGATTTACCTCGACAGGCCACCTTCCTGTGATAAATGACCCATAGGGAAAGACAAATGAAGCCTGGCATTGGGCAAGCTGTTCTCTGAGAATAACTCTGCTCTCCAGGTATTGTTAGTGAGAATTCCTGGCCAGGAGAAATGGACTGTGTTCCAGGGAATAAAAAACATACACAGGAGTGAGCTCTGCTGGGAGGACTATGGGGTGAGGCGGCTTCAAGGAAGAGTCAATAACGGGTGGGGAGTTAGAAATGTGGACTTGTATATAGGAAATCTTTGTAGCTCTAATTAGAGGCAGAATATAGATTCAGCACAGCAGGCAGACCTAAACACTTGCCACTGTATTTAGCTATTCACGCAGTTCACATGATTTAGCATATCCATGGGCAGGAACCCGGGTTACAATAACACCAATTAGAGTGTCTTTACCCACATGTAGTGGACCATTTCCCTGGCTTTGCATCTCAAGTAGTGAATGGAAAAGGGAATTTTAATGATGTCCTATTAAGACAACTAAAGAGTGCAACAAATAGTTCTCAGTTCCTTGCATGGCATTGTGAGGAAAATGATTTATTCTAGTAGAATTCTAGTTCCTTAACAATTGGGACTTATTGTTGGCTCTCAAAAGACCATTGATTCAGATATGTCTTTGGATGGGTGTGGGGGAAAAGGTAGGAAATTTTTTTTTCTGTTTGCATATAGGAGAGGAATAATTTTATTCCTCTCATTGAAATTGTTATTTCTTTTTCTTATGATGATTATTTTGAAATTATTTTCTCCTGTCATGGGGCCAACTTAGGGGTAACTGTTGGGAAATTCAATTACAGAGAAGTGGTGAGCCAAAATTCCTGCATCACTGAATTTAGTATAGAATAATAGCATGAGTACTGTTAGTGAGTACCATTTAAGCAGCCTGCTGCTATTTCAAACCAGAAGAAGGTTGGCCTAAGTTTGGACTGACCCCTGAGACTCAAGACCTATTGAGTTTGGGGCTTAGAATTTCTTTGACGTGGATACTGACACCTCCAGCCCCCGGCCCTGTCCCAATGACCTCAGGCCTGTATTAACCCTTTTGATTACTCACTCCAACTTAGGTCAGACCTCTTGCCTTTCCTGAACATGAGGTCTGAGAGTGTCGGGTAGGTCATTTGCTGGAACTACGTCTGATTGAACTCAGTGATGAAGCAGCAGGGCTGTGGGTGAATGGCATGATTCATTGCAGTGCCGGAGTCTTTCAGTATGAAACTTTTCACTTTAAGTAGCTATATTGCTTTCTCTCCTTTTTGTTGGCATCTCCAGTGTGTCAGGTCTTCCATCAAAATAGCCCTATCCCAGCCATAATGGCGATGGCTGCTGTCTTCCTGAAACTGTGGGGGATCAGACTGGAAGAAAGCTGAAGATTTTGTCCCATTGGTTGAGGTTTTGAAAATAATTTCTTTTGCTCTTTTATTGATAGTTGAATCACCTCTCCTTTTAGGACCCAGGCCTGTCATCAGGGCTTTTAATCTATCATCCTTCTCTTTTACTTGTTCAGTCTTTCTTTATTTGCTGGCTTTTTTCTTTCTTCCTTTCCTTTTTCCCTTCCCTGGGACTATAGGTGTGGGCCACCATATCTGGCTAATTTTTGTATTTTTAGTAGAGACAGTTATTTACCATGTTGGCCAGGCTGGTCTCAAATTCCTGACCTCAAGCAATCTGCCTCGGTCCCCCAAAGTGCTGGGATTACAGGCATGAGCCAGCGTGCCTGGCCGACTTTTTTTAAAATTTAAATTTTGTATTAGAAAAATGCCAAAAATATATGAAAGTAAAGATAAAATTATTCTTCTCATTGAATTCCTGGTGATGTTTTTTCTTGTGATACTTCTTTTAATAATCCTGACTCCTTCCATCCCATTGCATTGTGGGCCAAATGTATAAATTAAACATAACTATGTGAACTGAACTCTCTATTTCTAATAAAGACATTTAAAAATTATTAATATAAAAATTGTAACCATAGCACACACAACAAAATTAACACTTCCTTGATATTATCTAATTCCCAGTACATATTCAAGTTTTTCTAATGCTGCTTATCTTTTAATTGTCAAAAATGATCTTTGGTCTTTTTTCCTTCCATTTGTTTGGACAGTCACTGTAGACCTTTTCAGTAAGGTAATACTAAACTCTGGATGTAGTAATATATTGGCCTCTACCCTAACTACCATCATGTTTCCTTTTCTCAGGTGGAGTTGAGGGGATAGTATGATCATCTCAGATATCTTTTCCAATTAAACTCTGCATCTCAGAGGATGTAACATCTCAAGGAAGGCTTCCCCAGCTGCCTTTATCCAGCCAGTCCCAATCCAAATATTCCTTTTCCCTATTCCCGTAGCATCCTGTGTATACTGCTGTCACTCCCAGAGGTTCCTGAATTTGTTTATGTGTCTATACTGGACAGTGAGCTCATGTTCTTTCTTGTATGCCTAATGCCTAGTTGAATAATACTTGAACTCAGATAATTAGTTTGTAATTTTAACGTTACTATTACTGAAACTTAACAGTTATTGAGCCCTTATTATGTGCTAGGTATTATACTAAGTGCTTTACTTGATTTATTTCATTTAATCCTGATAACTCTGAATGAAGCCTTATCACTGTTACTACTTTACAGATGAAGAAGCTGAGGCTTAGTAAGTTGTCACTTGACCAAAGTAGGAAAATAGCATGGGATAGAGATGTTGTATGGCATAGAGGACAGAGCACAGGGAAAAGTCAAAGCCAGCAGACTGAGAGTTGGGTTCCAGAATCACGACCCTTGGTTGTCAGATTATGGAGAAACTTTGTTAAACTATGTGAGCCCTCTGCTTCATAAGTAATATGAAAGTTGTTAAAAACCTTTGCCTCACAGAATGGTGAGGACCAAATGGGATAATGCATTTGGAGTCACTTGAAAACTGTTGCATTTGTGAGAAAATCATGTGTAATCTTTTAAATACAATTCACTGTTTTTATTTAGATATAACTGCCTTCCATTCTTTCCCCGTAGTCATATAATGCACATAGTTGTAATCACAGCATGCATTCAATTTTATTGAATATGTAAATACTTTTTTAGTACTTTTCCAGTTATGGACATTATTTGTCATATGTTTTTTTTTATTATAAAGTTTGTGATGTGTATTACACATGGAAGAATACATAAAATGTATATATGTGTGTGTGTATATATACACACATTTTAAAGAATAATTAGAAAAGTGAAAAATTGTGTATTGCTAACCAGATCAAAATATCACTGACACTTTAGAAAAAGTCTGTGTTTCTTCCTAATTGCATTCCTTTTTTCCCTTCCAGAGGAAATGCTATGTGAGTTTTTTATTTATTTATTTATTTATTTATTTATTTATTTATTTATTGAGATGGAGTTTCGCTCTTGTTACCCAGGCTGGAGTGCCATGGCGCGATCTTGGCTCACCACAACCTCCGCCTCCTGGGTTCAGGCAATTCTCCTGCCTCAGCCTCCCGAGTAGCTGGGACTACAGGCGTGCACCACCATGCCCAGCTAATTTTTGTATTTTTGGTAGAGACGGGGTTTCACCATGTTGACCAGGACGATCTCGATCTCTTGACCTCGTGATCCACCCGCCTCGGCCTCCCAAAGTGCTGGGATTATAGGCGTGAGCCACCGCGCCCGGCCTTAGTTTTGTATTTATTATGATGTTTCTGTGTGTATCTGTACCACCTATATTTGTATCTTTTAAGAAAACATTGTAATCCCAGCTACTCGGGAGGCTGAGGCAGGAGAGTCACTTGAACCTGGGTGGCAGAGGTTGCAGTGAGCCAAGATAGCGCCATTGCACAGTTTGGGCAACAGAGCAAGACTCAATCTCGGAAAAATAAAAAAGAAAAACATTGTTTAATTTTAAAGAAACTAAGTGCCAATTACAAACTTAGCTGTGTAAGGAAAATTCAATGTTGCCAATATTAGTTAAAAATTTCCAAGAATAATTCAATTATAGCCTAACCTCAGCTTTCCTAAAAGTTTTCAGGGGCTCCTTCTGTGGATGTCAGGGGACATGGTCGCGACTGAATGCAGTGAAACGGGTTGAGGTATCTGGAAAGAATGTGGATGTTCACGTACTGGATGTCCAATAGGAATCGGGGAAAGGCTGCATTGTATTTTCTGCTTATGAGCACACTATGGCCTACCTCAAACTTTCAGGAACAGGACAAAGCAAAACATTTCACGAGAGAGAAATCAGGGTGTGGAGTGAAGAGATGCATCTGCACATGATTCAAATAAGCCAAGTATGTATGAAAACCTGGGCCAGGCTTTATTTGGGCATTCAATCCTTAGATTAAAATGATAGAAAAAGGAGACTCTTGCTCATGATACTTCTCAATATGACGGTCATTTGAATAACACTGTTCTGATTAGCCTGTATACTTGTTGTATGACTGTAATCTTGGGATCATCCTTTGCTTTTTCCTGGGTATTCAACTTGCTTCCCTTTTGTGTGGATCTCATACATTCCTAAATACTATGTTTTCTTATTTCTTGGTTTACTTTCTTGTTTTGGTAGAACATATTCATCAATTTTACTTAATATTGAGTTAGTGGGATGGAGATATATATATATATATACACACACACACACATATATATGTATACACATATATCTATGTGTATGTATTTGCTTTGAGCCTGAAAATGCCTCTATTCCACCTTCATCCACTTGTTTGATATTTGCTTGAGTATAGAATTTTAAGTTGGATATCATTTGAAGTCATTTTTCCATTGTCTTTCAGCTTCCAGCATAGCTATTGAGATGTCCAATGTTATTCTGGTATCAGATTCTTTGCATGGTCACTACGTTCTTTTCCTCGTTCTCATTGTCCTCTTCCTCCTCCTCTATTTCCTCCTTTTCCTCTCCCTTTCTTTCTGGAAACTTGGAGAATCTTCTCTTGGTCCAGTGTTTTGAAATGCCACCATAATATGCTTCATTCTTATTTTCATCCACTGTATTGGGCTCTCACTGTACCCTTTTAAGCTAGTATCTCAGTTTTGGGAAATTTTTCTGACTTATTTTGTTGATAATTTCCTCCTCTATAATCTCTGTTTCTGAAACTCCTACTATGTAAGCATTGGATTTTTTGGATTGGCTCTATTGTTTTTTTAAAATCTTTTTTTCCTCTTATTTCCCATATCTTTGTCCTTTCGTGTGTGTGAGTGTACAACTCATGGGAACTTTTATCAAACCTTCTTTTATNTTTTTTTTTTTTTTTTTTTTTTAACTTTTGTCATCACATTTTAAATTTATGAGAGTATTTTTTTTCTTCTCTGAAACGTCTCTTTCAAAAAATAGCATCTTGTCTTATGAATACATTATATTCCCTGATCAAAAACATACTGTGTGGTGGGGTGCAGTGGCTCACGCCTGTAATCCCAGCACTTTGAGAGGTCGAGGCGGGCAGATCATCTGAGGTCAACAGTTTGAGATCAGCCTGGCCAACATGGCAAAACTCTGTTCCTACTAAAAATACAAAAATTAGCCGAGCATGGTGGTGGGCACCTACAATCCCAACTACTCGGGAGGCTGTAGCAGGAGAATCACTTGAACCTGGGAGGCGGAGGCTGCAGTGAGCCGAGATCGAGCCACTGCATTCCAGCCTAGGTGACAGAGTGAGACTCCATCTCAAAAACAAAACAAAACAAAACATATTGTTTGATATTTTCTTTTTGCATAGTCTCTCTTACTACTAAGTTACTTTTTTTTCTAATTTTGTGCTTTGGGTCTCTGTATTCCGTATTGGGTTGAGCATGTTTTCATATGTTTAAAGGCATTTGTATTTCCTATTCTGATGACTGTCTATCCATATCCAGCGTTTTAAGATTGGCAATCATTAGGATTGTCCTGAATGTAAGAAAATACTCACTCTCCAAAACTGTTAAAATAAAAAATTATAACACTTTTTCTGGAGAACAAGTAGGTAGTAGTTTTCAACATTGGAAATGCATATACTCTTTGAACAAGAATTCAGTATCAGAGAAATGTAAATTAAAGCTACATTGAGAAGTTTCTGACCAGGGTGGAATAAAGGGACAAGATTTGCTTTCTTACCTTAACTAAAAACCTGGGCAAAATATATATGAAACAACAGTTTTCAGACATTGGATAATAGGCAACACAGAGATATATTTCGGAGAAAAGGAAAACAATTAAGGTTAGCTCTGTGGCTGTGCCAGCTTACTGCCTGGAGGCAGTTTCCAGGCCACAGCACAGGGAGGGGGACCCAAATAGAATCCGGCACTCTCCGTTAAGTGAAAAGACAGATTACAGTTTGAGGAGGCCAAAGTTCCAAGAATGTGTGGGTCGAGTACCACAGAGAATGGAGCTGCAGAGAGGGAGAGACGGAGAGAGGGGAGAAAGAAGGGAGGGAAGGAGATGATATGAGCAAGATGGTGAGATAGAAGAGCCCACGGCATCACTCCCCGCCCCCCAAAAATGCAACTTGAAACTACTCCAAGACAAGAATATCATCCTGAATTCACCAGAAATCAGGGCAGAAAGCAGAAAAACCTCCTGGGACCACAGACTAGAGAGAAGCTATGACTTGTAAGAGAAATGATCATTTCAGACTGTGCTGTGCCTCTGGCAAGACTGCATAAGACCACTTACAAAGAATTTCCCAGGTGAGAGAAGGGAATTAGAGGTGGACATTTTATCTCCCACCAGTCTGGAAATCTTCAAGGGAATCCTACTCTAGTCCTGTCCCAAAGGAACCATTGGGGTGCCAGAAGGGCTGAACCACCTGGAGTGAATTGCAGACAGAGCAGAGCATGGATCACAGCAACTAGCATGTGGATTTTGATGGATGCTTTGTGCTTCCATCAGCAGGGATGCCATGATAAAGAGACAGGCTGGGGCCATAATGCCACAAGTGGCAAGATTCACAGGAAGGCCTGAATCTCCTGTCAGATTTTTCATTAAGCCCGGTTCTTGAGTGGAGCCCTTCCCTGGCCTAGAAACAACTAAAAGGTCAGGATTAAGTTCCAGTGCCCACTTATTCTTCCCTGTACTGGAAAACAATGGCAGAGCAGCAATATATTTCTAGAACAACATTAAGTTCTGGTGCTCACTGTAAGTCTTCCCCAGGGCAGAAAATAACAACAGGACAATGAATCACTTCCATTGCAGTTTTTTAGTTTTGGTGCTCATTGTAGGTCCTCCCCAGAATGGGAAGAGACAAGATTCAAGGTCTTGAATAAATCAAAGAATACCTGCAAAAACTTGAAGGGTGACTGTCTCCTCAAATGCACAGACATCGATGTAAAGGTGCAAAGATTGTGAAAACTCAGGAACTATGACACCATCAAAAGGAACCAATGGACCTAGAATTGAAGATGTATACAATGTCAGATAGAGAATTTAGAATAATTCTCTTAAAGTTCTGGGAATCACATAAAAATATGGATAGAAATTAAATGAAATTCTGCTAATGGCACATGATGCAAGTGGGAGAAAGAAGCTTCTATTGTATTAAACCAGTGAGATTTCAGGATGTGTCTGTTACAGCAGCTACCCAATAATTCCCACAACTATTCATCCCAGCTCCTCCATGTTTTAATTATCTGTGAACTTGAATAACCTCCAGAAGGGCTGCATCCTACACAGTAGAGGTCTTTTTCTGCTTGCATTCTTTTGAGTATTCTCCACCAGTCCAGTGCAGTGTGATTTTTATAGTTAAAAAATTTCGGGAGGATCCAAGATGGCCATTTAGGAACAGCTCAGGATTGCAACTCCCAGTGAATGCGCAGAGGGTGAGTAGACGCCGCATTTTTATTGCCCACAGACTAGGAAATTCTCAGACGGAGGAGCTCTACAGGTCACCAATGCGGCTGTTTCGGCCAGCACAGCTGTGCCAGCCGGCGCTGCTGCTTTGCCCCGCGCGGCTGCTTTGTCGGCGCCC
>NW_016107470.1:4686338-4771333 GCF_001604975.1 Cebus imitator | reverse complement strand
TTAACTTTATGAGGATATGAATATGTAAACAAATACTTTTTGGCAAGGCTGGGAAATGGATCATTTTGTGTTGCAGCAGAGTCTTGATTTACAAATATCTTTTCTCCATTCCTTTGTATGAGAGCACAGTATAGCAGCAGAGGGCTACTGGGTGTAATTCAACGGAAACATGAAAGCATGAGCTATGCTCTGGGCCTCCTAGGGAACTGAATACTGGTTTCTTGGTATAACTGAAAACATTGGGGCTTTTGTTTTTGTCTTAATTGCAAACCTGTGATCTGAATAGGGCTACAATGAAGCCTTAGTGATTATCCATCTCAAGTGAGTCTAGTTAACTTATATTCAATGTCATATTCTTAAATCGTAGATTCATTATATGTGCAGCTAGGTTCTCTGGAGGAGTCCTTCCACTCATCCAAGGCTAATTTCTCCATTATTGTTCTACATCACATCCCCTCTCACACTTTCACTTTGCTTCAATAATTATCCTCTTCTTTTTCTAGTTAGCATATAAATAGGCTCAAGCTAATCCCACCTTTAAAAAGAAAAATAAAGCCAAAAGTTTCACCAGACCTAATCACCCTTAGAAATACTTTTCTCTTCTTCCTTTCAGAGTTGTGTGTGTTATACCTGGATCTCACACTTAAATGTCTGCAAGGACCAGGCTGTTGATGGAAAAGAGAGCTATAAAACCCAGGGGCAACAGTGGAAAATTACAGAGTCTGTGCCTATCAGCCTGGCCATGACTGATTCCTGCCATACAGAGCACAGATCCAAGAAAATCTGGAAATCTGAACTTGTCTAAAATATCTTAAATGTTAAATGCTACTATCTAATAAGACCAAGCAAAGACAAAAACAAAACACTTTGCAGTTCTAGTAAAAGATTTATACAGGCTAAATTCAGTTTGTCACCTGCTAGTTTCAGTGTGAAATATTACCATTGTCCTCATTTTCTGTCTTCTTAATTTTTCAAGCCATTTCAATACAGCTCTGCATAAATTAAACTGTAAGTAAAACTCTATATAAACAAAACTGCTCCTCCTAAATGTACTTCTGATCTCCTAAATACCCAAGTCAATGGTTACCTCTCCATGGTGCTTAATATTCTGGACCACTCCTTTGTTCCTGTCATAATGATGTGCACTGATGGTTCAGGTAGTCTTCTCAGTGGTTTTCTTTGTTGAAAGTATCTTCTCATTGTTCTTTGCAATCTTTTCTTCTACATTTTCTTAAATATTGATGTTCATTAAAATTCCTTTCTCCTCCTCCTTCTTTTTCCTCTTCTCTTCTTTACTCTTAATGCGTGACTTTATGGAATTAATTCTGAGTGGTATCATCTAATCTTATTACTTGTAGCATCTGTACCTGTGTAATAATGATTTTAAATGTGTATTTCTAGCTTTTATTTCTTTTCTTAGTTTCTAAATTTATAATTGCCAATTAGACGTCTATATTTAGACATTCTGTAAGCAGCTCTTGCTCAATTACATACATTTTTTTCCTCTTCTAAATTTGGGGAAAACTAACTGACCAGTTTTGTTCAGGGCTGAGAGATTTTCCAGGAGAGAGGACTTTCAGTGCTGGTGCTGGTACAGTCTTAGGCAAAATGGAATAATTGGTCACTCACTCCTTTTCAACCTTGCTCCTCTTCCTCTTTGTTAAGTTTTAGTTAACAGAACCAGAAAATAAGTTCCCTAAACCAGAAAGCTAGGAATCATCCTAAACCTGTGTTCTCAAAATGTGGTCCTCAGAATCCCTCTGGGGTGCTAATTAAAAATGAAGATTAAAAAAGAAACCTTCCATCCTGTATCAATTAAAACAAAATATCTGAGGATGAGGCATTTTAATTTGCGTTTTAACAAGTCTCCTGGAAAATCGCTAAATTTATCTAGGCTTGAAAATCCCTGTTCTAGATCTTTTCTTCTCTTGTCCTGCCCACTCAGTGAATCAATAGGCATTGCCATTGCTGTGACTGTACATGTCTTTTCCCTCACATTCTTACACAAGTCTCTGAGTTCAGCCTCTCATGATTTTAATTTTATATTAGGGTAATGGCCTCCTATCTCATTGCCCCAATTCTAGTCTAATTCTTTTTAGAACTACCCTTCACAATGCTGCTGTAATATGGATTCTAAAGGGCCAATCTGAAACGTACTCAAAATGTCTCAAACATTTCACATATCTCCTATATTTAAACACATTTTTATGTGGTATAGAAACCGATCTTTGAGTTTGTTTCTTCTCTACATGCATTACAATGTTTTTATGCATTCCCATGTGTAACTGAGCCATGTGCTTTGGGTGAAATTAGATGGAACTGACTCTATCCTGAGACATCAGCATGGTCAATCAAATCATAACTTTCTCAAAGCAACGTTACTGGAAAGGCATGTCACATGATCCAAGTCACTCTGGTTTAATAGAAGCCAATCCCAGAATACTAAATGCATGAGCCCAAAAAGAGGCACTCTGTTCTCATGACCTTAGACCTAGAATGTGAACATCAAGCCACTATGCCTTTCATACCTAAGAATGAAACCAACACTGAACAGAAAAAAGTCACAAGATAGTCCCTTCAAGTTCCTGGATGAATCCTTGCCAGCTATGCTGGTGATTTACCTCGTATCTCTCAGCTCTAAACGCACACTTCTAAACTGAGACTGGAACTCTGAAAACTAACTTCACGGACTCATTGAACACCCAATTTCCCCTTAGATTCTGCCACTGGAGGCATGAGAGTGAAAGTGGCAGCAGCAAAGAGGGCAGAGGATCTTCCTTCCTGTTCTCCGTGTTTGATAGCATGGCTCTTGCAACTGAAGACAGGTCCAGCTCTAGCATCCAATTTATTTATTCACTTATTTGTTTCTAAAATAGACTTGAAAAAATTTTTTGTGAAGAGCATCTTTGGAATAAAATCAAGAAAAAGGTACAGAGATTTCCCATACACTCCCTGCCCCTCCACATGCATAGCCTCCTGCATTACTAACATCTAATAATAGATTTTATTGTGATCAAATATACCTAATATTAAATTTACCACATTGACAATGTTTAATTCCATCATTCAACAGATTTTCTTTAAACTATAGTTTCAAATTTACAGAAAAATCGAGAAGATAGTACAGAGAAATTATACATTTTTTTATCTAGATCTCCCTATTATATTAATATTTTCTATTACTATGGTAACTTTGTTATAGTTAATGAACTAATATTTATATATTATTACCAATTAAAACCCATAGTTTATTCATAGTTTGAAAATTTATTTCCTTAGTTTTTACCATTTTTTTCTGTTTTAGATTTCCATCCGAGATACCATACCACACATACTTGTATCTCCCTAGGCTCCTCTTGTCTGTGACGTTTTCCTTATTTTGATGGCCTTGACAGTTTTGAAGAGTATGAATGCCCCTTTTACTGGAATTTCTCTGATGATGTGCCTCTTTTGGAATTTCTCTGATGTATTTCTCATGATTAAATTATTGTTATGGGTTTTTAGGAGGAAGAACACAGACGCAAAACAACACTTTCATCACATTGTGTCAAGGGTATATGCCATTCACTGGACTTATCATTGTGAATGTTAGGCTTGGCCACCTGATTGCAGCAGCAATTTCTCACTGTCAAGTTATATCAAGTTACTCTCCTTCCCTCCCCCACTCCAATCTCTGTCTTGCTGTACTCTTTAGAAGGAAAGTACATTGCCCACATTTAAGGACAAGGAATTTTTGCTCCTTCCTCGAGGGAAGATTGTAAACATAAATTATTGGGAATTCTTCTGAAGAGAGATCTGTCTCTTCTCCCATATTTACCTACTTAGTCACTAAGTCATTTATTCATATCAGTCATTTATTTATGTCAATATGGACTCATGTATATTTATTTTATACTTTGAGTTATAATCTAGCAGAACTTACGTCGTTACTCAAATTGTTCCAGCTTTGGCCATCTTTTCACTCTACTCTGTGTCTTTTTGATGTACTCCCATCAATTAGGGTTTTGTTGTTGTGAAGCACTTTCTTACTTTTTGGCATTATGAGATGCTTCAGGCTCAAGTTCATCTTGCACATTCCTGCCCTAATCCTAGAATAAGCTATTTCTCCAAGGAGCCCTTGTTCTTCTTATTGGAGAATTGTATTAAAAACGAAGATTCGAATACTAAGTGGGTTTGTTGCTACTTGGGTATCCCTGCTTCCAGGCCTTCTCAGATAACAAAACACAAAAATATATGTGTATACTAACCTGTGTATATGCACATATCTGCAGTTATGTTATACATAATAATCTTTATTGCTATCAAGGTAAACATGGGCTTCTACTGCTGTCTCCAACTCTAGTCCATTATACCATATTGATCATTCTATACTTCTCCACATTGTTATCTGTAAATTCTCACTCCAATAGTGAGAAGCCTAGTTCCCACTAGTAGATATGTAAAACAGTATTAGAATTGTTAACCTGTGTTCCAATTTGCTTCCAGACCAAACTGCACTGTGCCTTCAGAGATCTGGGGACCAGACATCTGGAGGACCTCCTTCAGCCTCCTCAGACATCTGGAGTACCTTCCCAGGTTTGCTTTTGTTCTGTCTACGTTAGGGATGGTAGGTTTGTCCTGAAGTTACTAATATCTGAGTTAACTTAGCATCCCCTATTGCTACCCACATCAGAGTAACCAATTCCCTGTAGTAAATACATTCTGTTTGAAATCCATGGCATGGTTTCAGTTTTTCTGTATGTAACTTGACTGGTCTTGGAGCTAATACTTCCCTTTTTATTTAAGGATTGGATTAGTTCTTCTTTTTTATTTAAGGTTTGGATTAGTTCTTGCCTCTTGTGGCCACACAGAAGCATAACGAAAAATATACCATGCTATTCTTTCTGCCTAGAATGCTCTTTTTTCCTGCCTATGTGGAAAGTTGTCACTAATTCTACGAGACTTAGTTTAAGCATTAGGTTTTCTGTGAATTCCTTTCTAACTATTCCTATCCCCAAGCATTGCACCAATCCATTGCACCCTTTCATCCAGAGTTATATACTCTCTCTGCCTTCCTAAGATGTTTCTTGACTATTGAATTTTCTTATTATATGAGAATATATCAGACATTAAATGCATTTTATAACTTGCAGATCCTCTTTCTGTCTGCACCTTAACGACTTTAAATTATTGTGATTTTAAAAGAGTCCAAGTCATTGAGGCACTTTTACATTTTATGTAGTAGAGATGTAGTTCTCGTGAGTGTGTTTTTTAGAGTATATTCAAGTCATTTTGCTTAATTGAATAAAATATTTCTAGTGAATCTTTTTCAGACAGATAAAAATTGTCCTAAAATTGATATTGAAAGTTCTTTCACACATTAAAAGTATTTGGGTTATCAAAGTTCAGAACTTTGCCTTTTGGTATATTGCATCTTATTTTATTAACTCAGGAACTTCTGATAAATTCAGTCATAAGCACATATGTTACATGATTTGACTCCTTTTGACGTTTAACCCATGCCCTGGATTTTTATATTTCATTTTAATTTACACTTAATTTAAAAGAATGCCAAAGCCATTTCTAGGTTTGCTCTTTAAAATTCCCTCTGGAAAGAAAATTATTCTGTTTAAAGTAGTTACTACATCCATATGAGCTTTTATCCACTCTGCTATCTCTAGTTGGCTTTTAACAATGTCAAGCATTTGATCCTGCACTGTGAATGTATTTAGTGCCATTTTATTAAAAGCCTGATCAAATATGGTTCTTTATGTCATTAGGAAATCTACTGAGAGAGGGCCTACTGGCAAGAGTGGGTCAAATGAGATATTTTTCTTTCTTCTCTTTTTTATTTCATTGAAAGATTATGTAATTATAAAAATAGCATGATCATATATCAATATAAGATCTCTCAAATTTTATAAACATAGACCAAATTTGGAATATGGGTCTTCAAATTCTGGTGGTGTTTCAGTGGCTCTGAATTTCTTTTGAAATGTTTTGAGGTTGCCCTTGGCAGGAACTCTCAAAAAGTGTTTTTTCTCTGTAGAGGAAAGTTACTACAGTTGCTCCAGATATACCTGTACTATAGACATCATTCATTTATTACCATGTTCTGAGTGCCAGTCATGTCCCAGGTACCATACAGGCACTGATGATATTTACGATGATGAGGGAATTGTCTAATATTATTAATAACATGGAAGTGCAATGACAGTGACATGCACAGGATATTTGGGGAACATTATGTCAGGGCAACCCATTCTTGTTTGGGTATAAGAGGCTAGGGTACATACACAAGCATTAATATCAGGTCATGAAATCTCAGACTCCTGAAACATTATTTTTCTCAGCTAGACACGTCAGGGGAGCGGCCAGGAATAAATGAGGAGTGCGAATTTCACACTGCGGAAAATAAACTGACATAGAAACAAGTCTAAAAAACCAGAACAGTGCAATGTTAGTGCCCTGAGAACCCTGATATGGTTGGATTGCTCTGAAAATCCTATGACTTGTCATTGTAGAAAGCCATCATTAAATGCTGCTGCTTTTTGCTAGCCATCCTTCCACTGGGTGCTGACTTACCTGGTAATAGTTAATCACAATCACTGGAGTCTCTTTTATTCTATCAATATTTAACTTGCTACTGGTGAATAGCTTGACACCACCAAACTTCACAGTTCTGTGGAAACTACCACCACTGCAATCTATTAAAAAGTTGAAAACACACTTTTTGGAATTGTTAGTCCATATATAATAAGAATAGGGTTTACATAATATTATATATTTTTAGGGGTAGCTTCATTTGGAATCCCCATATTATTTTTAGGATAATAGAATTTTTAAAAAAAATATTTTATTTTAAATGACAAATAATTGTATGTATTTACAGGATATAATATGATGTTTTAATACAAGTGTACATTGTGGAATTATCAAAATAGACCAAATAGCAATCTGACACCTTGAATATTTACTGGGAAGAGTAATAAAGTAGCATGCCCTGGTAGACTATCATCAGACTTCTGCACTTCACAGTCCAGTAAAATTTCAAAAAGATAAAAGGAGACAAATGGGCTTTGACAATTTTAGATTCTGGCTAAAAAAGATGTGAAAAACATTTACCATCTATTCTTGCCACTGCTTCATAATAAAAAGATATTTTATCCTGAAAAAAGGCATAATCTCTGAATTTAAAAATAGGAATATATTCTGCTTTATGAAGAACTCTCTGATTATGCTAATTTCACTAATTTTGCTGCAGTTTGGAGAAGATTTTTGTGCCACTGAATAGTGGTGTGTATACTGGGGTAAGGAATGGGTTTTTGAACTCACGCAAATCTGAGATGGTATCCCAGTTATGTCCCTTTTTAGTTGTATAAACTTGATTAATTTAACTTCCCAAACTTTTAAACCTGTAAAAACAATAGTTATCTGCTTTGTCTCCAATATAATATTATTGGAAACATTAAAATAGCAATACATGCAAAAACAATTTATCAGCTAATAAATGTCATAAAATATAATTTTTGAAAATACTATTCATGGGACTGAAGGAATTAAAAAGAAACCCTCTTCTTGTCTCCTTTCAAAGGAAAAGAAAAAAAGAGAGCTAACACTTGCTGAGTGCCTACTATATTTAAGGAACAGAAGCAGCTGCTTTTAATTGTCACAATAAAGCCAAAAATTGCATTTTTTATCAGCTGAAAAAAAAAAAAACCACAACAAAACTCATGAAGTTCTCAGAGTTAAACTAGTTTTCACAATCACACAGCTAATGAAAAGCAACATGAGGAATTTAGTCCTAAGCCCGTGCAACTTTCACTATTTAATGCTTCTCTCCAGGAGAAAAATCAGCATATTTTGCATTGTCAAAAAGTATAGTCGTTATTTTTTTTAGCTCTCAAAAGTATAAAATGTTAATTTTGGGTTTAGCATATAGCAGTAAGACCACAGTCAAGGACAAATTCTGTCAGCGTAGTTTATCCTTTAGGCATTATGTTCCCTGAATTATGTTCAGAAAACTCTTTCCTTTATTATAATTAACTGTCAAATTAACTTGCATGATGAATAATTTAACACAATTATTCACATGTACTTTAGGATGATTCTTACAATGAAAATTAGACAAAATCATGACATCTAAAATAAGGTTTCCATGACTTCTTTTTTGGGGCTAAAGCAAAATGATAATACAGGCTTATAATTTTGAGTTTTGGAACCATTTCTAAAATGACACTCTATGTTATCAAGTATAAGAATAGCATATGAAACTAATTTTTGAATTGTATTAATGTGTCCATGTGCTGTTAATTCATATTTCTAAAAATAATGCCAATACATTTTAGGTCAGCCTTATGATATAATCAAATGATTTTCTCCCTTGCAATATACAAAGAATTTTAAGTTATGAGAAAACACACCTTGTTACTATACATTTAAGAAATACAATGACTTGATTTTATCCAGTTTCAAATTTAAAAACTTGTAAATCAATTGTTTTTGTGTCATATAAATATTCAAACTGTGAATATATCTCATGAAGCTTAGACTTTCAAGACACTGTCTATGCTATGCTGAAACGTAACATAAAATGAAAAGCGAATGGAAATTGAGAAGTCAGGTTTTCACTGAAAAATAGTATGCATTTTTGTATATGCCTCTTGTGTACTTCCAGAAAATCTCAGTCATAGAAAATTCCTCTTGTTTCTTTTGCATCCATCTTTTAGTCTCCAGTACAGTGTGTGATACAGAGTGAACAGTAGATAACTGTCTACATCATGAACATATCCTGGTATTTGGCATCATAGAAAAATACTTTACTGTGACTAAGTAAAGTTTCCATTTTATGAGAGTTCAGCTTTTACAAAAGTCAACTCTGTGGAATTGAACAGAAAATAAAAGTAAAGTAAGTGAAATGGTGATTTATCAGTGTTTATGTCTCTTTGCCCTGGGCAATCCTTGTACTTGGCTTTAACAGAGAAAAACAATCAGACATGTATTAGATATTGAACTAGTCCTATTAGGTATCCACCATGGCCTCCAGAGTATCACTGGCAGTGTTAGGCTGATACACATTTTTTATGTACATTTTTGGGATCAACTTTATTTTGTAAAAATGGCAAATGTCAATGTGCTCTTTCTCTTTCCTGTCTTAACTGTCATATGTTGATTCTAAAAAATCACTACTAAGCTATATTTGCTACCCTGGTATGGTTTCTCAGAAACCTGGACAGAGAATCAGAGATAAGTAGCAAGCAATTTCATTCTTCACTTCCCACTGAGCTTTGCTATTTCAGCTGAAATGGTATGTGACCTCTGTATTGCCAGGCACAGCGGGGTAACTTTAAAGGACAAGAAATTTGGCTGGAGTTAACACTTCAACCCTTGAACATTCAGGTTATTTTTGATATAACACTGAGTAGATACAAGTATTATTGGCTGAGAACAGAGTGGTTTTTTCCCTTTGTCTTTTTCAGTTCAAGTATAAAATTTATTTTTTGTGCAAGAGTACTATCTTAAAGTAGTATTGCCTCAATTTATTCAACATTTCTGTGTAAATAATTTCTTTATGGCTGTACCAACTCAGAACACTTTTGTATTTCTATTAGATGTACGTGGCTTATATTTTATCACATGGGTTTCTTGAGGGTGAGAGGTATGTGTTCTTTGCTATTAATATCAACAGAATCTGTATCACATTCTTAACTTCTTAGGTACCTGTAAAATATCAGAAAGATAATTATTTGATATTTATGTCTATGTTTATACAAGTTTTAAATATCACCCTTTATTACAGAGAATACTAGTTACATATTACTATGACGAATAAAACCAGCAACGGCTCATAGTTCCTGGTCATTTTCTATAGGTCAAGCACTGTATTTTGCAGATGCTTCATTAGGGATGCTGTTAACATGCAGATTCTGATTTACTAGGTCTAGAAAAAGTCTGAGAATCTGCATTTCTAATAAGTGCTGGGGTGATGCTGATGTCGCTTACTCAGCGTGTAAACAAACATGTAGAGTAGATACTCATTATTCAGTGAGGAAATGGAAACTTGGAGGGATGAAGCAACTTTCCTAATGTCATATAATTAGAACTTGGCTAATATTAGAGCTGGTACTCAAAACAATTTCTATTTGTTGCCAAAGCTCATCTGTAAGCAGTGCTTTTAAAACTTACCTATGAGAAAGTATCTGTTTTTCTCCCTTCATTCTATTGCAATCATACTATTTCAGCAGAAGGTTAAAGATCATGAACAAACTAAAGTTAATTGTCCTTTTTAGAAGGACCAAAGGTTCTATTGCAGACCAAAGATTTCATAAAGTACAATATCAAAATGAAATAGGAGTGCTAGAAAAATGAAATGAAAGCCTGTGTGTGTTATTTTTAAATTCAGACATTTAAAAAATTTCAAATACATTGCTAAGTTACTATAAAGGTTTCTAAACATTTATTTTAAATTTCCACATTATTTCACTGCAGATCAGTAACAATTCGAAGACCTACACAGATCCATGGATTACTCTTAAGAGTAGCATTGCTCTAGACAACTAAAATAGTTAGGAAACAAGAATTTTTAATGAACTCTTCAATTCAAGGAAATAATGTTGATAGTTTTATACATTAAAAAACTGTAACCTTATTTACATTCCATACAGGAACTTGCTAAGAAAAAATAATAAATACCTGTAAGAAAAATTGAAAATAATACTTAATTCAGCCTAGTGGATTTTAAAATGACATCTTTTTAAAGTCATGGCAAAATGAATGGACCCGCTTGTTTTGTCTCCAATTATTTAGAGACTATTATTATGTTTTCTTTGTAAAAGGGATTGCTATTTGCTTTTTAGTCGATTTTATTTTTACACTTCCTAGTTTCTCTGTTAGTATGTAGTGGCATTATACATCCTTGGATCTAACTGGAGAGTCAGGCAGAGGTTATGTCAATATTTTTTTCTATCATTTCAAAAGAAAAATCACACTTTGTGTTATTTATCGATTTTAAACATTCCCCCTTTCTTCAGTAATCTCAGAAGAAAACACAAGATAAAGCAAAACTATATGTGAACATATTGTTCTACAGGTCTTTTCATAGATCAGCCTAGGGAAGTTCTTTCTCCCTCTGTGTCCTTAATACAGTGGCGGGGAGGTGGGTGTATTTGTTATTTATTTATTTGTTTGTTTTCAGTACACATAAACAGCCAGAATGCAATTGTTTCTTAGAAGAGCATTTGCCACAATTTCAGAATTGTCTTACCCTACAATCATTTACAATCGATCTCTTTTAAAGAGGACAATTAACTTTAGTTTCTTCATGGTTTTTAATCTTCTGCCGAAGTGGTAAGATTGTTTTTTGTTGTGGCTATTGATCTAGTGTCTAAGATCCAGTATTTTATGTTCTACTTAAAATTAATACTTTTGCCTACTTTCCAACTGTCATCAAATTCCAGTTTTAAGCAAACTTATGCAAACTTCAGTTATAACTCTGAAACTTAAAACTTTGTTTCTTTATTTGGAAGGTCTATTTTTTTCTCTATTCTGTAGAAGTTGCAGGGCAATTGCTCTGTATCTACAAAAAGGAGCACAGGAATCTTTTAACAATGTTTTGTCTCTGTTCATAGGTACAGTTTATTTTATTGGTTTTTAAAAAATTTATTTATTATACTTTAAGTTCTGGAGTACATGTGAAGATTGTGCAGGTTTGTTACACAGGTATGCACATGCCATGGTGGTGGTTTGCTGTATCCATCGCCCCATCATCTACATTAGGTATTTCTCCTAATGCTATCCCTTCCCAATCCCTCTACCCCCTGCTATTCCTCCCTCATTCCCCCACCCTGTAGGTCCCATTGTGTGATGTTCACCTCCCTGTGTCCATGTGTTCTCATTGTTCAACACTCCCTATGAGTGAGAACATGCAGTATTTGGTTTTCTGTTCTTGTGACAGTTTGCTGAGAATGATGGTTTCCAGTTTCATCCATGCCCCTGCAAAGGACATAAACTTATCCTTTTTTATGGCTGCATAGTATTCCATGGTGTATATGTGCCATATTTTCTTTATCCAGTCTATCATTGATGGGCATTTGGGTTGGTTCCAAGTCTTTGCTACTGTGAACAGTGCCACAATAAACATATGTGGGAACACAGGAATCTTTAATCCGCAAAAGTTCACAATAATACCGTCTAGGAAATAAAAAAAAGATAAGTTGACTAGTTCTTGAGGTTGTAGCATGATATTCTAAGGGAATAAATATATCAGTATCCTAAAGAAAAGTTGACTTGATTTTCCTCAAAGGCTTTTTTGGGGGTAGTCAACTTGACATAGCACACTCACACAGATATGGTTTTCACATTGGCTCTATTTTTATGCTTTATAGCCTTAAACAAGTTATTTAACTTCTTTGACTTTTTTATGTATTCTGAACTACAAAACAGGACTAATAGTTTATCTATATCATAAAGTTGTTTAAATCCTAAATGAGATAGCATATGAAAAGAACCTAGTATGTTTAAGATGTTCCGTCGTGTGCTGGGCATGGTGACTCATGCTTCTAATCTGAGTACGTTGGGTGACTAAGGCGGGAGGATCGATTACTTGAGCTTAGGACTTGGAGACAAGCCTGGGCCATATCATGAGACACTGTCTCTACACATAATTAAAAAATTAGCTTAGCGTGGTGGCACATGCTTGTAGTCCAAGCTACTTTGGAGGCTTATGTGGGAGCGTCTCTTGAGCCCAGGAAGTTGAGCCTGCAGATGCTGTGAGATAGAGTCACTGCAGGCCAGCTTAGGCAGCAGAGTGAGGTCCTGTCTCAAAAAAAAGGGTGTTAATTTCAATGGTGTTAATTTCTTTCCTTTAAGTTTTATTTTTGAGGGGTAATGGGTAGAGAAATCACAGTGAAATTTTGTGTTCATGAATAATATCTGTGAAATAATATTTGTTTATACAAAATTATTTATTGACAAATAAAAATAGTATGTATATTTATGGGGTACAATGTGATGTTTGATTAAATAATTCACTATGTGAAATGAGTAAAAGCAAGCTAATTAACATATCCTTCACCTCATAGAGTTGACATTTTTGTGGTGAGAACACTTGAAATTTACTCTCCTAGAAATTTTAAAATATACAATACGTCGTCATTTACTATAGTCACTATTCTGTGCAATAAATATCAAAAACACATTTCTTCTTTCTGTCTAGCAAACTTTGTATTTTTTAACCAATAGCTCCCTATTCTCTACTCCCACCCTCTGGTAGCCACCCTTATACTCCCTATTTCTATGAATTCAACTGTGTTAGATCACAAATAAGTGAGATCATGCAGTATTGGTCTTACTGTACCTGGCTTATTTCACTTAGCTTAATGTCCTCCAGTTTTGTCTTTGCAAAACTGATTATTTTTTTGTCGTTGTGGTGGGATATTTCATATCTATGTCTATATCAATATTTATTTCTATTAATATGCCTTTCTCTTCATCTATTTATATCTCCATTTTAACTTCATGTATCTATAATCATCTATACTTATATATCAGAACTTTTTTCTGATATCTATCTGCCTCTCATCATCTATCCATTTGTTTTTCACTTTTCTGTTAGTAGTAAGGAGATAAAATTTACTCATGTTTACAATCCAAATGTGCAAAAAATCAAAACTTTGCCTCTGTAATATATCTATTGTTTTCTTTCACCTCCAACCCACAGGGTATTAAGTTGAGAGGGAAACTTTAAACATACCAATTAACAGGCTACCCACTTCTCCTGATTTAAATAGTGTCCCTTGGATGACTTGGTCTCCTTTGGGCAAACATTTGTTTTTTCATATTTTCTTCTTCAACAATCTGCTTCCATCCAAGATGACATCTAATACAAAGGGGGTCTATATGAGTTGGGTGGTGAAAAAGAAAGCTGATATTCTCTAAATTGTGTTTCTTTTGCAGGTAGCTTGTGTTCTGATGTTCTCTGGCAATTTTAAACTGGTGGGTGGCACCTATAACCAAAGCCATTCATGTTTCTCTCACACACTGCAGCCTCTGACATCTCCTTCGCCCTTCATGTTCCCTCATCAGGGTTCATGGAATCTCTGAATCATTCACATTCCTTGTGTAAGCCATGAAGAGTCAGGATACTGCATAGGCTTTTTTCTATTATTAGATACCTTTTTCTGCCATTTGTGGTACTACTACTTGTATATTGTGATAGACATAACACTTAGCTGGATGGCAGATTTCTCCTAAAGGCCTTGGCCTCTCTAGATATGGCAGAAGTGGACCTCCTGTTTCTTGAATACCCCGATATATAATTGGATAGAAACACCACCCATATAAAGCTAAGCCTTGAGAAATGGAAAAAATGAAAATCCTGGAACCTGCCCTTTTATAGTACTTCGGTCTCTTGTATCCTCCCATATTCCCACTGTGGGAGAGGGAGGAAAAGATCAGCTTTCTATTTTTTCCTTTCTGATCCAGCTTCCCCTATGCCATGTCCTCTACTTTTTTCCAGGGACTTAAGGCAAAATAGTTAACATTATTTAAAAAAATACATATACATTAAAAATCATTCCAAAAATATTAGTATAGCTGGATGGATGGAGAGACAGATAGGTACTCTTAAGGCCATCATTCTTTTTTAAAAGGGAAAAATTACAGTAGAGCCTAAAGATTATAACCTGAAAGGGGGTTATAATACAAACTCCCTGTATATCACTTTAGAACATTTAATGACCTAGGAGTTGGTTATAAATAAATCCATCACTGCAGGGAGGTTTATCTAAAGATATTTCCTTAATGCTCTGGAAAAGCAATATGGCCTATAGCTCTTCTCAGTGGATAAGTGTCCTTTTCATTTGTGACATTGCCAGTATTGTAACCGCCAAATGCCTAAAACTATTGTATCCTTTCAGCCTAAAATATTAAACAAATGCTATTGATTTTTTCACAGATTTCTTGAACTAAGACATTCAGTTATTTTATTTGATTTATATATTATCAAGTGATGAGACTAAGTTCAGAATGCTATTTAATTTATGGGACATCTAGGTATACTCATATAGCATACACATCATCTATTTATTTGCTCTTTCCATAATCACCTTTGGTATGCATACATATTTTTCCCAAGGTACAAGAATATCTTTTTAAATCTTTGGTTAGTTTTCTCTTTTTTAACTTTTATTTTAAGTTAAGGGGTACAAGTGCAGGTTTGTTACACAGGTAAACTTCTGTCATGGGGGTTTGTTGTATCAATTATTTCATCACCCAGGTATTAAGCTTGGTACCCATTTTTCCTGATTCTCTTTCTCCTCCCATCCTTCACCCTCAGAAGGCCCTAGTGTGTGTTGTTTCCTTCGATGTGCCCATGTGTTCTCATCATTTAGCTTCCACTTACAAGTAAGAACATGTGGTATTTGGTTTCTAACCCTGTGTTAGCTTGCTAAGGATAAGAGTATCATTGTCATAGTTACACATTTATTTTATTTCTTCAATGGAAGATCTGCTGAATATTACTAAGGTCAACTCATTGGGATAGATTTGTGGAGGCAGTTATAAATAAAAAAATTCTACCTCCCTTGGCTTGGAACACATAGCTAAATAGGACAGTTATGCATGTAAAAAAATACTTTAATAGATGCCTTTCTGTAAAAACTTTCTTTCATTTTTTAATAGATTAAATTGACATAACATAGTCACATGTCCTAGAAAAAAACACCGTCACATGTCCTAGAAAAAAATACCTGTCTGGAATAATTAGCTCTAATGATCAGGAGCTCAGTATTATACCCTGCAACTTCTTGATGTATCACAATTTTATGGCCCTGTACAAAAACCTTGACTTTGACAATCAAGAAAAGCCTAAATTTAGCTGTGTTTTCTGATTTCAAATGCAGAGATATGTGTAAGACTTTAAAAATTAAGCTATACTTTAAGGATAATAAAAGTTATAGATGGTAGGTGGTGTTTGAATTTTGGTAATTATCTGCTGCCTTTTTCGCCACATCTGCTTGTGTTGTATTTTAATGTTTACTCTAGAGGTTACAAGACTTATATCTTATCTTACCACATTCTACCTTCAAAACTTTACAACTTAAGTTCCTGTGTCATATATCTAAATTCTATGACAACAAATCACACGATATTATTTTTAACTAGTAGTCAATAAATTTTAAAGAAATTTAAAAACACGTATAAAAATATGCATAGTAATAAAGCACGTTTTATTTTAACTGACATACCTTTGTGGCGTTTTTTATTTTAATTTTTATTTATTTATTTATTTTTCTTGAGATAGAGTCTCGCTCTGTTGCTGGGGGTGGAGTGCAATGGCACGACCTTGGCTCACCTCAACCCCCGCCTCCCAGGTTCAAGCAATTCTCCTGCTTTAGCATCCCAAGTAGCTGGGACTGCAGGTGCATGCAACTACACCTGGCTAATTTATGCATTTTTAGTAGAGACAAGGTTTTGCCACATTGGTCAGACTGATCTCAAACTCCTGACCTCAGATGATCCACACAGCTCGGCCTCCCGAAGTGCTGGGATGACAGGCATGAGCTAAAACACCCGGCCTGGTTTTATTTTTTATGATGAAGACTTTCATTTGTCATCATTTCCCTTTATTTATCCTGAAGAGTTGTTTTTTTCACATTTCTTTTGCAGGGCAAATCTGAATTGAAGATCAATTTTCTTGTTTTTTGTTTCTTTGAAACTATCTTTATTTCCGTTTGTGAAGAATATTTGATTTAGTTACAGCATTCTAGATTAATTTTTTTCTTTCAATACTTTATTATGTGATTTGTCTTCTGGACTTCATTTTTTGATGGACAATAAACCTTTATTCTCTCACAATAATAAGCTTCTTTAAGTATTGGCTCAATTCTATCATTTTTCCGTATATTGCAGAGTCTCATTAAACATATTAGATTATTTGAAGTTGTCTCACAGTCTCAGATGTTGTGTTTTATTTTTCACTTTCAAGTTGAATAATTTGCATTGTTTTTCTTAAGTTTACTGATTGTTTCTTCCATTGTGTGAAGTCTTTTTTCAAGTTCATGAAAATAATTCTTTGTTTCTGGTATTGAGTTTTTTTCACTTTTAGCGTTCTCATGTT
The DNA here is from genome assembly GCF_001604975.1 of Cebus imitator. Lineage (NCBI taxonomy): Eukaryota > Metazoa > Chordata > Mammalia > Primates > Cebidae > Cebus > Cebus imitator. The sequence continues at coordinate 4,754,238 of NW_016107470.1, read as the reverse complement.
GAGGGACTGTGTTAAGGGAAAAAACTTGTTTTCCCGGATCCACAAGGGGCGTGGTTTCAAAGGCAAGAGTTTCCTAGTGCCACACCTGCATCCACGCCTCCATCCAGGAACCTAGAGTTCTTTGGCTAGTTAGAGGAACCCAGGTGGGCCTCTTTGCTCAAAAAGCCTGCTGAAAGCTCTGGGAGTGGGGCACGGGGTGCCTCTGTTGCAGACCTAGCAGCCAATCTGGTATCAGAGTCAAAGATCAATCACTCCAGAGGAAGTTTGAAAGAACTCTTCTCATTGGGCGAGAACATGAATGGGGTGGGAATAACTTCAGGGTTAAAACCCGGATGCTCCTTACCTATATGATAGCTCCCTTGGATCCCCTCCCACGGCAGTGTGAGAGCTCTCTCTCCTTCTCTGTCGCTCTGCTAAACTCTCTGGGTCCACGATATTTATTCAAACGGTAAGCTCACTGCGTCTCCGGGGCCCCTTCCCCATTCCTTTGGTAAGAGAGGTCAAGGACCTGGGTACATTTGATTGGGAAACTGGGGGCCTCTTTGGGATGCCCCAGTCCCTTCCCTCCCCCTGGCTACAATATAATTTATTTTTATAGTTCTTTTCTCTTTGCTGAAACTACCATTTATTCACATATGTTTTTCATTCACCTTTAACGTTTATCAGTTTGTTTTAAAAGTCTCTGTCAAATGATACCAGCCATGGACTTATCTCTGGTTCTCTTTCGATTCGCTATTTCTGCTCTTGATAATAGATGACAGTTTCTTGGTATGTGAGTGTTTTGTAATTTTTATTGTATCTTTAATGCTATGTTTAAAAGAATAGTAGAAACTGAAGTAAGTAATATTTATCCCCAGAAAAAGAAATGCCTCTCTTTTTGTTAGGTTGTTAATTTGGTGGGGATAAATTAACATATTGTGTGGTTAAGTTGGATTTAGCTTTTGATGCAATGTCAACTAAATTTAGTTTACCATCAGCTTTAATATGTTAAGGGCAGAACTGGAATTTTCCTTTAAGCAGAGTTTGGAATCTGATCACTGGAGTCAAGAGATCACGTTATGCTTTATTGCTAATCAAGCAGCTTTCTGCCCCAATGAGTTTCCTGTTTGTCCTCTTGACCAGCTCTCAATTTTTGGAAGAGGATCTGAAAGCTCAGAGTTTGTAATGGGGATTTCTCTCAGATATCATGTTGAGCTCCCAGCCTTCAGATCGCTGCTGCAGTGTGCCCTACAGTGAAAGCTAAATGTTTTGTGAGGGATTTCTGTGAGCTCTACTGCCTTATTCTCAGCTCTTACTGATCTGTAATAAACATAAGAAAGTATTAACAGGGTTATTATGGCAGAGTGCTGAAAGGCAGGAAAGACTTTGATGTGTGATGTCTGAGCTGGCCCTTGAAAGATAAACAGAGGTTGGCCTTATAGAAGTGGTAATAGAAGGACTCTAGCTCATATGCTTTAAGAATACGATTATTTCTTGTAAGAATAGTTATACTTTATCATATAATAGACTCAGAGAAACTGATCCTTAGCTTTTGTGCTTTTCTTTCAATTTATTTATATTTTATGGTCAAATTTTGTTATCAGATATATACCATCTAGTTTTAGATATGTTTGATAAAACATTTGATTTTCTTCATTTTCTACTACTCTTTATATACCTGTTCAGCATTAGCTAATCCATTTTTATACCTTTGCTTAAGTTGAAGAGAAGTAAAGTAATAAGCATATACTTATAGTTGAGACTTTCCTGAGTCATAAGGTGAAATAGTCAATTTTAGTACAATACTGAAAGGAAAATAACCTATTTTTGTATATATTCAATATAACATTTGATATTCTGTTGGTTTTTATAGATTTCACATTGTCATCTGTGTCTACTAGAATGATTTATTTGTGAGATTTTGAACCCTATGCACATATTTAAGTCACAGTTATTTTCAAATTGTAAATTGGTTCATGTCACTTTCCTGTGTTCAACCATTTAAAAGTTTCCCATCATGCTTAGTCTGAAATCTCAAGTCTTTACTATCAAATTGACAGGATTGAGAAGACTGTAGGAATAAAATTCAATAAGCCAAGCTAGAACCCACCAAGAAGGCACATATCAAGACAAGGGTACAATGACAGAAACATTAACAGCTAGGTAAATAAGGTTAGCAGGGTGCTTTCTGGGGCAAATGTCTGGCGATTCATACTAGTTTGTTGAATGTATAGGTATCAGTTTTGGTATCGTATACCCTAAAACATAAAGTGCCAGAAATATATGTTATCAGCTACAGTGTTAGAGGCTTAAAATATATCCTTCACAATGACATACATTTTACAGATGCAAAAAAGTAAAACTTGGAAAATTATACTCAGTTCCATTTGATTTCAACGTTTACAGACATAGTGCTATACCTAATGGGTGAGGTACAACTGGAGTTGGGCCTTGAGTGTTGGGTAACAGTTGTAGACAACACTAGGTGGTGAGACAGGGAGAGATATGTACTGGAATAAGAAAATAAATGTCACTAAAGTCTCAGAGGTGGGAACTTCTGGGACATAATATAGGGGAATAAAAAGGAGCTTCTCATTCCATTTTTATTAATGTAATGTCAATTCAACATGTATAAAATGAAACAAAAGTCTTGACTATTTTTTGGTTTACCTCCTAGGCCTATATAGTTTGCTATCAGATACAAAATGTGAATGCCAGCTTCTGTGGATTACTGCATTTCTAAGAGAAAAAAAAAAAAAACAAAAAACTCAAGGCTTTTCTGATTCGAATCACCAATTCAATAAGCACTTGAGTGTAGTTTATTTGGACAAACATTTATTGAATTTTTGTGACAGATAATATGTTCAATGATGGGAATATGAAGAAAAGTAAGACATAGTCCCTCAGGGTCTTAGAGTAGTGGGGGAAACAGATTGGTATAATTAAATTACAGTTTTCTACATGTATTGGTAGATGTATGTGCTCATACTTATGGATATTTTTCCTTGCAGCTGAAATTATTCTTCAGTTCAATAAGGAATTATTTGATTGTTGAAGAAAAGTTGCTCTCATTTCTAGGTTTTTTGTTTTGGTAATTGTTTTGTTTGAACAAGAAACTATGCATCTTTTTAAAAACATAGTTAACTTTAGAGTTTAAAAGTGATTTACAGATATTAAGGAATATTTTGTGAATTGGGCTTTAAACGTATTTTTTTGGGTGAGGGGAGTCTTTCCAGAAATTTCATTCTCAAGCTATTTATTCTAGGCCCCTATTTTTATGTATTTCTCTTTTATTTTTAAATTGACACATAACAATGTATGAATTTATAATGTACATCACGATGTTTCAAAGTATATATCTAGCGAATTAACTATACGTAAATCTAGCAAATTAACTACCTGTTACCTCAGAGAGTTATCATTTTTGTGATGAGAACACTTTACATTCACTCTCAGCATTTTAAAAGAATACAATGTATTATTAACTATTATCACCATGTTGAACGATAGATCTCCTGAACTTATTCCTCCTATTTAACCAAAATTGTATATATTTTTGATCAGCATATCCCCACCCCTCAATGCCCTGCATGTATTTTTCAGGCAAAGAGAAATGAAGACAATCATGACAGAATATGCTGTAAGATATAAATGAGAATTTCTTTGGCTGATGCTTTTTGGGTGTCTTATGTCATCCTACTCAGGTTTTTGCTGTAAATAACTCAATTTCACAAGCTTTCTTTCACACATCTCTAGAAAGCACAGTGATTTTTTTTTTTTAATGTTGTTCTTCTTTGATGCCAGGGTGTTTACCTGCCATTTCATGTGTGTTTGAGTTGGCAAAAAATGAACAATTGGTTCCAGATATAAGTGTCTTGCAGGTCAGTGATTCTAAGTGGCAACAAAAGCAGCAAAACCAATAATAGCTTGATTCTTTTAAAGATCTTATGTAACATTTAAAGCAGCCAACATCTTTAGAAAACTCTGGGTTGAATGAATTAATAGTTTAACATACAGTTAGAAATTTGAGTCTAGGAGCAACAACAAAACCCAGAAACCATATGACAAAGACATGCATATTATAAGTCAATGAGCAAAAAGCAGATATAGGAATAAACATGGCTAATACCCTGTAAGAGGAAACACTAAATAGATTTTGTAATTTCTGGCACTAAGGGTTTTAACTTTTTATTTATAGAAACCATAAGAAAATATGAAGATTTTACACTTTTTTTCATTAATAAATCATTCATTACTTGCTACTTTTACTCTGCACTTTGCTTAAGTACAACTTGATGGGCTGTGAAAATGAGGATGATTTTCTCTTATCCTATTTAAAGATGAAACAATGCTTGTTGCAAGTCCTGGATGTACTTAGGCTGTTTTCTTCTGTTGAGTGTATCTCACATGAGCACAAGAGGAAGAAAAGACGGTTAGAGATGTAGCTAAGATGGGAAGGGCTAATCCATAAATATTAGATGACTGCAGTGTGCTCATGTTGTGTTATTTTTTCCATACCTGGAAAAAATAACGAGGCAGAAATTCTGACAAGTCTCAGAGGAGAGAATAATAGTGTTACAATCTTTTTTTTTTTTTTTTTTACAATGCCCCCCGCCACCCTCAATAGTGTTACCATCTTAAGAAAGTCTGAGAGCAAACCACACATCTTATGTCTTTGATTGCAATGATCAAGATGACCAACCTAAAGTAGGGTGGCATACTGTTAGGAAGTAGAAAGACTGCTAGATTTTAAGTCAGGTCTAGATGCTAAACTTGCTCTGCCATTAATTTTCTCTTCCCATTTAGGCAATTTGCTTTTTAAAAAAATAAGCTTCTATTTTGCCATCTTTAAAATGGCCTGTTGTATCTCTGAGCATTCTTTCAGCTCTAACAAGATGATCCATCGATTCTTTGTCTAATGCTTTCTCTAATCCCATTGAGGAAAGAACAAGAGAAAATAATTTAGATTATAGCATTCTGAGTTTTAGTTAGAAATAAAAACATGTTTCCAGGCAGTGAGAGTGACTCAGTATTGGTAAGTGTTTCTAAGGGAAGCCAAGAAACTATTGTTTCTGTAGATTAGTGAAATCTTGGACTTTCTGCACAGCTGGAATCACTGCCTGAAGGTAATGGGGAGAGATGATCAGATGGCCTCCGGCTGCTCTGAATCACCTCCAGATGCCTGTTTTGAAGAAACTATAAAGTTACATTGTCAGCTTTCAGGTTGTATATATTTTCCCTCTGTGTTCTCTAGAAGCTCTCCCATCAGAACTACAACCATCTTCTAATGCTTTATCTTGTACTCAGGCAATGCAACTCACTCAGTTACAAGACAAATGGAAAATAGGGGAACTGCCTTGTGAGAGCTGCAGAAACACACCTGGTCTAATATACTTCACCACTAGGTGGCACTCTAATCATAGCACAGCTACCATTTTTAAAATCAATAACATCGCCTTTATAGATGAAAAATTTCACTTGTTTTCTGTCTTAAAATTGTTCCCCCTTACCACTCAAATGAAAACCCTAGCTCCCAGAAAGTTTGAATTTTTTATATGTAGTTTTAGAAAATCGTCAAGTTCAGTTATTTTGTTAGGCATTCAATAATTTATAAGGCCTTTTTTATATCTCATATAACAAGAAGCAAAATTCAATAAATACATGTGTGGTGTACAATATCAATGTATGTTTAGTTGGTTTGGTTTGGTTGTTGTAACGTGAATTGTACACATTCCAAGCATTGCAATGTGTTGGTACTCTATCACACTGTAATGTGTTTTAAAGTATTTCAACAATGTAAGGAATCCAGGTGATATAAAAAGTTTTAAAGTGTTTCAAAAATGTAAGGAAATCAGGAAAATTCTTATTGTTTTGAAATTCAGTAGAAAACAGCCTTTTTAAAATTTGCATCTTCATTCCTACATCCCAGTGTATTAGTTGCTAATAACTATGGGTACATTTAGTGAAAATAAATGTTTTAAAAACACTTTCTGTAAAAATCTCTTTTAAAAAATCTCTGCTCTAAAGATAGATATTTATTCTCTCTTCTCTGTTTGGTCTTTTTGGAACCTGGCTTTCATTAATAAATAATGAATTGTTTATATGTATATACATTAGTCAACAGCAGGAAACCTTTAAAGTCAGACTGCCAAGTGACTTTTCCTTTTCTAGAATGACCAAGAAGACAAAACCAAATTCACCTGTGGCTTAGCTTGGCTGAGCTAGAAGGGAAAATACGATGAACAAATTGCTATGGTTTGGATATTTGTGCTCTCCACATCTCATGTTAAAAATATGTCTCCCAATGTTAGAGGTGGGGCCTAATGGGAGGTGTTCGGGTCATGGGGGCAGGACCCTCATGAATAGATTAATGCCTTCCCTTGAAGGAGTTCTTACCGTATTCACTCCCCTGAGAGCTGGTTGGTATAAAGAACCTACCTGGCATCTCTCCACTGTCTTGCTACTCTCTCGTCCTGTGGTCTCTGCACACGCCCGCTCCTCTTTGCATTTGCCATGGGTGGAAGTAGCCTGAGGCTTTTGCCAGATGCCCAATCTTTCAGCCTACAAGATTGTGAGCTAGATACACTTCTTTTCTTTATGAATTATCCAGCCTCAGGTATTCCTTACAGAAACACAAATGGACAAAGATCAAAAAGTGTACATTACAAAAGTAATTCCTGTTTTCAGGAAAAAAAAAAAGACTTGAGGCCAAAACAAAGAAACTAATATTTAAAGGCAATTTTCAACAACAGGAGCAATTCAAATTGAGAACAGAACAAAACAGGAAATAAAAAGTCAAAGTACGTTTTCTTTAATGAAATAAATATCTGAAAAATATAGCTCTGTATTTTTACAAAATCTGTAATATTTTTCAAAAATTCAGCATATGAATTCATCCTCGGATACGCTATCTGATTTTTAAAAATTGATTTATTATACTTTAAGTTCTGGGGTACATGTGCAGATTGTGCAGGTTTTTTACATAGGTATACGCATGCCATGGTAGTGGTTTGCTGCATCTATCACCTGTCCTCTATATTAGATATTTCTCCTAATGCTATCCCTCCCCAATACCCCCACCCCTTGCTATTTCTCCCCTAGATCCCTACTCCCCAGGCCCTGGTGTATGATGTTCCTCTCCCTGTGTCTGTGTGTTCTCATTGTTGAACACCCATTTATGAAGGAGAACATGCGGTGTTTGGTTTTTTGTTCTTGTGTTAGTTTGCTTATAATGATAGTTTCCAGTTGCATCCATGTCCGATCTGATTTTTAAATGTAGATTTAGAAGTTATATGATTTAGAAAAAAATGTATGCTTTGTAAAATGATTAAGTTCTTTTTTTTTTTTTAAATAGTAAGTTATACCTGAAAGTCACTTGAAATATAGCCTGTGAAAATTAAACATATACCTAACTTACAAGAACACATGTATTGGCAACTATATTTTTCTTACTCTCCTGGGGTAATTTGTTTATTACTCCTCTCTTTGTTTTTTCAGTATTTAAATTCCTTATAAAAGTTTGCAATCTCCTGGGCCCAGTCCACTGTGTGGTTGTAAATATGTGATACATATGTGACTAAATTGATGAATAAATATTGTGTGAAAGGGCAGTAGTTCACATAGCTAAGAAAATAAAAATTAAAGTTTATAATGTGGTTGCAGGGATAAAAATTTATCTTTCAAGTGACCTTCAAGTGACAAGATGGCCTAAATGTTTCCCTCAGCTTGACTAGACAGGTTTCTTTCTGACTCTAAGTCCCTTAACATCCCTTTTCTTAGAGCATTTACTTTAGAAAGCTTGCAAGTGTAAATTTTTTGTCTCTCCGATGTAAATCTTCTTGCCAGTTTTACAACCCAGGAATGTCTTTCTCAAGGACCTAGCCATGCTTTGAAATGTAATCATCAAGAAAGACAGGGCCCCTATCTCCCATTCTCTGTGGGAGTATTGGAGGCTAACTTCTATAAGTGCCAATTAGAACACAGAGGTCTAATCACACTGATGAAGCTTCCTCCCTAATATCCTCCAGTATTTTTTCATTAGCTCACTCTAGTGCTTAAAAACTGTCTACTCTTTTATTTCAATTGAGTTCAATGTCTTTCTTTTATTGCAATCATTTTGAATTTTTTCTTGCTGTTTAATTTGTCCAATGCAATTTTCTGGAACACAAGTTTTATTTAAAAGAATATTGATATCAGAACATAAAAATATGCTAAATTAGATAATATCAGTGGGTATTTAGGTCAATGTTAAATCTCTAATAATGGAATTAAGGATGTTTATGTGATTTTTCTTATGAATTTCAACCTCAAATATTGAAGATATACTTCAACCATTTCTATGTATTCATGAATTCATATGGAAACATTATACACAAGTTAATCAACACCATAGTTGAACATATAACCATTATTAATGTTTTCTCTCCTCTTGGGGATAGATGATCAAAGCTACCACAATAAATAGTATCCCCAGTAAAAATGTTAGCAGTGGTCTGGTTTGTAAGTTTGTTCGTATGCATGTGTATGAGGGTATAGATGGCACTCTGAGAGGTCAATCAGAATAGAGGAGCATTTCTTCACAGTTCCCGTATAACATCATCAGGATATGTCTCATCTCAGTCAATACACTTAAAATCAAGGGGGAATCTGTTGACAGTAGGTCTGCAGTTGATACATTGAGGACTCAGATTTAAGAATTCCACATACTTTGTAGTCCTGACTTTGAACAGTTTTACTTTATTATGTTCTAAAAATATTTATCTGAAACTTTAAGAGATAACTTTAATTCTGTGTTTGTATGATTTGTTAAAGGTTTGTCCATAATGATACAGACTTTGATCAAATGCTCTTTAGATTCTCCTTTAATGTGGCTCCAAAATTCTCAAGTGAAGATGAGTTAAATGGAGCAACCAACTGTGAATTTTAATCCTGGAATGAAAAGAAGCTGGTGCTTCTCCATAGAGACAGCCCTATGCCCTGGAACCTGAAAACTAAAATTATTTCCATTAGCTAATCCACAGGGCCAGAAGCCCTGAAAACTAGGTTAACTCTACATTGCTTGCCATTACTTTACATGCCCCTTACAGCTCCAGCTTAGCTAACTACTGCCCTGTCCTGCGAAGCGATCCCTGTATGGCCTGGACTGGCAGGCGGCTCTACACTGGAGTTTTATACAACAAAACTTTTTTCTATTTGAGTGTCATTGTGTTGTGTCCTACTAGAAAGAAAATTTTCAACTCTTATAAAATTAAAATGAAGGCAGTAATTTCCATGTTCTCTGCCATCATGTCCAGACTATTGACATCACACCATTGCTGATCAGGCCATTAAAAAAAATTGGTTCATGTAGGAAAAATCTGTTGCATGGCAAGTGTGATGGCATCTTGAAGCAAAACCACCGTTAATGACTAGTGTATGACCCTCACCTACCAAGGTGTCTGCAGTAAGATCATTAAACATTGATTGTGGCATAGATAAGCCCTTATAAACATACCTATCTATACTCCTCAGTTGTCATGAGTCTTGGCAAGAAGCTCTGAAGATATGACCAGCTGCCTATATTTACCCAAAATCTTGATGTATAAAGAATATTTTCTAAAGGGGGATGTTGGGGCCAACCACCTTGCAGCTGCCCAAAACATCACTTCTGTTTGTAAGGCTGTAATGAATATTTATTTCCGAGAAAATGGATTTGTTAGCCTTTTTCTTTAGGCTCTCAGCTGACTTGGAAATTTTGAGTAGGCTTGCTTATACCTGTTCACCATGGAAAAGTCCACACTGTCTGATCATAACACTTGTCCTTTTTTCTTATGACTATTGTCTGTTAGCATCTATATTTTATCCTTATTTCAATAAATACCCATCTTATAATTTCCTTCTTTCTCCCAACTTCAGACATTATTTTAGTAGTTAAGAAACCTTAATATTAATCAAGCCCTGTAATACCTTGTTTTCAGAGTTCTTCAAATTCCCAATTACATTCAACATCAAAAATCAGCCATTCACTTCATAAACATCTTTGGGTTTTGTAATCAAACTCTGCAGTGTAGAGCAGCCTGCCAGTGCCAGTTTGTTGGATGTCTACCCCTTTAAGATCTTGAACTCTGGTAACTCCTTTCTACCTTCAATGTTTTTCAATTTGAAAACATTGAAATTTTTATTCAATTTGAATCATTCAGTGTAACTCTGTACAATATATACATTGTTAAAAAAAATTGAAATGCCAGATATAGGTGATGGGGAGGAAGGCAGCAAACCACACTGCCAGGTATATACCTATGCAACAGTCTTGCATATTCTTCACATGTACCCCAAAACCTAAAATGTAGTTAAAAAAAACTGGCAAATATGTTAATAACTCGACCACACACACACACACACACACACACACACACACACACACAAATGGATTAAGGTGGAAAGATAAACAAGAACTTGTTACTGTTTTTTTAATAACCTTTAATACAAAAGGAGAGATAAGTACACAAATAACAGTGTTTTGAGGCAAAACTTACGCAAGCCATAACTGTGGTAGAAACCAAGAACTTGGCCGGGCGTGGTGGCTCAAGCCTGTAATCCCAGCACTTTGGGAGGTCGAGGCAGGTGGATCACGAGGTCAAGAGATCGAGACCATCCTGGTCAACATGGTGAAACCCCGTCTCTACTAAAAATACAAAAAATTAGCTGGGCATGGTGGTGCGTGCCTGTAATCCCAGCTACTCAGGAGGCTGAGGCAGGAGAATTGCCTGAACCCAGGAGGCGGAGGTTGCGGTGAGCCGAGATCGCGCCATTGCACTCCAGCCTGGGTAACATGAGTGAAACTCCATCTCAAAAAAAAAAAAAAAAAAAAAAAAAAAAAAAAAAAAAAAAAAAAAAAAAAAAAAAAAACCAAGAACTTAAGGGGATTAACTGCACCTAGTAGGGAAAGCAGGACATCATACCCTCACTCTTACTTGCCTTTCTTTTCTTGCCTTCTGAATTTACTGTATACCTAGAAGTTTATATTTCTTTATTTTCCTAGTTCATCACCTTTTCACTTGCCTCCTTAACAATTTAGACCTATATATGTCAATAATACTCTGGCTTAAACTCTCAGTGCTATATTGAAGGGTGACCAGTGGGGAAGCTGGCTGAATCCTCCATCTATGAGGTCCTTAATGTATTGTTGGAATGCTGTGACACCACTGAAAATGTAAGGGGATAAAGAGAATTGCAGTTAAACAAGATTTTCTTAGGAAGCATATTAAATGTGACTGAAGGAATACTTAATAAATCCTTTAAGTTCATGGGTTTTTGCTTAATTGAAGTAAATGGTGGTCATTCTGACTAAATAATTAATTAGTCTAGTGAATTGTAGACTTTTTTTTTTTTTTGAGTGCAGGATGTAGGTTTTGATACTGAGCTTATATGATTTCTTGAAATTTTTAACCTAAATAACAATCAGAGGCTTTCTAAGAGAAAACAGTATTTTTGGGGGGGAAATAGGGCATTGTGATGCTAATACCTGTGCCACCATAAATGATGTGCACATTCAGGGAAGAAAAGAAGGACTAAGGTTTTTAAAGAAAAAATGAGGAGGATTACATAATTGTTTTAAGATAATTACCATTGGCTGTAAGGATTAATAACAAGAGTGGCACCAATCTATGGTTGGACAGGTAATTGCAGGGCAGGTGTTCTTATAGAAGTATTTTTTGGTGTAAGGTTGCAATGGCTTCAGTGCACGACTGTGGGTTTTGCCACCTTGTGGATAGTTTCTGCTATCAGGCATTTATACATGAGAACCCTCCCTTCATGGCCTTTCTTGGCACCGTCAGATCACCCCTCACCTCCACAACCAACCACAAGTGACTGCATTTTGATTTCAACAACTCATACATTTCCCACTTCACAATCTTTCTCTGAAAGCATCAGTGACCAATCATTCTGTAGTTAGGTTTTGATTGTCCTTTTTTGCCAAGATATACTTGTCCTGGATTGCATGTCTGGTTCTATTTTGGAAGAAGTGATTGGCAACTAGGAGTTGGTGTTAAAACTCTTTCAGCCACACTTGAGCAGCAAGGGTGGTTTAAAGGGAGTGGCTCTGAGGAAAGGTTTATGTGGAGTTGTCCATCCTCATGTTCAGTTCTGTCAGTTTCATAGGTATTTCCTATCATCTCAAAGTGTTGGGCCAGCATTATTGTGTAGGAGTTGTACTTCTGAGGAAATTTACCAAGTAACAGATACAAAGTTTAAAAAGGGAAAATGCAAAGTAAAATTAATGTTATATGACAATCCAGTTTGCATAATAGTTTCGAGCCATGAACCTAGGTTTAAAGGCAACCAATTGAAAAAAAGCAAATGATCATGGGAAACTAGGGCAGCCCGTGATAGCCATGTGGCCTGTTTTCTTCTGTGTATTTGGGTCTCAACTTTCCTAGAGGAATTTATCCAGTTACAGTTTGTGTAGTATTAGCAATAACACAGATATTTTCTTATTTAGCCAACAGTTACTAACAGATCTCTTAGGTCAGGTTCTGTCAAGTTATCTGCAGAAGCTACTGACTATGAAATTTCAATTACACCATTATCTTGTCAAGTGAAAAGGGTAGCATTAAGGGGGGTTAGAGTCTCATTGTGACATGGAGCCTTGTTCCGATGTCTTGGGAAAAGCTGTCAGCTATGTAAAAATGTCAACTCCTTGTGCTGGTTTGCAGTTTGAATGCCTCTGGTTATGATATCAGGTGGTTGGGTGAACTTTCTGTGTGACCCATATACTAAGAAAGAGACTTGTCCCTTAAAATTCAACTGGTTATGGCCTATAAGGCTTTAGGAACAGAGCAGTTTTTGTTCTTAGTTGGAATTTGTAGCCAAATATTAGAGGAAATTAGGAGAATTCAGAAACTAGTCCAGTCTACACTCTACTGTGAGGCTATGATGAGGTGATGGAAAATGCTTAGAAATGTGCTAAGCAGTGGCATATAACTGATAAATCATAATTTGTCTCTAAAAATATTTACATGTTTACAACATGCTGAGGTTTTCTACTCTGAGGTACTTTTAGGGATTCTGTTATAGCAATCAAACCTTTTTGTTAAAAAAATGAAATCAAAATCAAAACCCCAAACAAATAACGTTAGAACCCTAGAAAACAAGTTAGCAACACTTCTGAAACAGCAAGAACATCAAATACAAAAATTACGTAGTTAACAAAATCAAAGATTATTTTCCTTTAAGTAACTATGCAAATGTTTCAAAAAATAATCAAAGATTATTTTCCTTTAAGTAACTATGCAAATGCAAATGTTTCTGGTTGGTGAACAGCCTCCAGAACCCCACTAGCATCTTAGAATTCTTGGATCCCAGATCATATTGTACAAACAATATCACCATTGCTCTACTCTGCTGGTAAAATTGAGCCCTGTGGCTATGCCACAATGCAAGGGAGGCTGTGTAATGCTGTGTTCAGGTTCTGTTTCCCTGTGACAAGGAAAGGTCCAATTTCTGGTAGTTGGTTAGCCATCTTTGATATACTTCCACTTACATAAAATGTTTGAATTAGTGATTACATTTCAAGTGACGTGGTGATTCATGACTAGTACACTTGGGCTAGTTTACATAGAAAAGTATCTTTTAAAATGTTTTATATTTTAGAACTTCTGTGTTTAGTCAAACAGTTGGTTTTTTGAGAACAATTTGTGAATAACTAATCCTTTCTTGAAAGCAGGTTTGATGAATAGTGGAGAAAAGAAATGAAGATCTATATCAAATTAAGTAGAGAAAACAGAAAAAACTAGGGAAAGAAATATAATGCAAGCATCTAAAGGCTTCTGATAGCCTTCTCAGCATGCTGAGACTGAATTATTTTCTGACATTTGCTATAAAACTACACCTTTCCAAATTTGTCCTCTTTATGATCAATGCATTTCATACAACTCATGTCTGGAGAAAGGGTTACAGTTTATGGTTTTGTTATAGGCTTATTAATTGACATTATCTTCTGACGTGCTAAGGTCCTGGATAACATTCATCTTTAACTCTGAGTACCCTGAAAATCCACAGAGTGATTCAAACTCCATTCATATTAATGTGTTTATTTTAAAACTTACTCGCTAAAATAGATTCATTTGGCTTTGGTCTGACAGAGGAAACTACCTTTCTAAACAAACATTTTTTTTTTCTAGTTTTATTTCTGGTATATTTCATCCATTCAGCTTTTATGTAGCCAACTTTGATGTATACCATTGGCTCTTGCCATTTCTTTTGTCCAGCTCCTTTACGTTTATTTGTTGTCATTTATTAAAGTCATATTCCTGAAGGGGAGGTTTTCACTACATTCTAGGAGGAGTCTGGGATGGCTCAAATTCTTCTGATCTCAAGATATTCTCTTCCTTCATTTTCCAGGTATTACTGAGCTACTGTTTGTTCAGCTGTGCTTGACTATCTGCACCCTTCCATCTGACTGGTCAATTGACTTTAAAATGCCTCATATCTCCCACAGCACAATACAGTACAGCTCAACACAACCTGAGTGGCACATCATCATGCATTCCAGCTATAGCTCAGAAAGACAATAATATCAATGCCAACAAAAATATACTGTGCAGCCTTCAATTTTCTCATCTGTAGAATCAGAACAATAGTTATCCACCAAATGTATCTTTTGCTGGAAGTAAGGAGAAATAAATGTAAGATGGCTAGCCCAGTGTCTGGTTCTATGTTCTCTAATTACTGTGATTGTTACTTTAAATAATCATTTTTGTTTTTGAGATGGAGTGTTACTCTGTTGCCCAGGCTGGAGTGCAGTGGCACTATCTCAGCTCACTGCAACCTCCGCCTCCTGGGTTCAAGAGATTCTCCTGCCTCAGCCTCCCGAGTAGCTGGGACCACAGATGCATGCCACCACAACCAGCTAATTTTTGTTTTTAGTGGAGATGGTGGGGCTTTCACGGCCTTGGCCAAGATGGTCTTTATCTCTTGACCTCGTGATCCACCTGCCTTGGCCTCCCACAGTGCTGGGATTACAGGCATGGGCCATCATACCTGGCCCTAAATATTCTTATAATTTATTGAGTACTTATTTTTTCCCATCTGCTGTACTCTTTCCCTATCCCACATATCTCACTCACACAGCTTTAATGTTATTTGTATGGTGGTAGCTCCTAAGTCTCTATCAGTAGCCTTGATGGTCCTTAGGAGCTTAAGGGCCACATTTCCATCTACTTTGAGATAGCTAGTAAACTTCTGCAGTGAGATTTTCTGTAGGGGTCTCTATACCCCATTCATATACCCATGCCAAATTTCTTTTCTCAATTGATTATTACAATAATGTTATATAGTATTATTATTTTCATTTTATTGATAAGGAAAGTGGAACATCTGGAGTCAAACCCACCAAAACGCCTATTCTCCAGGCACTTAGGATTGCTCTTCCTCCTCTATGCTAAGTAGTTTTACCTCTGCCTTATATTCTTTCTGTCTTCATACTTTGTAATTTGGAATTACAGACATTATCTAGAATTTTTTTTCAAAGATTGATTTGTATTTCCAACCTAGGTCATTTATTTTGGGGGAGGAGAAGTATTTATTTTTGAGAGGAGAAGTGGGTAGAGATATTTTTGTATTATACCTTCATGAATCTGGAAGCCTCATTGCAGTACTTTCAAATGGTAACTTACTTCACAGTGTAGTTACTGGGGGAACTAGAATTGTTAGATTTTGAACAAGGCACCCAGAAAGGAGACGTAAGACAAGACTCAAGAAGAGGCATATTTCTAAATAGATTCAATGGGCTTTTTACCTAGTGAGAATTTTGACTTTGGTGTTAGACTGACCTAAGTTAATACCTTAGCCATCATTGTTGTTTATTATCTGGAGTAATGTATTTTGTCCCAGAGCTTGGGAATAAAGGTTGGTTTTATTTCCTTCTATCCTTCATTTCAAAATTATGTATACTTAATATCTTTGGATGTGTCCATTTAACTGTATTTGGGGTACAATTATCTGCACCTGCACATAATTAAGGCTCTTGCCGAAGGTTATTTAGTGGATGATGAAGGTTGCTTAGATTAGTTGTTCTTAAATGTTCTTCAGACCACCTGCTGGATTTTATTGGTTGAATGGATTGGTGATTTGATTTTTGATGCATTTATGCACAGTTTGCACTGATATACCATGATTAGTTACATTCATTTAATAGGCACTTGCAAATGCCCTTGTGAAAGTGAGAAAATGTAGGCTATTGCTTTGTATATTTCCTTCTTTGTAAGAACATTGGCAATGTTGATGAATAATTAATCAACTAATTGTTGCCCTATTCAGTTTTCTCTGTTTGGAAGTGAGATGAGTTCTTTTATACATGGTGATAGGCGTTTAAAATCCTAATTCAGTTTAGGAGTATAGATGTGAATTGCTTTTGTTCTGCAGCTTAAGGACAGAGATTGCTTGTGCAGAACCTCTGACCTCTAAAAATCACTTCTTTCCTCTTCTGCATGAAGACCAACTTTTTATGTTTACATTTACACTCTATACATCTCTTGTGTGTGCACCTCTATTGAATCCATTTCAATTTACTATTTTTGACTGTGAGATATAGTTTTATCTCATGTGTATATTACCATTTTTATGTTAAAATGTTGTACAAACATTTAATAAATTGAAACAAAGAATGATTCAGTAAACTTTAGCATTATAGACATTTTACTTAGCCTAAAGGCAGCACACTCACAGGCTTATTCTTTAATAAAATTTTCTATCTGACACTTTCCTCTTTTTCTAGTTTTGAGTTTTGGCATTTACTTCTTTTTTAATTTTCACAGATTGCTTAGGCATGATCCCCTTTTTTATGAAAGGGGATCATGTAGGAGACTTGGGTGGGATAACATCTGCAACACAAATCTGGATCTACCCAAGTGAAACCAATTTAAACTTATTAAATTGCTGCAGCATTCCAGGGGCCCTGATTAAAAGCTCCTCCAGTCCAGGAATTGAATAATTTCACTGCCACTTCAGGCCTTTGGATGTTTTACATTATCTCTAGTGGTGTCCTTTCAGATTAAACATAATCCCATTAAGCAATGCTGCTGGCTTTTGGGCTGCTTACACTAGGCTGAGTAATATTCTGCTTTTATTTGGGACTGTGTTTCTTAATTCTTCATCTTGGATGGCTGGCACACTCTGGCAATAAGCTTGCATGCAGTAGATGAATATATTCTTTATTAGTAGAACTGATTAAGTTGTCATACAATATCTATGACCCAAACGTCCTCAGACCACATCACATTTAAACCTAAAATTCTTTGCTTCAGATTTCAGTCTCTTGAAAATATACGTATTTCTCCATCCCTTCCAGCCACTGCTTAGTTTTTGGGGAGTTCTTAAAGGGTCTGTTACATGCATTGACAAATACATTCTGACTGTTGTTTGCATTCTCCATAGTTGCTGACTTGTGATGCGTGAGCAGCTCATCATACGTTGCTCAACTCCACTCTGTCCACTACTGGTATTTCCACTAAACCAGTCAGGTGAGTTGAGACTCTTCCCACATCACCACTACCATGTCTCTGGTAAGCTATTTCTTCAGCAGAAATAAGGATCCTTTGACACCCCTGGTCACTGACACTCAACCCGGCTATGATAACCACAGTTGTGATATGGTGCCAGGAACTGTTCCAATATTTTGTTTTATAAAGTCCTCCAACTAAAGTTGTTATCATCTATAAAATGCAGTTATTGTTATTGATGGTAATTGTTTCCTTTAGTGGTTGTAAAGATTAAATGAAATAATTTATGTTAAGTGCTTACAGTATGCTAGCTACACAAATGTTTACTTCTGATTTTTTTTATCAAAATGGGTTTGAATTGAATTTTAGAAAAATCTGTTATTTCAAATCATTATATTTATTACTTGAACTTTCTTTTAAGTGAATCAGATCAAATTTTTTTAGAAAAATATTTTTTTGTGGCTTAATATTTCTCACCTTGAGCAGAAAGTTAAGGTTGAGAGACTGCAGCTCAGAACGAGTGGTCATTTCAACTCTAGGTAGGTTACCGAGCTGAAGGACAGTCAAGTTGTTAAAACCAAAATATATATTGAACACTTTCTACATACTTGGATCTGTGGTACATGCTTTATAGGTGTTGACTCTTTTCATCCTTATGACAATTGTATGCAATAGGTATTATTATTATTATTATCCCTATTTAATAGATGAGAAACTGAGGCATATAAAAATTAAGGTTACTCAGTTGTTGAATGATGGATCCAGAATTCTAACCCAGGCACTCTGAACCCAGATGTTGATCTTAACCACTACTGGTCTTCATGTTATAAATTTATTGGCATTGGACAAATGTTCCATTTACTAGAATTCATTTTGCGTCCTGTCCTATAGGTCCCCTGGGAGAACTATATAACCACCCTTACATTTAGTATGAACCATAAGACTCATTCTGGTCAATAAGCTGTGAGCAGAAAGCGAGAAAGAGCTGGCACATTACCACTGGTGAAAGGTCATAGGAAGGACTTTTTTGGTGTGTGTACAAGGGAAGGAAAGTAGATTATATAGGTCTAAATTTATCTTTACTTAGTGTCTGGATAACCCAGTGGCATTGTACATTTACTGCATCAAATGAAAAAATACATCTTCTCTCAGATGGGGGCATTTGAGGTACTTAGGTATTTGTAAAAATAGAAGTCCCAGACCTTAGAATTTATTAAAGTGCTTTTCATTCTTACATATTATAGCATATTCAGATCATTTTATTTACACAGCCTCTCTGAAGTCTGACATGCCAAAATCATGACAAATGTGAACTCTTTCATGCTGTAGCTTTCGCACCCAATGCAAGGTGGCGTTTGTTGTGCACAATTGCTGCTTTCACTAGTTCTTGCTGTACAGTTGCTTAAATATGCATAACTAATATCTTAGGGAAGGCTTTCCCTCATTCCTTTATTTTACTTTTTAACTGCAGGATTATTCTGGTAGATTCCTGAGCTAGAGTTGCTGTATACCAGGATGTGAGTTAGAACCCTAAGGTTGCTGTTTATTTTTCAAGATCATCTCTCCTCAGCTTTTGAGTTTTTAGGCTTTAAGAGCTATTTCTTTCTTTTGCTTATTTTTTGAGTGGGATATACCCCTGGCATTGCATTTCCTTTGTTTTATTCCTTCTCCTTTGAAGAAGAATCAACTCTTTCTCTTTTTCTTCTGGCCTCCAAGGTTTCATTTTTCCTTTCAGATATATAAAGCCTGTCTTCTGAGATCTTAACATTTTTCCTAAGGAATTCTCCCTCTCCATTTCTTTTATTTTTTCTCCCATTTTTTTCTTTTATTTCTTACTAATTTTGTTTCAATAACAAGACAGAAGCATATTTTTACTACTAGGCTCTTGTAAGGCATTTTGGCTAATGAAAATTTTTTCTTTAGTCCTTCTAAATTACCCTTTTGCAAGTTAAGGTAAAATGTGCATACGTTGAGATAAACAGATCAAAAGTGTACAATTTGAGGAGTTTTAACAAATTATTAAGTTATGAATATCACATCAAGATACTGAACATTTCCACTACCCCAAGAAAGTTACTTTGTGTTAATCTTCTAGACAATTCCTAAACCATACATAGGAAAGGCTGTAATACCTAGATCATACATTAGTTTTTTTCTACTATTGAACTTCATAAATATAAAATCATACAGTATGTATTCACTATGTCTGAATTCTTTCTCTCAATATACTGGTTTTGTGGTTAATTTATGTTATTGCTTGTATGTATTGGTAGTTTATTCTTTTTTAAAATTGATGAATAGTATTTCACTAAGTGAATATAGCATGAATTTAATGCAATTTATTATTATCCACTTTTTTCCCATTTTTGGGCAAATATGAATGGCAATTGTGAATAAAGTCACAATAAGCATTCTTGTAGAAGGCTTTTGAAAACGTGTTCATTTCTTTCTGATATATGCATAGGAATGGGATAGCTGAGTTATAAGGCTGTGTATGTTTGCTTTTCAGAAAATTCCAAATGGTTTCTAAAATAGCTCTTCCATTTTACCATCTATATTAGTCTGTTCTCACGCCACTATAAAGAAATGTCCAAAACTGGGTAATTTATAAAGAAAAGAGGTTTAATTAGCTCACAGTTCTGCGGGCTGTACAGGTAGCATGGCTGGGGAGGCTTCAGAAAAGTTACAATCATGACAGAAGGGCAAAGGGGAAGCAAGCAAGTTTTCACATGGAGAGAGAGCAAAGGGGGAAGTGCTATACACTTTCTAACAACGACATGGCATGCGAACTCACTCACTATCATGAGAACAGCCAGGGGAAGTCTGCCCCCATGATCCAATCACCTCTCACCAGGCCCCTCCTCCAATATTGGGAATTACAATTTGACATGAGATTTGGGTGAGGACACAAATCCAAATCATACCATCTTCCCACTAGCAACAAATTAGAGTTTCAGTAGTCCTGCATCCTTGCCAGTGCTTGTTTTTGATAATCATTTTAATTTTGGCTATTCTAGTCTGTAAAAAGGCATCTTATGGCTTTTAAATTTGCATGTCCCTGTTGACTAATGATGGATAATAGTTTTGATCCTTCTACGTTTGATTTTATCTTTACTGGAGGTAATTGGTTTTGGTTTTGCACTTGTCCTAATGTGTGCTCCTTACACTAGAGTTTAAGCCTTCATTCTAAAACATGGACTTCCAAAAATCTCACCTGGATGCCGAAAGTGCTGTCTGAGATTTCTTCATTCTCACCTGGCGGGAACCACAATATCTCCCAACATTGCATGACCTCTGATAGCTCTATTCAGTTACCCACCATAAAATAAACATTCTCCATCAGACCTTGTGGATTCTTGCCCTGTTCAGGAACCTCCATCAAATGTTTCTGTTTCCTCCATTGTCACTTTCCTATTCTTTTAAACTTTGCTCCACAACTTCCAGCCACTACAGTAGCCCAAACTTTAGTCTTTGCCTTCTAACCTAAGAAGAATTTTCATGCTCTGCTTGTGCTCTGCTTCTCTACACCATGGTCCAGAAGGTGCTCTTGTATAAAAAGCTGAGAAAATATCAAATATCTTTACCTTAAACATTGCAACACAAAAACTAACAAATACATATTTGAGCAGCAAATTGTAATGGAAGCAGCAATGGACTCAAGAGAATTAATGGACTCAAGAGAGGTAATGTGATTCCTGGACCTGCCTGCATTAGGTTTTTTTCTCTGTTATCTGTGAAGTAAATTATCTAGATATACTAGATAATTTTAATGGTTTAAATTAATAATTCTAGGTTTTGGTCCTCTATATTAGGAAAAATTCTGATTCAAATGAAAGAAAAATCTATTTTTAGGAACTTTAGTTATATTATTGGGGAAAAAGTTTAAAACTATTCCACAGTCTTGAGTATCATCATATTTCTAACATATATAATTACACATTTCATTTTATTATTTTCTATTAACTGCTATATACTATGAGTTTGACAATCATATTTAATACTATCTTCCATAACAAGTATTCAGTCAGTTTATTAGGCAAGTCATAAACCAAATTGATGATTATCAAGTTTGTTTTCTATTTCATAAATAAATTGGTCTGGGTAGGTCAAGATGCAGATGTTCATAATCACACATACCAGTCCAGCCCTACGATTTTATATTTAAAAGTTCCACAAGCTTATGGTCCTGTCTCACAATCACATCCACAAGTATGCTTTGGAAATAGTTTTAGCAGTTTAATTTTTTTTTGTTTTTTACTTTTGCCATTTAGGTTTTCATGGGAGCTTCCTTATTATTTCTGCACTGATAAAATAATCTATTTCCACTTGTAATTTTAATTTTCATAGCTGTACTACCAAAATATATGAAACAAAGATGTTAAGTCTGTACATCTTCATTGAGTTTATCTTTGCTAATTCAAAGTTTAGTGGAGTTCCATTAGTGCAACCAAGAATTACTTATATACTATAAACTAATTTACATCCATTCCATTGGTCTTTCTTTGAGATCTATTTAAATGGCTTTCAGCTCTCTAATTTCCCTATCAATTTAGAGGTTAATAATTCCACTGAAACAGAATGCAACCAAGGGAAGTATGAAAGTCTCCAAGACTCTACATGCTTCTGAGGTTCTTTTCATATGTGAGCCCCTTAAAAGAAAGTCATTGAAAATGTAATTTTTAGAAGGTTTTCTTCTGAGTATGCTGGTGATTACCTGAGTAAGGTGGTAAAGAATAGAAAAAATAGCAATAATTTGCATGCTTTTAGTTTATTCTAGTTAGGAGGAGACTTATTAGATATTGATTGCCAGAGATTCTCAACAGAATAATGTGAACAAATGTAATAATTACTGATTTGTGCAGTAGCAAGGTCTCAAATATGAAACACATAATACTAAAGCTGGCAAGAAATACAGAATTGCCTATTTGCATAAAGGTAATGAGAAGTAGTATTGGAAACTAAATAGAAGCTATAAAATCCAATAATTATTCTTTGATGTTTTATAAACAACATTCATATAAATCTTTGCTTTGGATTCTCACATCATCCTGTAAAACCAAGCTTGAGGGGTTATCTTACTTTTGCAGTTAAGAAATCTGAGGCTCAGAGAATTTAGGTGATTTGTCCAAGTTCACACACAATGTGGTATATGCAGTATCAGAATCAATATCTTCCCCTCCCTATATCAATATTTTCTTATATTATCTGGTCACATGTGTTTTCAAATATTTGGAGACTCATGTTCAAGTATGACTTTAGCTATTCCAAACCTACAAGAATGAATTTATCTGGACAATTAATTATATGACATACCTGAAAGGACAATTTATACTTAAATTTTAATTTTTGTGGTGACATGATATCAATAAAAATAAAATATTTTAGTGACTGATAGTCACCATTAACATCAATTATTGTAAAGTATTATAACTATGTCTAAATATATTGAAATATTGGGCTAAAGGAATGAAAGTATAAAATATAACCTGTAACCTATGTGTTCATGTTAAGAATTGGTATAATCTTGTCCACTAATTTTTGAAGGTCAAAACTGCAAAATATTTGAATAGTTGATAAATCAATACGAAATAGACCAGTTGGCATTTTCCCATTTGTGGCAATTATTCATTCGCCTTCTGAAAATAACAACCTAATGCTTCTTTCACCTTTTATTTCTCATAAAAGGAATTGTAGTATAACTGCCTAGAAGCTACTCCTTGTCAATTAGTTCATGCATTCTATTTATTCAGCAACACATTTAGACTTTTAGAGAAAACACCACCAAATCAGGCACTCCCTTTATTTTAAAGGGTGTATTAAGTAATGGTAGGGATGCAGAAGCAATCTTTGGGTCTTTACTTATTTCACTTGTATATGCTTAATGTCAGGGCTTGATATTTTTGAGTAATTCTGGATTGCAAACTGTTCATCATGCATGAATGGATAGATCCCTGCTGGCAATCCAAAAAGCCTGAGACTATACTTAGAGGAGTGCCCCATCAATAAATACAGTTGATGGTACCCTTCATTGTTTTCTACAATTATTTATAGAGTGTTATTGATGGTTCAAGACATACTACCCCAAAATATGACTGTAGGAGATCAGATTATGCCACCTCAAAATCTGACACTTCAGCATATTGCTTACTTTGAGTGAAAAGAAACTGAAAACCAGCCAAAGCAGGAAAAGCTCTTTACTTCTCAGCTACCTAAAATGAAGTGCCACACTCCACCTTTATTTACGTGTATAAAAGAAATGTTCTTTAGTAAAGGTATACGTACCAGGAAGAGAGCTACTCTTTCTCAGGTGAAGAAAGTTTATCACCAGAGAAAGTTTTATTTACATAAAAAACAACTTTTACTTACTATTCATTTTGTCCCTAACTCTCACATAGCTTGCCTAACTATGTGAGAGAACCCAAATTCCTATTCCTTTCTATAGCTCAGGCTGATATAAAAGCATCAATCATCTGGTTGCTTCTTTGAGCTACATATTTCTGTGGGATTTCTGTGCATACATATGTAATTCATGTTGTTGTTGTTTTCCTTTTTTTTTTGGGGGGGGGACAGAGTTTCACTCATGTTACCCAGGCTGGAGTGCAATGGCGCGATCTTGGCTCACGGCAACCTCCGCCTCCTGGGTTCAGGCAATTCTCCTGCCTCAGCTTCCTGAGTAGCTGGGATTACAGGCACGCGCCACCATGCCCAGCTAATGTTTTCTATTTTTAGTAGAGACGGGGTTTCACCGTGTTGACCAGGATGGTCTCGATCGCTTGACCTCGTTATCCACCCGCCTCGGCCTCCCAAAGTGCTGGGATTACAGGCTTGAGCCACCGGTTGTTTTTCTTTTAACCTGTCTCATGTCAGTTTAATTCACAGCCCAGCCCAGCTAAGGAACCTAAAAGGGTCTATCCTTTCTTCTAAGAAAGTATTTTTTCTTCCCCTGCACTATTGAGGGGTAGATACTGTTATAGACACTGAGTATTTACTGGTGAACAAAACAGAAAATGATTTTAGTCTAATGAACTCACATTATGTGGTGAGGAGAAATGGGAAAACATGTTTTTTGTTAAGAGAAGCAGAGTACCCCATTTAAAATAAGTCACCAAAATTAGGCATAGTTTAGATGTGACTCAGTCATTGAGATATAAAGCTGGAATCACAGAAGCAGGAAAGAAGGAAATAATGTGTAATGGTTTAGAACCAGTGACTCAGGTGTTTATCTTCTTACAACTTTGTTGTTAAAGAGCAATTGAGTTCTCTCAGTCAAGGCTTGGTCCACAAAGCTGCTAGATAACACTGAGCCAACAATATTCTTTCAATTGTTAGACAAAAATCCTATCATCTTTACTTTCCAGGAGAAAGGGAACACGTTCTGACACTTGCTTTATTCTTATTCTTTCACATGGTTGAGTATCAGATTTTGTGATTGGGCCCTAATTGTTTCTTCTTTATGATAAGGGGTCTGGGCAAAAAAGTGTGATAAAAACATGTGGTATATGCATTAATGTTTAAGCCTAGTTCTAGAATGGACTTCCAGGGGCCAAAATGAACTCTATCTCTAAATGTTTAGGAGGCAGGGTTTTGAGTAAGGCCAGCAAATATGTCAATGATGATAACAAAGAGATGTGCAAGACATTAGCTCTGCTGCTGTCCTTGTGTTGAGATCTGCAAACCGAGGGAAGCTCAGTAGATTTGGTTAATAATTGAGCTCACAGTGCAAGATTTTACTTGTATAACTTCAGCACAGGGACATGGTGTTTGTTAATATAACGAGTCACTGACGCCAATCTTCCCACACCCTGTTTCTTAATCAGAATCAGATGTCATGGTTGTCTTTGTAGAAGGCAGGCTTACCAGATGTTCTCAGAGGGGTTAAAAAGCACAAAATCTTCCTGAGGATGAGGGTAATAAGCTCTGAAGCCCTCTCTACTACATTTCTCACATATACAGAGTGCATGGACTCTTGAGTTTGAATTCTGAGTCTGCCACTTTCTGTTATGCATTTTTGAACTAGTTATTTAGGATCATACTAATAGTTTCAATTTAATAGGGTTATGCCAAATATTAAATAAGTAAGTACATATTAAGTACCTCATAAACAGTAAATGCCTTTGGAACAGTTTGCTAGTTTTGTCTTATCCCCATACCTGTTTTCTCCTTTTTGCATTACCTGATTCTACAGATACATACTCCTTTACAAACTCTAGCACATCTAGATTTGGCCTTGTGCTGTGAGAGAAACAGTATGTGTTACTTATCCGGATTGCAACAGAATACAAAGATAGAAGAGATGCTTCTTCTTTGCCCTCATGAAGTGATACGCACCTGCTCCAAGGTATGGACTAACCCTATTGTGTCAGTCTTTTCTCCCAGAGCAATGAGACCCTTGGGGTCACCTTGATCCAGGGAAGTAGCATTTAATCCTATTTCTTAGGCTGGAAGCATTTCCAGGCAGTCAATCTCATAGGATTTTGTAGATGTCACATGTAGTTGTGATGCATGGTCGTCCTGAGGGGAGACTCAATGTCATCCTTGAGAGGAATCTGAGGTCAAAGTACTTGACCAAACTGCATTGTCAAAAGATAGTGCTCTTGCTATGAATGAGTCAGAGTGAACCTTGGAACGATTGGAAAACAAGGGATAATATTAATATAAATAAGCTGGAATACAGGGAGCAAGAGGGTGATATGGCTATGCTTTTATGCTGTGACTGGTTTTCTTTTGCCTTTGTGGGCTGGACTAGCCAGATTTTATTTTATTTTAACCTTTATTTTAAGTTCAGAGGTACCATTGCAGGTTTGTTATAGGTAAACTTGTGCTATAGGAGTTTGTCGTATAGATTATTTCATCACCCAGGTATGACGCCTAGTACCTATTAGTTGGTTTTCTCATTCCTCTCCCTCCTCCCATTCCCCATCTTCCAAAGGGCCCCAGTATGTGTTGTTCCTCTCTATGTATCCATGTGTTCTCATTATTTATCTCCCACTTACAAGTGAGAACATGCAGTATTTGGTTTTCTGTTCCTATATTAGTTTGCTAAAGATAGTGGCTTCCAGCTCCATCCATGTCCCTGTGAAGAACGTGATCTCTTTTTTTNTCACTCCATGTTCCTGCAAAGATATGATCTTATTTTTTTTAATGGCTGCAGAGTATTCCATGGTGTATATGTATCACATTTTCTTTATCTATTCCATCATTCAGATTTTAACAAATCAGTTACGATGGGTCAGACTAAAGAACACACTGAAGGTCCTGGTAGGCTGGCTCTAAAAAGCTAATGTTTTATAATAATTTTTAAAATGTTTAGATTTATAATAATGCCCTTTACTATTCATTTAATACTAGAGTCCTTTATTCTCAGTGTAGTTGTCTCCTCAAAGAATGTTTGATAATTTGTTCTCTGTCAGGAATATTGGCTATTTGACTATTTAAAAACAATTTTTTAATTCATTTGTTTGTTTTAATTTAGTTGAATGTTATATGTAGATAAGATTAGAACCTGTCTCTTAAGTATTATGTGCTCTTGCCTTCTTGGAGAGGAGATTAATCATCTTTGTTAAATATTGCAGGGCATCCACGTCTACATTTATTTCACACATTTCATTTACTCACTGTGGATTGAATTTACAGTATCTTTGTAACCAAGACAGTACGGTTTAGCAAGGACAGACACATTTAAGTTTGCGTTATAAGTATCGTAAGCTACCTTGGAAGACATGCTCTAACTTCAACCAGAAATGCTTCCGTTGTATTTATAAGGTGAGACTTGAAATGGACACCCATTTTATAGCAGACTTTTGACATCTGTACTGTAGTTGAGATTTATATGTATGCCAAGTGAAGGTGGCACTTGGCATACGTACACATTTTCTCCAAAAATTTCCATTACCTAGCAGGCAAAGAGATTATTCCCTAACAGAAAGATAACAATTTGAACTTCTAGGATTTTTAATTGCTGATATTGGAGGAACAGGCTGTTGCTTGCTGTTTGGTTATGATGTCTTGGTTCCTGTCCCTGGACTCTAGCTTCAATTATCTGGCTGATAGTGGAAGAAACTACATCAATTTCTCATTTTCTGTATCCTCACAGGAAGAGATAGGATTTGTCCCAGGTGTCTGCAACAGTCCTAGCATCCTGAAAGCTTATATTCCTCTGTGCTTTCTTATTGGTGTAGTGTTTCTGTCCGTGCCTCTTATCCACAGAAATGGAAAGATAACGATTCTCTTAACAAAGTATATTTAGGACAGTATCTTCAGTAATTAGAACTTATATGTACTTAAAATTTTTTAAGCAAAATAGATACCCAATATTATAGAAAAATAAGAATTTAATAATCGCATAATAAAATTGTTTTTTTAAAGTTTTAGAATATGTCTAACAATCTTTGGTTTTCTACTTTTTAGTTTATTACTACAGGAATAAAAAAATTAATATGTTTCTGAATTTCAGTGGTAAAATATTACTTGTTCTTTCCTCCTCATCCAACATTAAAATTAGACTCTCTTTTCAAGAATATTTTTTAAAAGTATAATATTTTATGATATCCTGAGTTGTTGTTCTCAACAAGTTGTGATATGCTCTTTTTCTCTAAGTTTCTAGTGAGACTATATTATCACCTATCAAAAAAGGAGCCTCAACTAACGTGAATATTAAACTGTTTCAACAAATCTACTAAACGTTTTTTGTCTTTGATATTTAGCCTGAAGTACCATTTTTGGTAGGAATCCAAAAGAGTTTTTAAATACTGGCACAAGACACATCACTTCATTTAAAATGTATGGTGACAAGAAAACGGATTGTCATAATATTAGTTAAATCTCAGAGGGAAATAACTTTTCATTATAGATTTTACATCACTATTTTATGGTTTTTAATTGTTGTATTACAGATTAAGAGCAGGCAAACACTATGAAATATAGTGTTTAATGGTTTGGATTTGAATTTTAATGCTTTGAAAGGCTGCATAAAGGGGCTTTTGCATTGATTATAGCAGCATAATAGATTGCGTACATAGCATAGCCACATAGCGTAAAGAAGTAACTGCTAATAATATAGTATCATGTTTAATATTGATTAATGCTAACATTGTAAGTTGTTCCCAGACTCTGAGAAAATCAACTTTTGTTCTTACTTTTCTCTTAATTATATTTGGAGGCTGAGATGGATTTTAAATGGTAGGTGGTCTATTATTTGTGAGTGCCTTAAAGGCAATTCAAGTTAAATAGTATAGATAAGTTAGAAATTAAATAGTGCAGTATATATTAACATTGTCAGGTATTAGTTACTGAATCTCAAAAAGCACTTAACTGATACAATAAAACAGTGTGGAAATAAATTCTAGAAGAGGTAATCTGATAAGGAAAGGAAATAAATAAACATTGTATTTAGTGTTATCTTCAGCTAACCTACAAGTAGCACAAATAAAGCAGTTTAGAGATCTGTCTCCAAAGAATGGAAGATAAGTATGTTTGGTTTATTTTGGGTTTTAAAATTTTCCCTAGACTCTAAAATCAAAGAAGGCAGCTACTATGTTTGCCTTTATAATTACATCCTCAGTAACTGTTGTACAGAAGTCATTCAAAAATATTTTAATTTACTCATGTTGCATAATTCTATAAAATCTTCTAGGAGCCAGATAAATCAAAATTTTTTACCCCTATCAGTTCAAGTACTATCGTCAATATCATGAAATTTAAAATATAGTCCTATAACGCTTGAGGCAAAGAATCAATCTTGTTTATCATTCTTGACCTTAGGAATTCTTCTTTTAATGAGAACATGATCCAGAGATATGATCAAGTAGACAAAACATAAGCCCAAAACATAAAAGTCTGAGTTGAAAGCCCACAGAATAAACCAGATGTTAGCATATAGCATTTTTGCAATATGGAAAGAAAATATATTTACCAAAAAAAAGTTTAAGAAAAACTTCTGTTAAACGTTTTTAACTTTATCACTGAAGTAAGGACTTGGCCATTTCTATGCCTGACTGTGGGCAGAGTGATGTAGGTTGCAGACACCTGGGACAAATCCCACATATATATCTAACTGACTCTCAGCTCCCAAGGCAACTTCTTACTTATTTCAAAAACATGAAAATTCAAAATGGAAATTTATCTATCTCACTTGAATTACCTTCTCTACAGAATTAATGTTTTTTGACTCTGGGCAGGGCACTGCTTCTCCAAGTGGTGTCTGCTGTATTTATTCTGAGCAGAAGCTCCAGATCCTTCACGCTCCATCAGGTACAAGATGCATGGATATTTATCTTGCACATAGAAAGATACATGGATACCTAGAAGGGATACAGAAGGAAATACATACACTATACCGTTCTCCTGATCTGTCTGTGAATTCATCATTACTACATTGCTTTAATTATTTGAGTTTACTAGTATCTTTGAAAATTAGTTGAAGGTGACTGCCCTCTCATACTTTCCTCTATTTTCATATTTTGTTCTAATAAATATTTGCATCATAGAAGTAGTGGTATTCTTTTTATAGCTATTGATTTGAGTGATTGTTTTGTTCCTAGATTTCTTAGCTTATTATTTATAAGTGATCCTCTAGGTAAACAGTTTTAGAAAATAATGGCAATATTTACAATTTTTAACCTGCAAATCTCTTCTTCCGAATGTGTTCATTTAGAAAATTCAGAACAATGTTAACTAGTAGTAGTCATAGGTTTTTGTCTTGCTTCTGATTTTTAAGGTGACAGTTACACCATTTACAACCACAATAATTATGCTAACATGTTTGAAATGAAAACATGTTAATAAAAATGTCAATTTGCATTAAAAACCAAAACAAAACAAAAGCAGTCCATCTTCCAGTCATCTCCATGGACTTCTGCACCCCATCCCACACCCTTCTTCACCTAGGGCACCCCTTTCAGTTTTCCCCTGCCTCCGAGGTTCTTGACATGGCTTACTTGCCTTCACTCCCAGCACCCTGCCTCAACAGGTTAAACTGGATCCCCTTAGCCTTCTGACTCTCCCAGTGTCTTCAGGTTTCCCAGGACCACTTTCCTGTGGGCTTCCAAAACGAACTTTACTATTTCCCCAGTCTGTCACCCTCCTCCTCTGCTCCCATACACCCTCAGCTTATTTCTTCCCCTGTAAAAACTTTCACTGCCTCAATTTCTGGTTCATTCAACTCTTGTCACTATGTCTTGAGGCATGAAGCCTCAACTCTTGGAATTACTGGCAAGGGGTGACTGCCTCTAAGTTATTGTTTTTAACAAAGTGATTTTTTTTCTGTAGCATTTTGACCTAAGATCTCAGCAATTCAAATACTAATCCCTTCCCTCCTGGCTCAAGAATTACTCCAAAGTCAGTCTGCAGAAACTAAATATTTAATATGATGTAAAAAAAACGCAGAGCTGCTTAATGTTGGACCTGAGCAGTCCATAGTGGTTTGAATATATAGCATAAATAAGTTTTCATGTCGTAAAATAACTTAGCACAATTTATAATAAAACTGAGAATTTAATATCTTATCAAAATACAATGAAATATGGTTTTCAAATATGATTATTTCAGCTTTTCTTTTACTTGAAGGCATATAAAACAAAAATACTCAAAACTATGCCTGTACATTTAAACTTAACAAAGTATATTTGGTTTATTTTAATGTAGCTCAACCATTCTAAATCAATACATAGTTTTCCTTCCTGCATGGTTCTTTGTAATTTTTCTTCCTTTTGATTTGTATTTCTGTTTCAACGTAGCTTTCTTTTGCATTTTCACCTCCTCCCATCTGCAAAGTCATCTATCTCCAGAACTCCAGAACATTGTAGTTGAACTCACTCGGCCCCTTGACATCAGTTTCTGTAATCCTTGCATTAGCGTAGGGAGTAGCTGCTTGGTAATTACAAAGGTATTTCAAAAACTTCAGTGCAATTTGGTTCAGTTATTTTCATTCATATGCCATCACCCTTCAGGGAGATTAATCACTGGAACCCACTGATCCAGTGGAGTGGATGTCAGCATGAATGTACATCTTAAAGCTGAGAAAACGACCCAGAAGAACAGATAACCTGTATAGGAAATAACATTTGATATTTTATTTTACCAGACAGTGTACCTCTTGGGGGATACACTACTGTGGATGCTGAACCTAAGGTGAAATTTAAGAAAACGGAAGCTGTTGCTGGAAGAGGCTATGGCAGAGGTAGAGGAAGAGAACGTGGCCATGGCAGAGGAAGAGGGGGTTCTAGGCGACAATGTCTTTCAAGATAATACTGTTCCAAACTGACATGGGATTTGGGATATTTTCTATACAGGTTGTGTTTATGTCAGTTTTTAATAGACATAAATGTGAGACAGTTGTCTATTGAGTAAAAAAATTTTTTTAACAAGTTTTTTATTGATTTAAATGAAAGACATTTTCTGAAATGCTATAATTACCATTTCAGGACTTCAGAAAGACTGAGGTATCAGCATTTAACAAGATGCTGAGTGAACAAGAGATCACAAAATAAAACATACAAAATAAGGCATGGATAAGTTCATAGGTAATGGCTTTTATATTATCTTTAATATAATTCTTAATTTTATATCACTACTGCATATTTATTACAGTATTTCTAAAGACAATTTGAAAAAA
The DNA here is from genome assembly GCF_001604975.1 of Cebus imitator. Taxonomy (NCBI): domain Eukaryota; kingdom Metazoa; phylum Chordata; class Mammalia; order Primates; family Cebidae; genus Cebus; species Cebus imitator. Next base: position 4,722,168 of record NW_016107470.1, on the reverse strand, counting down.
ATAAACAGAGAAACAATCTTGGTACCTCATAATCTAGACCAAAAGATATTAGAAGAAATATAGTCAGCAAATATCCATCTTAAATACTGTATACATTTAACAGAAAACATCATACATGACAGATGATTCAAATTTGAATTTAAAAGGAACAAACCATTAGCCAGGAGAGCAAAATGTTTTAAACTTATTATATATAATACTTCCATTTGAAAATCCTAGCTTCTTAGATGTCTTGAAAATATAGTCTACGATTCCTAATATTTTAAACATATTGTCCCGTCTACTACTTAAAGAAAAGTTTGCTGTGTTTGCATCTACCAATATTGAATTTCAGACACATGATGGTTTGGCTAGACAACTGCGTTCTGAAAAGCATGCACGTTATAAGCTGTGTTTCAGTGATAACCAGAAAACAAAACATATATCTGCATCTGGCAGAGCTGAAATCTGGTCTCTTCAATTCAGCAGATGCAAATTCTGAAGGAATGTTTTTAGCAAACTTTTGGACAGTATTGACACATGGGTTAAAAACAATTAGACTCTATTGAATGTTGAAAAAATATCCAGGATGCACTTGAAAGATTGGAAGAAATGGAAGAACAAAAGAATTCTCTGCAAATTGGAAAAATATAAATCACCTAGGATTATATCAAAAAAGTTGATATTGATTCTGTTCTTCACATTCTAAAACAAATAAATACTATAGTCCACAGAGAGAGAAGAGGCCTGTTTTCTTGCCTAGCTACTCATTTTAATGTTCTTGCTTCACTTAATGACAATCATGGCAAACAACATTTCAGTCTATTTTAGTCTAGTTGCAGTCGTATTAAAATCAATTCTCTCTTAAGGAAAGCCATGTCAAATTATTGGAGATATAAGAATGAAAATCCTACCTTTCAAGATATGTTGATATTAATTATTATGGTAATACTAATGTAATTACACATGTATCCATGTGGATATGTTAAAATTATATATTTGACTATAATCCCCAATACAGACTTTTTCTGTCAGCCAGTGCCCTTCATGGAACATTGCTGAAATGAATTAGACCCTTAGAGTACAAATGGCAGTGCTACACAGATAATGTCTGGATGTATTTCATTGTTGCAGTAGGCCACTTCAGTGATTTTTCTTCCATCTTACTAGATATGCCACAAAAGCTCAGATACCTACATTGATAGAAATTAGCTTGAAATAAGATGCAGCAAAGAACAATAAGCATGCTTCAAAGGTGGTTGCATTTGGAAAGTGAAACTAGATATTAATGTCAATAGATTGACGTAATAGAAATTGCAGTGTTTTGTAGTTTCTTTTTGCTTCACTGCAAACATTCAGGAAAGAGTAATCCTAAGAAAGCAAAATAGGCTAAAAACATTCTGGAAATGACATGATTTAATCTATTGCTAGAAGACTGCAACTGGAGCAGAGAATATTCTCCAGAAGAGAGATGGTAACTTATAAAATGTCTGATATATCTTAAAAAGAAAGAAATAATTTAAGTTCTTCATTTTTATCTTCTCATTGACCTGATTTTTATTGTAACCTACTTTTGGCATTCCATTTAGTTATTTGTGAAATTGCTAAATGGTGACCTTGGCACAGAGTGCCTGACACTCTTACAAGTGTTTAACCCTAGTTTCTAACCCCAACTCAATATGCCTAACCTCTACATTGCTACAGAAGCAGTAAAAATACAATGAAATGTACAGACCATTAGTTCCATTCTAAATGCTCTTAGTTTCCCTGCAGACTTCAAATTCCTCACAAATTTTCAGAGTTCCAGAACAAATACTTTAACAGAATATTAACCTAAGGATAACAGATGCATCCTTTTGTCGACCATTAAATGATGCCCCGTTGAGTTTAAATAGTTCAGTGTAATGTATTTTATGACTGTTTCTTCAAAATGGATATCCTGAGTTAAAACAAAGCCAAATCCCTAAGGGGAGCTGGTGTAACAGTGTTTCTGCACTTGCCTGTAGGTCAGAAACAAGTGAGAAGTGATTAAACTGTCTACCTAATACTTTTTCTTTTTTGGAGGGGATGGTATATTAATTTCTTAGTATTGCCATAAGAAATTACCACAAAATGCCTGGCTTAAAATAACAGAAGTTTATTCTTCCACAGTTTTAGAAGCTAGAATTCTGAAATCAAGGTATTGACAAGGCTGGCTTATTCTGGATGATTTGAGGGGAATCTGTTCCATGTCCAGTTTCTCGTGACTGCTGACCATCAATAGCATTCTTTTACTTGTAGATGCATCACTTCAATCTCTATCTCCATTGTCACAGGTATTCTCCCTGTGTAACTCTCTAAATCTTCACATGACCTTCTTATAAGGACACCAGTCTTTGGGTTTAGGGACCATCCTAAAGCAATATGAACTCATCTTAGCTAACTACATCTTCAAAGACCCTATTTCCCAGAAAGATCCTATGTTGAAGTTCCTGGTAGGCATATATTTTGAGGAATATTATTCAACCAAGTACAGAGAGGGGCAGTTTCAAGTCAAACTTGTCTTATTTTGATGGAGTTTTGAGGTAAACATTATTATGATTAGTGTTCAATGTCACCAGTTCTCCCCACCTTTTTGTACTTAGGGAAACTACATTTCTAGCCTCTTAGCATTTCATGGGGCTTTGCAATTAGTCTTGCTCAGTAGTCCAAGCCTGGGAGTTAAAAGACTTACTTAGAGACTTAGCTACTGATCAGCTGATGTGGTTGTCTCCATGATTATTTATGTTCCAGTGATGCCAGAAACTTGGTGTTGAGAGGGAAATGCCACACATCAAAGTCACCTGGACGGTGGCCTTTATCTGAGTGAGGAATAAACTTTTGTTACTATGACCGTGTGATGTTGGTGATATTTGTTACTAAAGCAAAATATAGACAATTCTAACTAATATAAGTTTTTTTAAACTTGAAATCATCTTTTTTTTTTTTTGAGACAGAGTCTCTTACTCTCGTCCAGGCGGTAGTGCAGTGGTGCAATCTCAGCTCACTGCAATCTCCGCCTCCTGGGTTCAAGCAATTCTCCTGTCTCAGCCTCCCAAGTAGCTGGGACTACAGGCGTGTGCCACCATGCCCAGCTAATTTTTTTTATGCTTTTAGTAGAGACGAGGTTTCACCATGTTGGCCCAGATGGTCTTGATCTTCTGACCTCATGATCTGCCTGCCTCAGCCTCCCAAAGTGCTGGGATTACAGGCGTGAGCCATGGCGCCTGGCCCAAATCATCTTTTAATATGAGTTTATAACTCATAGATTAATCAGTAGCCTGAACTTGGGGCCTATATGGTCTTAACCCAAAGTTTTTATTTCAGACACTTAAGTTTCTTCTTCTTTCCTAAAAATTTGATTCCATTTACAGTTATTTGTTGATCACATTTATATTGACTCTGTACACATATACATCAGAACATGTTTGATTTATATTGTCTTTGACACTTGAATGTGGGCAAATAAAGCCAGATTGTTGCTCAACTCTTGAAAAAGCTATTTGTTTTCAGAGAGTTGTGACATGAATTTGTCATTTAACTATTACAAAATTCCCAGTGGTACCCTACTGGCAGAAAATAGACTTTAAAAAATGGTGTTTCTGTATCAAACAAAAATTTGTTGAGCTGTGCTTTAAACTCTAGAACTTAGCTTCAAAGTGAAAGCTTTTATTATTGAAAATAAAAATGGTAATCTATATAGACAATCTTACAGTGGCTGCAAAGAATGCTGTGACATTTCAGACATATGTTCCACTTCCATCTCCATAATGAGTTTATTTTGAATCTATTTATATACAGTTCATTTGAAGGGCAAAAATGGGAAGTTATACCCAAATGGCAGGGGTCCAAAACTGATGTCAGTTAAGCAACAATTTTATGTGTAATGTAACCCCCTGCTTGGGTGTCTGAGGATCTTACTAGAATGTTACATAAAAACTCAGAGTTAAAACACAATAGGGAAACTAATTTAAAATGGAACGAATGCAATTATTCCCCAACAAGAGTGAACTAGAAAATGCTTCAAACAGGTTGAAGTGCAATGTTTCTTGACCTGAATCTGCTGATCCATGGAGGAGCTGAATCTGACACAGCACAGAAAATAGTCTGGGCTGAGGCCCCTCTCTAAAGCTGGCTGGCTAAATGGCTCTGTTACGGTGTCACGAGGCAGAATGTCAAGGGTGACCCTCTGCCATGAAATGTTCTTTATTTCAAAGGTCCCTCAGGAAATGCCTGTATTCTTAGTGGCATGGGTGATCTGAACAAGATCAAGGTCTTCTAGAGGTTGTGCAACCAATCTGGTCTCTTGGCATCTTTCAATTTGGGATGACCTTAAGCTCAATGAGACATGATATTGCTCTTAACTAAATCCCCAGCGACTTGGAGAGTTCATCTGGGCCTTCTTCATGTCATATTGACAGTCTTGAAATTTAGTCCAAATTCTGTTCTTTCAATAAATGTTTCTTGGCTATTTTCCATGTTCCAGTATTTTTTTAGGCTTATTTGTGCAATGATGAACAAGGCAGATGTGGTCTCTACCCTTCTGGGACTGACAGTCAAATGGGAAGAGTAGGCATTGCATAAACAATGAAATAGTAACAATTATTGTGATTTATGAATGCTTCCATGAAAGATAAGTATAATAAATAATAAAGTCCTCTTCGTATCTCCTCACCTCTTGATTCCTTGGTAGTTTGAGAGTCCTCATTTTGAGCTGCAAATAGAAGATCATTACTTTCCTTCGTTTTCCTTTTCCTGTGAATGTAAATAGTTTTGACACTTTGAAGTTGTAACCGCTATTATTGAAGATGTGTGATTTGTTTTTCTGTTAAACCTACTGTTAGTCCTAGCAAACATCACCTTTTCTAGAAGAAATGGAATCCTGCAACATAACCCTGTAATCCTCTTCCATAATCAGTCAAAAGTATAATACTTTTTCCAAAGTCCTCAGGACAAGGACCATATGTCATATATCTTTACATCCCTCACAGCACTGAACTGAATGCTTGTCCTACTGATATATCAAGAAGACACAGATAGTTGTTGATTACTTACTGATAGTTGTTGATTAAATGCTCTATATTTTGTATAAAATGATGGCTTATTAAAATAAAAAGTAATAGGCATGTAGAGGAAAATATCTGACTTCATGTCTTTGAGAATAACTCAGTAAAAAGTATTAACACAAATGTTGAAATACTTTTGAACCTAACTTTAAAGGTGTCAATTAAGAACTTATTTTCTGCTAACTTGAGGGATTTTAACTGCTTATTGTTGGCATTGTTTCTTTTTTGTTTTGAGACATGGCCTTTTTGTGTTTCCCAGGCTGAAGTGCAGTGGCTATTTGCAGGCATGCTGATAGCGCACAACATCCTTGAAACCCTGGGCTCAGTAATCCTTTTCTTGCCTCAGCTTTCCAAGTAGCTGGGATCACAGGCATGCACTGCCACGCCCAGCTGTGTTGATGACATTTAAATTCACATTGACTATCATGGAAAAGAAGTTTAATGAGCTACTGTTGCTAAGATACACAGATTTGAAAATGCCTAGTTAAGTGAAAGCTGTCCAGTTCTCATATCATATAGAACCTGGACTTCTACCATTTTGATATAAATTGTTTTCATTATTCTAAATGAAATAATAACCTGCTTAATACTAATAGTCTCCTTATTCGAAGGACACTTAGAGATGTCTTACCAATCTCTCTGAATTCCTGACTGCCACTGCACTAGCTTGAACACTGTCTGCATTACATTTTCTTTGACTCACTTATGCATTTTGAATCATCTGATCCACAAGGAAATCCTAGTTTCCACTTAGTGTTCCAGACTATCACCCAAGGCTCCCATATTCTTTGCTGAACTCTGATCCCATCTCTATTTTCCCTTCAAATTAAAGTACTGCCAACCCTAAAGTAATCTCCATTTGTAGTCACTCTGGATTCTCAGTATTTGGATCTCAATTTTTCCTCTTTCCTAACCCAACTTGATCGGTTAGGACCTAGAATATCCAGTTCTTGGGTGCGACAAATACCAGAAGTAACCTCAGCCGCAAGAAAAATAATCATTGCCCCTCAACTGCCCACAGGCTAATCTAGCACCAATTCCTATGAGAAAAAAGAAACTAGAAATTAATTCTAAATTTTTATCTTATCCCTATGGCTTTCTAAAACTATTTTATCCTGGTGCCTACTAGCCTTTTGCAATTTTTAACTTTTTGGTAGCCTAAATGCTTCCCAATTGATCCAGTGCACCATTTGTCTTCTTCCTGCACCCTTTGGCTCTGACTTTGTTGTATCTTGTAGGTCCTGGGTCTGTGTTTGCTTTGGCCTTGGTATTTATGAGATATTTGACTCTTGGCTGTGATCTGATTATTACTCTTCTGTAGTCCTTCCTTTGACTTTTCCAGGAGTTTTTCAGATCTGATGACCTGTTTATCTCTGTTCTCAGCTGAGTTTTATAGTGCCGATACTACAAGATAATTACCATTGTTAAATAAAGATTTGTCTTGGGACTTGTGGTACCCCATAATTATTACTGGATATGTTCAATTCTTACTATCCTTTCCAGGAAACCAAGTGTGTTCTTTAAACTACTTGAGTTTAAAGATATAAAATGCCTCCTGGTTTATGGCCAAGCTCTATTAGTGATGGTTAATCATAATGAGAGGCTGAATAAAAACTAGAACATTGCTTAGACTTTAAGTTAAAATGGGATAACAAATCTCTCCAGGTTACCAAGGGGGATTTACTTTCCTAAATGTTCTGCAGGTAGCTTAAACTAAACATGTACAGTGGGGGTAATGCTTTAAAAAAGTATTGATGTGCTTTTTTATTTTTGCCTTTCACAGTGTAAGACCTTTGTCTTAGTTTGCCTGAGGCAACAATATGCCTGAGGAGGATTAGATTTGTTTCTGTAGAAATGCAAGCAGAAAGCACCCAAACCAAAAAAAAAAAAAAAAAGAGAGAGAAAGGAATATATAAGTAAGATAGAAGAAAGCCGTCGGGAGGTTGAGGTTGATTCTGGCTGCTTCCATATTGATAAATCAGATTGTTCGCTGTTCCCTAGGGAGAAGTTCCATTATTTTTACATTCCTCATAGTTGCAAATAAATAATCCATCTTAGAGCAGTCAATTCAGAGCTCCTCTATAATTTAAAGGGCATAACCCTGCTCTTTATAAAGTCTTGTCCCGTGGATTCTGGAAGGAAGAAAGAGACAGAGAAAGAAGAATAAAACAGCTAATTATAATGCACATTTTCCTTTCTCTGGGCTCTGGACAATAGAGAGAATACTAGCAAAGTCAGAGGGAGACCCCTGTTTCCCATTTGGTACTTCAGGACTTCAGGGGGGTCTGCAAAACACTGTTGCAGAATCACTTCAAGATGTGATGACCAGTGTAGCCTGTTAAGGTAAAAAGTGGTCCCAAGTGTGACTTTTCTAAGGCACCCTTGGTTCCCTATGGATCTTGCCAGAAGTGGGTCACTGTAGATGAAATAAAGTCATTCCCAAATAAAGACTGAAGGGAGGACTACCCAACCAGGGTCAAATAAGTGTTGCAGGTAGACCTCTGAGGTTTCTACAGCAAGATTTGAGGTAAAAGTAGTGAGGTATGAATCTCACAAGCAGCAGTGTTTGTGCCAAAACTTGGCCTTTGAGATGTGTTAGTCATAGGCTTTCAGCATCAGAAGAGAGCAAAGCAATCAGAATCCAAGAGGACGAAGGGCACTGTTGAACCACTGGAGGAGTAAGAGCAAGACACCATGAACATCAGAGGATTCTATGTTTCCTCTTTCTTACATAAGGGCAATAAGCCATACTCTTCTCCCAGAAGCAGGGATTAATCATCTGAAAACATTTTATCGAACAGATACCGGATTCAAAGTAATCTTTAAACTGTTTTGCACATTTAATTGTTCCCAAGAATGGCTAGGCTCTGGAGAAAGGCCAGTTTACAGAAAAAAAAAAAAAAATCCAAAATTCACTTTTTCTCCACAGTCTCAAATTCCAGGATGAGTGCTCATGATTTTGTCATATATTACCTTTCCCTTCCAACATCCTTCATCACTCTCTCTAGCAGTGATGTCCTCTCTGTCATTAAGGATCAACATTCAGAATTATCTTTGATTCTGTTTCTCCTTTTCTTTCAACATCGAAGTTGTGAACTTTTGAAGGTCTTACATTTTTTATGTTCCTTTGGTTTTTTTCCTTTTAAAAAATTTCAACAGCTTCTAATTGGTCTGCTTTCTTCTTGAACCTTTCTCTTCCAATCCTTTCTGTAAATGACATCTAGATTAATCTTCTCAAATGAGGATCCTGATTCTATTACCCACTTTTCAATGCATTCATGGTTTATTATCATGTACTAAATTATAAGGGAAAGTCTCAATCCTCTGTAATGATTCTTCCAAAATATGACTACAACTTACTTTCAATGTTTTATTCTCCCTTTATCACTATAAATATTCAGTAGGATAGCCTAAGTCAAGTACTTCTTAAATAGGGTGTTGCTGGCTTTTAAGTCCTGGTCAGTTAGCTGGTGCTCTTCCTTTGTCTGGATGTGATTTCTGCCTTACCATCTCTTCTCTTTAAATTTCCTTGTGGATAAATCTAATTTAAACCTCATGGTGCTCAATTATCATTAATGTTTATGATAGAGGTTTGGAAATCTTCATTAAGTGCAATTTACAATGTGATTTTGGTATAGAGTTCATCTTTGATGACGAGTAAGTACAGAGATCCAAGAGAAACTGGTGGTTATCCTTTGCGGACAAATGAGACAGTTTCACAGGAAACAGGAAAAAGATGTTAACAGAATGAGAATAAAATAAAAATAAGTTCTGAAGATCCCTCCCGTGATTCTAGAGAGGGCTGTTGGGTGCGGAGCTAGAGATTTAGGCTATGCATGACAGTTAGGAGGCAGCCAAAATTTGCCATAAGCCTGTAATTCCTGGAATGGGGATGGAAGAGCAGGATGTGCTGGCAACAGAAAGTGGGCCATGGCAAAGACTGCAGTTCAGACAAAAAGAGCTTTCCTCATCTTCAGCTATTTCAAGCAAATGACTTCTTCACAAGACCTGCCATCTGCTATTGTAGAAATGGAGAAAAGGAGGTTTTCTATTTTTCTCTGTAAGCCACTGATCACATGACAAATAATGGGCTTTTTTTTTTTTTTTTTTTTTTTTTTTGGTGCATCTTATCATTTTATTTTTGTGCTATCGAAATAATGTAATTTAAGTGATTCAAAGATAGGATACAGTTGATGCATATCCGAAACATCTAAAAATCAGGTAGCTTCTTGAGTTGAAACAAGATTGGAGTTTTATAGGGAAAGGAGAAGAGACGGGCATGTGTCCTTATGGTTTGGCTCAGGTAAACAGTTTTTGTCTTTAATTCCTGCAAAACTTTCAGCAAAGTTTAGTCTCATTTTGTGCCTCTTGCTTGGAATTGTTGGTGCAGTCCCATGTTAGTAACCGTAAAGAGAGTACGTTCTGAGAACTCTTTTTTATAAGGCTTATGGTTGTTCACTTTGTCAAGGTTCATGGTGTGCGGTAGTAGACAAGGATCAAAGGCCAGAAGGAACCTGAAGAATATCTATTATATTTGTTTTAATCCATTTATAGTACTAGCAGGACTTTTATGTATGTAAAAGAATGTCTGCTACTTTTTGATTATAATACATAGGCCCTGTTAAACAACAATAAACAACATAAGATGATTCGTAATGCAGTAAGATGAAAAACTTCATCTTGGTTAATGGAATTCACTTAAGAGAAATTATCAGCATTTCTTGAGAAAATATACTTTGTTTAGTCTATGAAGGTAGAGTGTAAGACCCCAAGTACATGCTCAAGAAAAAAATACTATTGCTAACTGTTGTGCATTAGACATAGAAATGAACTTTCAGGCTCTTGAGATAGGGCAGGAAGAAATAAGGATAACAGAATGAAAAGAAGATCAGAGAGAGGGAAACATCTAGGCTGGGATCTGAGTGAGAGGAAGGCCAATATGATTCATGATGACAGAGTGTTCAGGAGAAAAATTTTACATACAGAAAGATTGATATCAATTTTTAGGTTGTTTACTGTAGAGGATGTAAATGCCCTCCTCTGAGTTTTTTATGGAATCATCAGTAAACTAATCAATTTTACTTATGCATTAGTATATCCTTTCAGGGACACTCAAAGAAGTTTTGAATTCTAAGCCAAAGTCAACACAAAGGTAGTGCAAGCTGCTGTAGGCATTAGAGAATAAGAAGTTATCTGACATCTGGAGCACAGCATATTTTTAATCGGTATTTTTGGTTAGTAAGATAACACATAGGGCTGACAAAAACAAATTCAGTCTTAAAGTTTAAATGTAGGTGCCCTTTTCTATTTTTTGGCTCCTTTTTTATTGTATGCTCTATCATATTAAACAAACATCTTGAATTTTTCTCTCTCTTTTTCTCACACACACACCTTGGTGCAAACCAGAGAAGAATGAAGGATCATAAATATGAATTATTCATTCATTCATTCAGCCAAAAATAAGTATAGTACTCAGTAAACAATTTGTTCACCCACCTCTGATTCTCTTAAAGCAGAAGCCATCTGACCCTTCTGCTCTCATGATGCTGCATATCTTTGATTAAAATACTTATCTTAGTATTTTATAATAGCTTGTTTCCAATTCCACTTCTTCCATTAGATTATGAGCTTCTCAAATATTATTTATAGTTTGATTTACAATATATTATTCTCAATGTTTGACACTGACTGCTATTGTATTTCTATTTTTCCCCTAATTTGTCAGAATATTGTTATGCTACCTTCCTTCCTCAACTGTCCTTTCCTTTGACTTTGCTCATTATTTTGTCTCGTCTGCATGGGTAACACTCTCTCCTATCCCTACTTCTTCTTCTCTTGACTGTAAGCTCCTTGAGAGCAGGGTCATGCATTCCCACTGACCTGGGCATAGCCAGCACCTGGCCAGAATAGCTGCATTGCAAAACTAAGCTATTGTTCAGGGGACACTCTCGTGGCCATCAGGAAGAGCTCAGTACCTAGAACATAATACAAGATACAAAATAAATGCCTTTTTAAAAACATAGGTTGAATGGATGGGTAAGTAAATGTTTTCTATTCCTAACCATTTCCCAATAGTTAGGAATCTTGGTTCCTATAATTTACCAGACTCTCTGTAGGACTAATACATTTTATTTCTTTTTTTGACATCTGCCTTATATTATTTACATGTGTAATTGTGTGTAACTGTGTGTGTCTGTGTGAGATTTATTTGAATCTTTTCTTTCTCTTTCACACTCCCATCTCATAAGTTCTTTTATGAGAGGAGCAATGTCTTAGTTATTTCATTTATTTATTTATTTTGTTATACTTTAAGTTCTGGGGTACATGTGCAGGTTTGTTACATAGGTATACATGTGCCATGGTGGTGGTTTGATGCATCCATTGCCCCGTCATCTACGTTAGTTATTTAGTTTTTAACACATTGGTACATTACATGTAAATACTAATAATTTTTCAATTAAATTATAGCTAGAAGCATTTTAAATAGCAACTTAAAAATGTTTTAAAGTAGATTATCATACCTTCAACAAGGTTAGAAAATCTTTGATTGTAGGTACAATGTCTTATCCTTGTCCATGCCCTGAAGATTTTGTACAATCTTGGGCATATAACAAAGAGCACATTCAGAAATGCTCTCAGAATCATTAATTTTCATTTCCCAAGTGTATAAATTATTTTTGAGTAGTGGTTTTAACACTGAAGGTTTTGACTTATTTGGCATTCGGATGTGTCTGACAGATGATTTAAAGAGTCTTATAATTATAAAATATGATCGTTTATTGAGACAGATGTACATATGGTACACCTTTTGAAATTAAATAAAGTGCCTGAGTCTAACATCTGTCTGGAAAACATCCATCACAGCAGGTCTTCCAGAAACTATCTGATACTTTCCTTGCTTCCACTAAAAATAGTCTTTCATCATGCCTGTTCTATAAAAGTTTACTATTTTCTTTCAGATACATGGCTTTATAAATTTGGCTTTATTTCTCAATTCTAACTGTCCTTTATAGCTACGAGTTTATTAGGTTAAATTTATATAAAATTGTGTGAGGATGCAGACTCAGATGTTACTATAAGGGAGTCCAAGATACAAACTTGAAACCTAAGTTTATTCCTCTTGAATGTAACAATCCAGAAGTGAGCAGTCTAGGCTGGCTGGGGTGGCCAGCCTTCCTAGGTCATTTCAGGTACACGGTTTCATTTATTCTCTTGCTCCATTATCCTCTAGAATGTTCTCGTGTACTTTGCCAAAGCTAGATCACCATGTCTGCAGTAACTGGGGCAAGGAAATCCAAAGCAAATATCTTTGTTTTTAAAAAGAAAATCCAAAAGGTACTCACATAACTTCTCACATCCCATTGGCCAAACGTAGACACAATGTCCTGCTTAGCTGCATGAAAACCTGGGAAGCATAGTCTGTATGATGGGTGAAGAGATGGCCAGTGAAAATCCCAGAGTCTTATCTTTTAAAAGAAAAATGTAGGTAACAAATACTGGTGAACTGTCTGACTCATTCTGCTCCTCCGGCCACTCCATCAGTACCCTCTCCCCACATGTAAGCATGCTGTTTCCTTTTCCAAATCAGCCAGTCCATGTGTCTTTAGCCTATTCTCATAAAAATTGAGGCTGTTTGAGTGTTGCACTTTCCTCTCTGTCAAGTTTGAACTTTGTCCTTTGCAATCTGATAACTCATACACAAATTTACAAATTCTGCATGTCCCTGAAACCAAATATGCAGTGGGAAGCTAAAACATAAGAACTACTGTGATAAGCTCCTGCTAATAAAATAAAAAGAATAGGTGCAGACAGCCACTTTATAGAAATGACAAAAATCTGGTATGCAATAATTTTAAGACATTTGTTCGTGCACTGGACTAAACTCTTCAGCTGATCTCTTGCCTTGATCTCTGAGAGGAACTCTGATCCATTTTCCTTTACGTCACATGGCACTTCCCTTTTGGGTGGAAGAAGATTTTATTCTGTCTGTTACCTTTCTCTGCTAGAACTAAAGTATGCATTGAGAATATGCCCTCCATAAGCACTGCTTTAGGGACAATCATAGGCTCTTATGGGTCAGCTATGGGGCTTCTATGCAATGAGTTCTCCTTTTTCAAAATCTCAGTAAGATTCCAGCCTACTTGCATCTCATAAAATTTACGTAAAAGTCACCACACTTAAAGATTCCTTTATTCACATTTCTTAAGCCTGTGAGATTTTTTTCTTAGGTGCTGCTTCTGTGCTTGAGTCCTCCCTCTTGACTTCAATTTAATACTGGCTAGTTTAAGGTTGTGATGGTTAATAATGAGCGTCAACTTGATTGGATTGAAGGATACAAAGTGTTGATCCTGGTGTGTTTGTGAGAGTGTTGCCAAAAGAGATTAACATTTGAGTCAGTGAGCTGGGGAAGGCAGATCCACCCCTAATCTGATGGGCACACTCTAATCAGCCACCAGCGAATATAAAGCAAGCAGAAAAACCTGAAAAGGAGAGACTGGCCTAGTCTCCCAGCCTGCATCTTTCTACCACGGTGGATGCTTCCTGCCCTAGAACATCAGACTCTTAAGTTCTTCAGTTCTGGGACTCCGACTGTCTATCCTTGCTCCTCAGCTTGCAGACAGTCTATTGTGGGACCTTGCGATCTTCTAAGTTAATACTTAATAAACTCCTATGTGTGTGTGTGTATATATATATATATATACACACACACATAGGAGTTTAAGTTAATACTTAATAAACTCCTTTGTGTGTGTGTATATATATATATACACACACACACACATAGGAGTTTATTAAGTATTATATATATACACACACACTAATAGGATATATATATATATATGTCCTATTAGTTCTGTCCCTCTAGAGAAACCTGACTAACACAAAGGTCATCTAAAAATACAGGCTTTAACTAGGAAGTTTACCTGAACTTCAAACCTAGGTTGCTCCCATTATTTGACTAGAAATTCTTACTGAGAGGATTTTAAGAAAGACTCTGAAGGATAGACTTAGCTTCTGCTATTTGCAGCACAAAAGTAGTTAATTTTTCTAGTTCTGTGAGGCCACACATCTCTCAAAGTAGATGAAATGCCGCAGAGAGAAAGGGTGTCTGTTAAGAAAACCCAGTTTCCTTCAATCTCTTCTTGCAAACTGGCCTGTTATACATGAGCTCATTTTTATCCTGAAGGACTTTTCTAAAAGCAAGGAGCCATAAACACTCAACAATATCCTGAGTTTTCCAATCAGTTTTCTAGAGCAATAAGATCAGCATGAATGTTGCTGGACTTCCAATTTCTCATAGGTTACGTTTTTTTTGGTCACTTTTGTGGAATAAAATAGGTTATTAGCTTCCCACAATTTAATATCTGTGTCTTACACTTCATCCACCTAATTGCTAAGCCAATGATAAATATTTTAAGTATTTATTATTGTGGTATCTTACATCTCTACCAAATTTTTATATTAGGTGGGATACAAGATAAATCTTTATAAGAAATGAATAAAAATAATTATTTTACATGAAATTGAAGGCTGTTTCCTTATATTTTCATCAAAGGAGAGAGATCAAGACCAGTGGAATAGGTCTACTGCAGAGTGTCATAAATCCATGTTTAGGATAGGATAATATCCTGCTTGATGTTCCAACATTACATAGGTTATGATCCTCTTCCACATGGATTGGAGGCAGAAGAAAGGAAGTTCAGAATGATTAGCTTCATCTTCAAGGCAGTGAATCTATACTTGCACATGTCTTTTGAGATCACATCCTATTTTACCTAAACTTAATCCCTTGGCCACACCTGCCTGTCCTTCTAGGAAGGATGAAAAGTCAAATCTGTAGTTTAGTTTTGTATCCTAATCTCAGGTAAGCTAAAATAAGTTCGTTTTTTTCAAATGAAAGAAAAAAACCCAACAAAACAAAGAAGAAAGAAGAGAAGGAAAGATTGAATTTGTGAGGAGAGCTAGCAACATAAAAGATTAATTTACAAAGAACGTTTAATTGTATTCAGTTTCAAACAGTCTGTCGCCTACAACAAAGGATAGATTTTGTTCCGTGTTTCAAAATTGAAGCATTAATAATAAATATCTCCTGGTGTTTACTAAGTGTAGGACATAGAAAATTTTCCAATCCTCTTGGAATGTCATCAACAACATAATCAAGTAGGGAGGATTCTTAAAATTTAGAGGACATAGCTCCATCACAGCAATAAGCAAACACTTCTTTTTTTCTGGTAAGTTTTAAATTATTCAAGTTTGAAAGTAATACAATATCTGTTAACTGATTTTGATTTTTTTCTTAAGCAATTTATTTGAGTCACTGTACATTTTATTCTACTCTTCAATATATTCTCTACAGAATTCTTAATTGACTGTAAAAATGATTAACAGTAGGCTCCCCTGCTGTTCAACTCAGTCATTCACGACTTCACCAGATGGTTTGGCTTTTTAGGCCAATGGTTTTTCTTTTCCTTTTTTTTTTTTTTTTTTCATATTGTTTCCCCTCCCTCGGATACAGTCAAAATCTAAAATATGATGCTCAGTTTTAATTTTATGACTAAAATATAAAATATTATGCAGATAAATATTTTATATCCTTCATACTTAAAGCTAATGGCCAGAGTGTTTGCTATTCTGGGCAAGGCAATTTGAAAGTATATCTGTTTTCTTCAATTACTTTTTTCACATAGTCACTTGTCATTGTTTTCTAATAATTAAAGTGCCATGAGTTTTTGCCACCTTTTGCAATCTTCCCTTTGATTACCCTCTTACTTTTATGGATTCACTTTATTTAACACTTTTCTTTAATATATTATTCTAAGTCCTGCTGAGGAAAACTCATCAGTTGTTACTCATCTAATTATTGTTAGCCTGTAAAAATAGTAGGTAGATTGAGATGCAATTAAACAAAGAAAAACAGAGGAATATATAAAGGCCTGAAAGATTTTCTTATTTTAATCAATTTATGTCAATCCATCTGACAAAATATTTATGAAATTTTAACTCTTTCATTGGTCATGTAACATTTCCAGAGGCAATGTTTCTTAGTAAAAATCATATTTCTAATAATTTATAAATGATTGGCTTGTAAAACTTTGCTATGTTAGCTTATAAAAGTAATTAACCTCAAGTCATTTGCTCTACATTTTTTGATACTACTGACTTCTAAAAGGTGAGGTTTGGCTATGTATTTAAATAATCTTTTGATATTAAAAACAAGTTCAAAACTTGATAAAATAATATTTTTAATTATTTTTTTCTTTGTAAAAATGTAGCAATTTAGCTTCAGAAATGATGGAATCACCAAGTTAATTTTGTCATTTTATCAATAGAGAATCTGAGATTTACATGGTTTAGATAACTTGTCTAGGCCTACACTTTCAGCTAGGGGGAAGTCCAGAACATTTCATAGTCCTTGCTCATCCAGTATCTGTCCAGCATTATTTATTTGTAGGCCTACCATAATAAAGTGCCACAGACTGGCTAGGTTAATCAATAATAATTTATTTTCTCACAGTTCTGGAAGCTAAAAGTCTGAGATCAAGGGCTCAGCAATATTACTCCTTTACAGACTTCTTTCTTTTGCTTGTAGATGGCCATCTTCTCCTTGTGTCCTCACATGGTCCTCCCTCTGTGCCTGCTTCTGTGGTTTAATCTCCTTTTCTATTAAGGACATCAGTAATATTAGATTGGAATCTATGCCCAATGAGCTCATTTAATCTTAATTACCTCTTTAAAGACTCTATCTCCAAATGCAGTCACATTTTGAGGTACACATTCTGGCATTAGGACTTCCACATATCAATTTGTGAATAGAGTAGACACAATTCAGTCTGTAATAGGGACATTGGACTGTCTTTGGGCCAGGAGTTCTCCAGAGAAAGAAAATATCTGGTGGTCAGCTAAATGCTTTTCAGTCTTTCTGCTATGTTGGGAACCAGAAAAGTGAAAAGTAAGCCTTTTCTAAATCAGTTTTTAATTTTTATACAATGACCAGGAATTTGCTCCAAATCTTTGCAGAAAATAGTTACAGGAATGCAAAAGAAACAAAAACAATAACTTCGAATGAAAGAACTAACATTTTCCTAAAGCAAAGCAGTATTAGAAAAGGAAATTCTATGCAGGGATCACATTAACCATATTGGCCCAAACACAAACAGTGTCCAGCATAGAGTAAGCCCTCAATAAATATTTGCTCACTGACTGTGTCATCGGATCGATGAAGATACGAAGATCTTCATAACTATTCCCCTAAAACTCTGCCACATAGGGAGTTTGTGGTAGAGTGCTTCTAACCTGCCTCCTACCCAATAAATGAATATCCCCAGTGGGCATTTACATGAGATCTAGGTGTACTGAATCCCAGTACTATCTCAGAATGCTCAGTTCTAAGTAGTATATTATCCTTCATTTCTCCCCTTTTTAATCAACAATGGTTACAAAATATATGTCACAATATAATGTCAATAGATAGCCATCTCACCATGGAGCTCCAAGTACTCTGGGATACTTTAAAGCTTACTTGTTAATTTCAAAATCAAAAGGCTTTGTAAGTTTTGAGTTCCTCAGAATTGGCACTATTGACATTGCAGCTGGGTAATTCTTTGTTGTGAGCCACTGTCTGGGTATTGGAAGATGTTTGGCGGCATTCCTGGACTTTACCCTTTAAAAGTCAGTGGCACCCCTCTAGTCATAATAGCCAAAATGGCCAAATCTCTTCTTATGGGCAAAATCGCTTTGGGTTGAGAACCATTGCTTTATTTTGAATATCTAGACCATGCTTTTTGTGTATATTTATAATTATTAAAATATTAAGTTAGATTATTAGAAGGTTACATAACTGTGCATCTGCATAAAATAATCACTTTTCCTTCCTTATGTAAACCAGTTTTGCTGACACAAAGGTTTCACTTTCTTTTTTTCTGACACTTCATTATTCACTGAAAAATAGTCTAATTACAGTCTTCTTTTCTCAGAGTCATGGTTCTAATTATTAGTCACATTGACCTTTCTGTTGAGTAAAAAGAAACAAACTTTACATCATAAACCATAAAAGCAATGGCATTAAATGCTAGCTGCAAAGAAGTGCATTCATTATGTACTCCCAAATTAGAATGAAATATCTTCCCAAGTCCTGTATTTGAATATGTTTGAGAGAGTCTCTTTAGAAGGTTTCCTTATTTTTAATGGAGCAGACTGCAGGCCTTTATGACCACAAAATTGTCTTTGTGAAAAAATTAAATAAAACTTGATTTATTGATTAATGAAAAGACTTCTGTGGAGTTGGCAGGCAACCTCAAATCCTTTTCAACTTTTTAAATCTGTAAAAGTCAAATTACCCATCATTTTGTGGAGTGTGGTTGACAATCAAGACAATTTTCTGCAAACACTCATCAAGGCTGAGTTCTGTTAGAGAGCATGTGAACTGAAGAGGCTGAAACTCAGCTAGAGTCTCTGTAGTTTCATATTTAAATATTTTTGATGTGTCATATCTAATTTCAGTATTTCCTTCATATAAAAGCTCTGATGTAGGCTCCATTCCTTTTTTGCAGGCTTTACAGCCAAATAGTGTCTGTGTAATAAAATAACTATTACCTTACTTTAAAATCAATTTTCAGAAACTTCCCTAGACTCCTTCTAGGGATTGTCTCTGACTAAATATGAGTGATGTGCACACTGACCCTTCTATACTTATAATGCATTTCTTATTTAATAGCTTTCATTGTTAAAATATATAAATTTTCATTTGTTTTCAGTATGAGCTTTTAAGATCTGAGTTAAAATATTGCTGATTGAAAACATAAATTTTTATTTAAGAATCATAGGCTAATTAAGAAATCCAGAGGGAAATTTGAATAATTATGACAATACAGCAAGATAAAGACTTTGAGTTTAATGTCTGGAAGACTTGTGAAGGATATGTTAATGAACCAATTCTCACAGCATATCCTGTGTTGATGTAGTTTGAAAGAGCTTAGAACACATGGTGATTCCTAACAGACTCATTCTTTACCATAAATGAAATTAATTCAGGCCATTGGTTCCCAGTGTTTTCAAGAACAAGGCATCATTTTTGGTTTTTTGGATGTTTTTGAGACAGGCTTGCTCTGTCTCCCAGGCTGTAGTGCAGTGGCACGATCTTGGTTCACTGCAACCTGCAGCTCCTGGGTTCAAGTGATTCTTCTGCCTCAGCCTCCTCAGTAGCTGGGATTACACCATGCCCAGCTAATTTTTTTTTATATTTTAGTAGGCACGGGTTTCACCATGTTGGGCAGTCTGGTCTTGAAATCCTGACCTCAAGTGATCCACCCACTTTGGCTTCCCAAAGTGCTGGGATTACAGGCATGAGCCACCAAGCCCAGCCAAGGCATCTTGAAGTAATGATAAAATATATTTGTTGTCTCATGTCATTTATTCATGCATTCAGCAATGCCTATTTATTGAATAACTATAATAAGGTAAGTAGTTTTGCAGGCTTGGGAATATAGTAAACAAAAATAGTCCCTGATCTCATGGATTTTTACATGCTACTGAAAGAAAAAGTGAATACATAAAAATAAATGATAAAAGCATATTATGAAATATGGCAACCAGAGCTATGTACAAAGTAAAATAAGAGAGACAGAGAGTTCTTGGGTGTGTGTGGTTGAGGAAGGCAACTCTTAGGTCTGTTTCCTAGAAGTACAGCCTGGATGAAGATTCATGTTCAAAAGATTTATTTGAGGGAAGAGGATTACGAGCACAAGAAAAGTGAGACAAACAGAGAGAGCTGGGTGAAAGATCAGCAGGAATGTTGGCTTTGCTGGAGACTTTCAGATAAACCACAAGAAATTCTGGAGCAGCAATGGTACCACAGAATCTGCCCCTCCTTGAGGTAGCCTCTGGGCTTTTTGTAGCCTGTGCCAGTTGGTCGCTTGTTGAGGTCATGTGGCCTGACCTAGAGGGAAGGCACCTTCTTTTGGCTGAGATAAATGGTCTGGGATAAATGAGGGTCAGCTGTAAGTTTTCGTTTAGTAAGCACCAACAGCAGCTGAGGATGGTGCCTAGTCAGTCAAGGGGGTCTGGATAGGGCTCCAACAGTATTTTCTTACACATCTGGGAAGGTAATGAGAATGTGAGGGAGAAAGATAACTAAATATCTTTGAGAAGAACATTCCAGAGAGAGAGAGAAAACAGTGACTGCAAAAGACTGAAACTCGCTTAGCGAGGAACTGCAGTATGTCCAATATGACTAGAATCATGTGAACAAGAGGGAGAAGGGAAAGAGATGAGGAATTGCAGAAATAGGAAGAAATCATGTGGGAACTTGTAGGCCATTTAATGAGATGGGAAGTCATTTGAGTTTTCTGAATAGAATGCATGATTTGGATTTATTTTTAATACATTTGCTTTGACTGCCATGAGAAGAATAGACTATAAGAAAAACAAATATAAACAGCAAAATCAGCACTCGTCCTGTTTGCATCCTTTTGTTGAACAACTACATGCTATCAAGAAGCTGTAGTGAATTTATTAATGCTTTAACATGGTCTTTCATGTAACAATTACAATTGTATTCATATAGATTTTGTAAGTACTATGTATTGGCAGGGTTGATATTCAAAATGTTCAGTGGACTGAATAAAGAAAATGTGGTACATATACACCATGAAATACTATGCAGTCATAAAAAAGAACAAAATCATGTCCTTTGCAGCAACATGGACAGAGCTGGAGGCCATTATCCTTAGCAAACTAACACAGAAACAGAAAAGCAAATACAGCATGTTCTCACTTATAAGTGGAAGCTAAACATGGGGTAATCATGGTCACAAACATGGCAACAAAAGACACTGGGGCATACTTGAGGTACATGGCGGGAAGATGGTGAGGACTGAAAAGCTACTTATCAGGTACCTGGGCGACAAAATTCTCTGTACATCAACCCCCCGTGACATGCAATTTACTTATGTAACAAATCTGTACATGTACCCTCTTAACCTAAAATAAAAGTTGGAAAGAAAGAAAAAGAAAATATTTAGCAAACAGCACTCCAATAAATCATTATGGAAGCTCATATTTAGCCCAAAATGTAGACAAGATACAGTATTTATACAGTGTACAGATGTTGCTTGCTACACAGATTGTAGGCCCCTTATGATATAACCCTTTTCCTTCTTGAGTGTCGAAGTTTCAATAAACGATGATAATTTTTGATCTACTCTGAGAAAAAGAAGGAAACTCACTTGGGCCAAATTGGGTGGTATTCTATGACAAAATGTAAAACTTGTTAAGAAAATTACCAGATATTGGTTAGATAGGAAGGTCCTAATTTGGAAACCAAAGGATTTTGTAAGTCAGCAGGTAGGGGTCTACAAGCTGAAACCTGAAAGTTGAGCTTAAGGGCATTTCTTTCCTAGGTATCTTCATTAAACACTGTATTTCTTCCGTAGACTGAATCACTCTTCGATGTTATGCTTTTGCCTTATAGATTTCGTTCTCTTTAAGGCAGGCACCAAATCTCTTTTATTTATTGTATATTCAGAGTCTACCACACTGCCTGGTACTCTATAGATGTATAAGTTTGAACACCCAAGTACTGTAACAACAGAATACTGAATCTGATGACGGGTCTCACTGTGTGAAAAGTGGTTATGGTTCAAAAACAAACAGATGCACTCTGGGTTAAATCAGGAAAGGAACTTACTTCTCTCTAACATAGCAACAGCTTTGCCTAGGGTTGGTGAGTCAAATCAAGTAGCCTCATTACAAATATACTAATTCCAAGAGTTATGTGGTAGCCCCTTGCCACGGGACTTTTAAATGAAAGTGAAACTAACTTCTGTCATTATATTTTTAGATCTTTTTGTAATAGTAGCTTAGATTATGCTCTAACAAAGTTATCAACCATAAACTGATGCCCTGTAAAGCTGTCTTGAATCCTAACATTTACTCTGAATTCCATACATGTATCCAATTGCCTATTCAATACTGTTAATTGGATGTCTGCTAATAAGAACTATTGATTAACTCTGTTCTTTGAATGCATTCTTCTTTGTTTTTTTCCATTTTAGTATATAGCACCCTCCTTCATTCAATTAGCCATGGAGGAAAAGGTATAATTTCTTATTTATTTCATCTACCCACTTCCAATTCATTAACAAGTGATGTTGAATCAACATTCAAAATATATACCCAGCCTGACATTTCTTGCCAGTTCTACCTCTGAATCCTAATTCATCTATACTCCTAGCGTGCCCAGATCATCTAACTGGTCTACCTTTATACACTCTTGTCTTCGAGTCTATTTTCCACTAAATTGCCAGGGTAATATTTTAAAAGTGAAGCTTAGTTTGTATTAGTTCTCCTCTAAATGCTCTTAAAATTCTTCTGTCGTTATACTTCAAATGAAATCTTAATCACAGCTTTGTAATTTGGTTTTTGATATTTCACTAATTTCACCTTCAACTACTTTCTCCCTTGCTGATTCTATTCTGGTGACAATGCCCTTCTTTTCCACTTCAGAAATCCAATCTTGTCTCTGCCATGAAGAGTTTGGACTTAGAAATGCATGAGTATTTACCCAGAGTTTATTTTGGTAGAATTTAGCCAAGCAGTTTGAAATCTTGATCATTATCCTCTCATATTCTCCACTCTCCATTGCCAAAATGCCAAATGTGTTGATAAAAGATTGTGCTTGTAATTCTTGTTATGATGCAATTTCTCCTTAATCCTGAATTTCTTTGAATAAGTGCATGAGCAAATGAGAGAATGAGTGAACAAACATTTATGAAGTACCTAATATGTGTCACCATTGTGCTTGGCACTTTCAAGCATTAGAACATTTTGTGTGATTCCAGTGGCATTTTCTATGAAAGTCTTCATGCCATTTAAAATGTTTTCAAATATGAATCATGTTATGAAATGAATAATTTTATATTTCACATATAAAGAGAAAAAGGTTTATAATATGTTTTAAACAATGTGTCACTATATAATGCTAACAACTATAATGGTTGTTAATAACAAGTCTTTTGGAAAAGATCAAAGAAATATTTGATTTCTGATGCAACTTTGACTAATGTATTTACATTAGAAATAACATTCTTATTTTGCAATGTCACTTTAATTACAAAATTAAATATCAATGTTTTATAGAAAAGAAAAGACTGTACTTGCCCTCCTCACTGGCTAGCATTTTTTCCCCCAGTGCTGCATTATTCACTCTCTCATTTTAATCAGATTTTTACTTTGATAATCCCTATTCCTGGTCGTCTTTTTTGTGCACCCTATATACATTAGTGTGTGTGCATGCACACACACACACAGACACACACACACACTTTCATGATTCTCCATTCTCTTTCCTTGCCGTATTTCTTCATACTCCTAAGATATTTTGTATGGTGTATTGTGTATTCATTTGTTTAATGTCATTTTCTTCTGATACACATAAAAGTTCTCTGAGCAAGGGAATTTTGATTCTCCTTTTGAGAGTCTTATCCTTAGAGCACAGAAAAGTGCTTGATAAGTTCAGGGTCTAAGCTGTTTGCAGGTGCCATTAGCTATTTCAGGCTCAAAACTTCATAGATTCTTTCAGTGCTCCAGCCTGGGAACGACAGCCTGATTTGCTCTCAGGGCTGGTTTCATCCTTTGAGATTCTTACTTCTTAACTGGTGTATGTGTATGTGTGTGAGCATATTGTCTGTGTGTGTGTGAGTGTGTGTAGGTGTGTATATTAGGTTTAAAGGTGCTATCCCTACAGATATATCTACAATCTATTCAGAATACCCTTACTTAGTATTCTCTAAAATATGCAAATTTCTTCCGTGCTTCCAATCCTTAAATAATGCAAACCATTGGTAAAAGAAGAATTATACTTCACTGTGCATTTTAATACACAGTAGCTGTGTCTACTGTTCCATTTCAGTCACTTAAGAGAAAGACTAAGGGAAGCCGAGTTAACAAACCTTTAAAGGATAGAGCTTATGGGGAACTACATTAAGCCTGTTGTGTTACAGAAATTGCTAGGGCTAGTTTTCCTAACACTGTATCATTTACTTATGGTAATTGAGGATGGACAGGAATGAGTGTAGACTAGAATGGGATAATGACAACATATATTGGTTCCAAATGACTTGAGAGTTTCAAACAGAATTTTAGATTAGCTCAGTCTCTTTATTACTTCCAGAGGCATTTGGCATTCTTTTCAGTGAAGAGCCTAGAGAAGCAAATAAAACAGTTACAATGGAATAGACAAAAATGTACACAATACCATCATCAAACATTTTTCTTTTTTAATGTTGCTTTTTACTGCTAGAGGGACAGCATAATTAATATTGTATTCTATTATACTTCTTGGGAAGTAGGGGATATATGGTTTTATTTAGGAGATATTTATAAATATCTTATTTGAAATGTGTAGATGTTTTGCTTTGGAATAACTTACAGAGATTAAGGTGGTGTTTTTAAAAATCACATGACTTGTACAAGGGATGCTAGAGATATTTTGCAACAAAGAGTAACTATTATTTTCTTAAGAGAAATATGCAATTATAGAAGGAATACTTTGCCTTTGAAGACTCTATTAGCCAAAGGACAGAGAGAGCTTAACGGGGCCCTTTGTTGTTGTTTGTAATGTAATCTATTTTTATTTATTTTGCAACAGCTTTGTTGGGATAAATTCACATACCATACAATTCACCCACTTAAAAAGTGTACAATTTAATGATTCTTAGTATAGTCACAGAGATGCACAATTATGACCTCAATCAAATTTTTTTTCTGTAGAGATGGGGTCTCACTCTGCTGTTGCTCAGGCCAGTCTTGAATTCCTGGACTCAGGTGATCCTCTGGTCTCAGCCTTCCGAGTAGCTGAGATTACAGGTGTGAGTCACCGTGTCCAGCACTCAAACAATTTTAGAACAACTTTATCCACTCCCAAAGGAAAATCTTTAGTACTAACCTTTTAACAGTCTGTTGGGTTACTCCCAACTATCCTAGTCTTTCCTTAGCAACCACTAATCCACTTTCAGTCTCTGTAGCTTTGCCTGTGGCAGACATTTATATACATGGAATCAAGCAATATGTGAGCTTTTGTGACTTCATTCTTTCACATAGCATAATATTTTCAAGGCTTATCCACATTGTACTATGAATCAGTACTTTATTTCTTTTTATTGCCAAATAATATTCCATTGTGTGGATGTACCCATTTTATTTGCCTGTTCAACATTTGATGGGCATTTGGGTTCTTCCCATTTTTCAACTATTGTGAATAATTCTGCTATGAACATTCATGTATACATTTTCATGTGGACTACTTTCATTTATCTTCAGTGTATAGCAAGGGTTGTAATTGTTGGGTCATGTGGTAATTCTGTGTGATGCTAATTATGTTGAGAAAATTTTCATGTTCTTGTTGGCCTATTTTATTTCATTTTCACTTGTCTGCATCAGAATATGATTTTTCCTATTACTATTTTGATCTTTTTGTAATACTGAAAATCACATATTTAAATTTGTTAGAAATATGTATAAACCCAAATGAGTGTGTGCTCATATATATGGCTATGTATGGTTTATTGCATAGATAAGGTCAGATATATATGATCTGCCTGTATACCATTTTCATTTGTTTTCTAGTTCTTAACTATTTCCTGATATTATTCAAATGGTATGACTTAATTATAGATTTGACAAATTTATCAATAATATATTTATGTAAACATAAAACAGCTTATCCTTGGATTTTATCTACCTGCATATGTTTCTGATTGCAAAACAGTAACTCTAAAAGGAAAGTGATTTTAGAATGATAAAGTTAATCCTAAATATTAGAGAAATAGAATTATATTTATTTTAAAAAATAAATATAATTGACTGAATCAACTTTATACTACCTTTGAGTTATTTTAACCTGATTTTGACAATAAAATTATATACTGAATGAAAAAATGATTCAAACTGATAGATTCACAAGGGCAATGACTGCTGCTTTTCTGTATGATATTTAATTATAGCTAATATTAGGAGCTTAGAGGAGGTACATTAATTTTTAACTAGGGCTGCTTTTAATGACTCTATGTTGTTGTTTTCTAAAGAGAATATGTGAGATAGTTCAGGCTGTTAGCAGCAAATATATTTCTCAAATACCAAATCTTTAATTTGGGGGTTCAACATAAGGACTAATATTCATATGTTAGTTTTTGTGTTAATTTTATTTGTTTATTCTTTTAGTGATGAGGGTCAGCTCCTGTGTCTTCTGCTATACTATGGGACATATGGTCCAGGCTTCGGAATGCTCTCAGACATCTCACTTATTAACCACAAAAAAGATTTTATGGCAGAAACTGAAATTGTAATAAATTTCTCCCCTGACTTCCAGTGTAACTGACAAGTTTTGTGCCAGGAATCCTTTAGTAACAAGAGATTTTACTTGATTTCTTTCACTGCTGGCCTGCAGAGGCTGCCAAAACTGTGTATGATTCTCAGACACTTGATGACTAGCACAGTTTTTAATCCTGTGTCTTAGTCCCCCAGATCAAGAAATTAAACACTGTAGCCTTAGAATCTAGGCTGTCTCTAATGTTTCCTTAATTCATATAGTACTGTGACTGTTCTTAAGAAGAGGTTAAAAAAATACACATGGTTTAGAGTGTGCACTAACTATATCCAGCCTGAATTTTTCTGCCATGTGATTTGCCAAGATTAATTTGTTTCTCAGTTATTTCAAGAGACAATTCCTGCACAGCGTCTGCTTGCCATGACTGATATTCACTCATAGTTACTCCTCTTTCTATAGCTTTTTTATCAGAGAATGGGGGAAGCATACCCGTGGGACTGAAACATTTTTGATTTTGTAAGGCTGATCATTGTTGGGCAAACAATTCTCCGTGGGTTGCTTGAGTTTCTGCAGGTCTTGTGAAGAGGCCTTGATGAGTTTTGCTCTGAACTATTTTTTTTTTTTTTCAAGGAGATTTATCTAGTAAATAGTTTCAGAAGACAGAAATAGTGTCTCCCTGTGGAGTAGAAAGCTAAATTTTTCCCTAGCTAAGATAGTAAAGACAATATTTTTCTCTGGATAAAAGATTGGGCAGATACGCAAGCAGACCCTTTCAAAAACTAGGGTTTTTGAACTTTCGGGTTCTTTAGCAGTTACATGAACTTAGAGAATGTGTACACCCATTTTAACTACTCCTCCTTATCCCCATGAAACTTAGGGGGCAAAGGATCACATGCATACATGAAACCAATGCTGCCTGCTGTGCTATGAGCAGTAAAGTCCTGTGCTTCTGATCCAGGAGTCTCATGTCTTATGCCAGCATCTAAATGACTGTGGCAAAGAAATTTGTTAGCTTGCAAGTAGGATAAAATCTGTCCTTCACAGTTTGTGAAAATCATGTGAATCTTGAAGCTTTGTGCAGCCCTTCTCCAAAGGGATTCTGTGGGAGAATTAAAACCTTTTGCTGCAGTATGCTTATTATATGTCTTGAACTCCCTTTTATCCTATGCATGTGGTATGGTAGAATGTGAAACTGGAAAACTGAGAAAATAGCCAATCAAATAATCTCCTACTGAATTAATTTTCTCGTGGAATCCAGTTTAAGAAGATGATGTATTACCAAAGGTAAATGTTTATCTTCACAACTTCTCTGACTAATTGGCACTGTAGACATCCTTTGCAAGTATAATATTAGGAATAGACCTTCAGATGGTAATAAGAAATACAAAAAATTCCACCTTTTCCAAAGATCGAATATGTTATTTACTGTCAACATCAGTGGTCTGAGGAAGTAATTCTTAGGAGATTTTGACTCCCTGATGGTTTGACTTTAATAAGGGTAATATGGAGAGACAATTCTTGGAGTTAGTTTAACTCCTGGCTGACCTGATGGAAGAGTAAACAGGTGAGGAAAGTGAGCAAACTGGCTCTTTGTTTGCAGACACAATTATAAAGACTCTTGGGGACCATCCTGTGTCCTGCTCTTTTCCCTCCCTGATAAGGAAGAATAAACAACACCAATATCACTGCAGAAGCTAAGAGAATTCACAGCAGCCCCAAGAAGCTGAGAAACTGACATTTCTAAACAAAAAAGTAATCCTATATTCCCTATAGTAGGCAGTAACATCTATAAAACGGATCTCTCCCACCATACCGTAAACCAAATGTTAGCTGCTAGCTCACAGCTGGTTGTGGGTTTAAAAGAAGTTTCCTCACCTGAATATGGGAAAGAAAGAAAAGCAACTAGGTAGACACTTTTTCCATTTGCCTTCACATTACTTTGATAGTCTGCAGTGAAGTTCTATTGATAACAAAATAATTTCATCCTTAATGAGTTTGTTTGGACACCTTTGTGGAATTTGTAGTATGTCTTTAGATTTACAAAAGTGACAAAGATGTTAGGCCTTTGAAGAAAAGGATGAGGGTATAGCAGAGTATATATAAAGCAGAGAATTAATAACCTCTGGCTTCTCAATCTTTGGCTGAAAGCCATTTGCTGTTTTCTTCTGAAGATCCCAATAAGCAAAGAAAAGATGCTTCATGCAAAACCTGCTCTATCAGCTTTTGTTCAATTTTTATTATTTTGGTTCTTTGCTTTGTCTCTCTCTCCTTTTGCTGGAGGCTTTTCAGATTTTCAAGATCCCCTACAGGCTGACCTGTTTCTTCTTTTCCAATGCTTAGGCTTCCAGAATCCTAGGAAATCTTGCTCTCTGTATTTCTCTGCCAGCCTCTTTGATACTTCCTTCGTACAGACTATACTGATTCACAAAATGTTTTGACTTTACTGTTTGCTTTATGAATTTATTAGCATATTGCTTTTTTTGCCTTTGGCTACTGCCAATAGCTGACCTAATACTATTTAATCATTTTAAGAATTCTATGGCTTTAAAAAACTTACATGTTTTCCTACTTACACTTTTCAAAAACAGCTTAAAATTTAAAATTGAAGATTAAGGTTAAGCATTGGCCACTCTGCTATATAATTTCTAGAAGCTTTCTTGCTAGGTGAATTTTGATATACTATTACAGTCATAAATCATGAGGTTTTAGTAAAATATACATACTTTTAAAAGAGGAAATATTATGTAATATATATCATATTCTATATTTAATTCACTTCATTATTTAAATTTAGAGAAGAAAAAATTATCTCAAGGACTTCTTGAAAATATTTTAAGGCTTCTTATATATACTGGGTCTCTTATTTTAGAGATGTTCGGAAGTTAAAATGATTTCTGACAATTGCATAAAGAGATTGGAAATTCAAAAATGAAAGTGTAAAGGTATTACAAGGACTAATGAAACAAAAAGGATAGGAATATAAGATGCAAATGATAATTTTTTAAAATTTTATTTTAAGTTCTAAGATACATGGGCAGGACATGCAGATTTGTTACATAGGTAAATGTCTGCCATTCTTGTTTGCTGCACCTATCTACCCGTCCCTAGGTATTAAGCCCCATATGCTATTTACCCTAATGCCCTCCCTCTCCCCACCCCCGTGACAGTCCCCAGTGTTTGTTGTTCCCCACCATGTGTCCATTTGTTCTCATTTTTCAGCTCCCACTTATAAGTGAGAACATATGGTGTTTGGTTTTCTGTTCCAGTGTTAGTTTGCTGAGGCTAATGGCTTCCAGCTCCATCCATGTCCCCGCAAAGGACACAATCTCGTTCCTTTTTATGGCTGCATAGTAGTGAATGATAATTTTTTTTTTGAAAGGCCTATGGAATGTCAAAGAGACATAAGGACTTTTGCAGATGTTATTTAATCATGTAGAGCCAATAACAGAACACATTTTGCTATAGTGGAAATATATTGACAGTTTTACATTCTCCAGAATTATACGTAGTTTACCAAGGCAGCCAAATCTTTGAAGGTGTCAATGACATCACAGAGAACATACATACATATGTAATCTTTTGGGATTTTCTGTATACTATACATCTGTAACCATAATGCTGCTGAAGGACTGTGTTAAGGAAAACCGAGTCCACAAGGGGCGTGGTTTCAGAGGCAGGAATTTTCCAATGCCATGCCTCCATCCATGTAAAGTTCTTTGTCTGACTATCCTGAGCTGGCTATGTAGAAATTCCAGGTGTGGTTCTTTGTTCAAAAAGCCCCAGAAGGCCGGGCACGGTGACTCAGGCCTGTAATCCCAGCACTTTGGGAGGCCGAGGAGGGCGGATCACAGGGTCAAGAGATCAAGACCATCCTGGCCAACATGGTGAAACCCTGTCTCTACTAAAATATAAAAATTAGCTGGGCGTGGTGGTGGGCCTGTAGTCACATCTACTTGGGAGGCTGAGGCAGGCGAATTGCTTGAACCTGGGAGGCGGAGGTTGCAGTGAGCCAAGGTCTGCCACTGCACTCCAGCCTGGCCCCTGGCTACAGAGCGAGATTCTGTCTCAAAAAAGGAAAAAAAGCCCCGAAAAGCTCTGGGAGGAAGGACCTCCTTTGCGGATCTAGGAGCCAATCCAGTATGGAAATCAAAGATCAGTCACTCCAGCGGAAGTTTGAAAGAACTCTTCTCATTGGACAAGAACATGAATGAGGCAGGAATAACTGCCAAGTTAAAACGCCTCTGCTCCTTACTTGTGCAGATTCCTTCCTTGGATCTCTTCCCACTGCCGCAGTGGGAGCGAGCTCTCCTCTCTCCTTCTCTCTCTTTCTCTCTGCCTAATAAATCGCTTCTCTGCTAAACTCTTTGGGTCCGTGATATTTATTGGAATGGTTAGCTCACCGTGCCTCCAGGACCCCTTCTCCCTTTCTTGGAATGAGAGAAGTCAAGGACCTGGGCACATCTGGGAATACATGGGAGAAAACTGGAAGCTCTTTGGGACGCCCCCGCAGCTCTGCTCCCATCCCCCGGTTACATCTTTGGGGAGCACAGGGAGGGAGCTGAGCCACTGCGCCCTGCCCGGGTTACGATGCTACAGTATAATCCCAAAAATTATGTCCAACAACAGATTAGGTGATATCACCACAGGGAAGGAGGGGATAATAATTAAGAAGTCTTTGTCCTCAGATTCTGAGAAATAGGAACTCATGATGTATCAGTGTGTGAGGGTATACAATAAATTTGACAGTACATTATAATGTAAGGGTTTCAGGGGCAGGCGGTAGTAGGAGAAGAAGAAAGTGAGAACAATTAGATTGTTCTTGCAATTATAATCTGATTTGGCTCAGCAGTTTTCATGGTTTAAATTTACCATCAACTTGTTAAAGATAGAGAATGAACGGAAAAGAAATGTTTCTAGTGAAAACGATAACAGGAAAGAGATATTTGTGCTTAATTGATTGCCCTTTGAGAAAGTATAAACCAAATGCTTGAAGACGACAAGGAAATGGTTTTTTTTGAAAAAAGTAGATCTAGTAGAAGAAACAGTTATGAGAATTTTATTAGTAAAAGTGGTCATCAGGATACTGAGAACTCTGAGATACTGAACTTCTGGGAACAGAAGTTACAGAAATGCCTGGCTGCAGAAGTCTCCGTAATTACTAGTTTTGCACACTAGACCATGTTAAAAGCCAATTGTGGTTTTCCTTATTATTTTTTTTCATTTTTGTTTAATTTGTTAATTGGACAATGCTTTACTGATAAAAATGAGTGTTTTATGCTTTAAATATATTGCTCCATTAAAAAGTATCTCTATCTTCAACAGAAATATTTGACCTTACATTATTTCTGAAAAAATCATACCTTGACAAAATCAAAACTTAAAAATCACACCAAAGCATATAGCATTTAAAAAATTTTTCATAATACTTTACAGAGAATAAATCTAGATAAAAATGGGTTCTTATTAAAATTATAATAGATTTATTTGGAATAGACATTTGGATGGTAATAAGATATATAAATGTATTTCTTGTACTTACAAATGTCTTTCTTTTATTGATGAGCCCAAATTACCTAAGGTTTCTGACACCAAAAATTTTTATTAAAGTTTTATTGTTTTAGACTTTTAGTTTATACAAATTATCCTCAAAGTCAGAGGAAATACACTGAACCATTAAACTTACCCCTGAGAACAACAACAACAAAAAGGTATTATGATGCTTTTCTAAGAGTGTGATTGAAGTCCGGGGAAAATAGTTTCTGTCTCTGTTCACTGAATATTGTGAAAGTAATGAATATGATCTTAACTTTATTCTGTCTGTTAGTTATCAAAAGATAATTTTACTACTTATCCCTTTCTTAAACCTTAATTTTTACTTCCTATTTACTTTTTGGTTAATTTGTAACAAACTCAGTTGAAACAAGTAAATATTTCAAAAACTTTCAAATAGACCTCGGTTAACAGCCAATGAGCAGTGTGGATATCAGACCATAAAATTGAAAACTAATGTGGATATATACTATCGTTCTAATGACTTCTTTTTCTCTTTCAATAATTGCCCTATTTGGGAGAATATGGTTCTTAAAAGGTAAAAGAGTAGGAAAAATTTTTAGGTGAAACCAGTTACAAACTCTGCCTAAATTGCTTGAGAGAACTACACTTACATACAGAAGGCATAGAAGTAAGCCTAACTGCTTGACCGGAAGGATGTGTAACCAAGCCACTCACTTAATCTTACTCAATAAAGTCTTCATCTGCCAAATAATTTACTCATGGTATTATTCTTATTGCTAACTAAGAAGGTATATATAAATAAATAGCCTTTGACAAAGGTAATGGCGTTCAGAGTAAAGGAGATATTATTTTGAATTAACAAAAATTTATTTTCTTCTCCATCGAAAAAGCTCTCACAAATAATGTATTACGTTGGCTAGAATCTTTATTTTAATTTGGGCAAATGAATTTTTTAGGACAATATGGGCTCTAGGAATGCCGATGCTTACAGAGAAAAGTTTACATAATTTTTAAGATATTTTGTGTTTTTCTTCATATTTTCTTACTTATTAGACTGTACTGTCCCTGACAGTAGAAGATATTTTTTCAGTGATGTGTTTAGGCCAAATTAAGTCAGAGCTTTCATGGTAAGCCTTAACACATAATATAAATAAGTCAAAAAATTTTTAAATTGAAGAATTATTCAACCAAACAATATTAAAGAAATGAATGGTATATGCTAATCTTGTCAGCTCAGGACCATAAAGTGTAACTGCTGTGTGCCTATGCCCCCACATCCATGTATCTTGATAAACTGATGTCAGACATAGTATATCATATACCTAGCTGATTATCTGGCAAATATAATACTCCATAATTATTTATTAAATGAATCAGGATGTTCTGATTCAGGTTGGATCTTATTATTAAATACAAGTTTAAAAGTTTGAACCTTGTGGTCCGTTTCCCCCCATCAAAATTCCCTTTATAGTTGATTTTTATAGTTTATGGTAGACAAGTGGGGCAAAGGAAAGGTACCCTTCTAGAATTTTAAAAGCTACAAGAGCAGAGTGACAGATTACCTAGATGGGAGTAAAAAATTTATCAAATTTTTCAGCAGGGACAGTAAAGACTGAAAAAAGAATGAAGATATATAGTCACTATGTTTAGGAAAAATGGCAGTCACCCTCTAATAATATGTCCAGCTATACTATTATTTGAGAGTGAAAGTTAAAAAGTTATTTTTCAGACTTGTAAATAGTAAAAATGTATACCATCTCTAGACCTTCACAGAATGTTTAAGGATTATTTATCATCAGGGTGGGAAAAGAAAATTCAGAGGCAAGGTATGTAATAAACTAATAACACAATCACCCAAAATGATTAACTATGTTACTTAAATTTAAGTAAACAATAATACTCCATGTTATGCCTAAAAATAGCACAAATTTATCAAAAACTATTCGATGAAACAAAAAATAAAAGCTGTTGCAAGAATACGATAGTTAGTTGCCAAAGTAGCAAGGTAGTACCGTAAGTTGGTGTTTTAGTGTGTTTTTATATATTATAAAACATATGGAAGGCAAAGAGGAAGCAAGGCACCTTCTTCACCAGGCAGCAGGAAGGAGAAGTGCTATGTGAAGGGATAAGAGCCCCTTATAAAACCATCAGATCTGTGAGAACTCACTCACTCTTGTGAGAACAGCATGAGGGAAACTGCCACCTATGATTCAGTTACCTCCATCTGGTCTCTGCCTTGACATGTGGTTATTATGGGGATTATGGGATTACAATTCAAGGTGAGATTTGGGTGGGGGCATAAAACCTAACTGTATCAGTTAGTTATTAGAACATATACCTAACACTTATAAGAGATATTTTTCCCAAATACTGTGTAACATTTATAATAATTGACCACATATTTGTTTGCAAAAAAGTGTTTAAATAGCTGTCCATATACTCTTATCAGAAAGAAAAGTGAAATCAGGATTTATTGATGAAAGATAATTTTACACCAAACAAAACTATATGTTTGGGGACAAACTGCTCTTCTTAGTAGCTTTTTGTTTACAACTCAATGAAAATCTAAAAGCGTTTGGAACTGAACTTAAAGATAATTGCTATATGACAAAATATGTGGGTTAGAGCAAAGAAAGGACTTTCAAGAGTGAAGATATATGTTACATATGCAATTTAAAAAGCTGGGGAAAAGCAATAGAATAAGCCCAAGGAAAGTAGCTTAAAGGAAATAATAAAAGTAAGAGTAGATATTAGCAAAACAAAAAACAGAAATACAGAGTTAAACAGGAACAAAAACTGTTGTATAAGAGCAATCTATGAAAAGGAAAACTAAACAAAAATGTACTAAACCATAAAAAGACTAATTGAGGTACAAAAATAGAACGTAAAGACAAGAGATATAATTACAGATACAGTAGAGGTTAAAAAATAATGAGAGTACTATAAATATTTGAAAACCTAGGCAAAATTGAAATTTTGTAGAAAAATGTTACAAAAATTGATTCAAGAATTCATGAAATGTCAATAAATCAACAAACACTGAAGAAATGAATTATCAATCAAATCCCTCTTCTCAAGCCTATTTATTATCTATCATCTTGCTAGCTAGCTATCTAGCTATCTAACTAGCTACCTAGCTATCTGTCTTCCTTGCTAGCTATCTAGCTGTCTATCTTCCTACCTATCTTAATACCAAACTGTGATACAAAATATTTTTTTGCCGGTCATTCTAAGAACAGATAATCGTTATCTTACTTACCAATCTTTTATAAAATAGAGAATGTAGACAAATATAATCTTCATATAAAGTAAGGCAAAGACCAGAAAAAATATAATACATAGAGTCTAAAATTGATATAGCCATTTTAGAGAGAAAACACTCCAAATAACCTAAATATTATTTTACTAAGTATAGAGCACAGCGGAATCCACACAAGTAAAGAAAGAGGTGTGATAAAAATGTTCAGTGTAGAGTAATTTGTAAGAAAAATTGAGAACCAGAATGTTTATCAGTAGTAGAAGAAATAAACAGCAACATGTTTGTAAAATGGAAAATGACAGCCATTCATACAAATGAACTAGAGCTACACTTACCAACAAAGATAAAACAAATAAGTTGCAAGAAAGTTTCAACATGCTGCTATTTAGATTATTATATTTATTACCATATAAGCACTATATATTTTCTGTAGATACACGAACATTCAGTAAACAAGTAAAATATTCATGAAAATGATAAACGAGAGAACTATGATAGTAGCTACTTCAGAGAAAGACAGAAATAGATCAGAGTAATACGCAGAGGGTTCACTCTGTTTTATATCTTAAAAATAAGCTGAAGTTGGCCGGGCGCGGTGGCTCAAGCCTGTAATCCCAGCACTTTGGGAGGCCGAGGCGGGTGGATCACAAGGTCAAGAGATCGAGACCATCC